>NC_081311.1:112311250-112620625 GCF_026419965.1 Kogia breviceps | reverse complement strand
ACTTAAAACCATTTCAGAGTTTAAAATGTTTATATATTATGAATTTTATCCCTCAAGCCTCATATAAAGCATATTGGCTTGTCAATCAGCATTACCCTTCATGGCTTATTCTTAAGAATCTAGTATAACTATATATTTTATTTTCTTCATGTTTTCTGTTCATTTTAAATGTAACCCCAGGGCTTCCTGGTGCAGTGGTTAAGAATCCATCTGCCAAGGCATGGGACCCGGGTTCGAGCCCTGGTCTGGGAAGATCCCACATGCCACAGAGCAACTAAGCCTGTGCGCCACAACTACTGAGCCTGCGCTCTAGAGCCCGCGAGCCACAACTGCTGAAGCCCGCGTGCCCAGAGCCCGTGCTCCGCAACAAGAGAAGCCACCATAATGAGAAGCCCGTGCACTACAAGGAAGAGTAGCCCCCGCTCGCCACAACTAGAGGAAGCCCGTGAGCAGCAACAAAGACCTAACTCAGCCATAAATAAATAAATAATTTTTTTTTAAGAAAAATAAATAAATGTAATCCCAACCAAAAGTCATTTGTTTACTCAACCTACAAGTACACCTTCTTGAAACCTACCAAACTTTTTTTATTGTTTAATCATTCTAACCCTTATATGTAGATTTTAAAATCTATTCATGGATAATATTCATAAATACTGTTTACCGTATCAAAAGAACTCAAGGACCTCAATTTTTTTAAATAAGGTTAAAACAAATTTCTGGATATGTTTCCTTGATGTAATACAGTTATATATATACTTATTACTCAGCACAGTTACATTTATTATGTATGAAGCTTAATTAACATATAGAGCTATGCACCCCAAAAGAAATGATAATAATAGGTTACCAAAAAGAATGGAGGAATTAACAAACTGATATTAAAATTACACATTCATATACACACAATTTAAATTTGTTACATTTTTTAATCTGATCATTTACTCATTCAAATGTTATGAAGTGTAAAGAAAAAAATTATTAAAAAAAAGTTATGAAGTGTATACTAGGTTCCAGACCCTGAAAATAAAACCTGGGACACATTATCAAAGTCACAGTCCAGTAAAGGAAAAAGACAGAAATATAAACCATTTGATGAGACCTTTAGTAGAGTTACACAACAACAAAAACCAATATTGGTAATAAGTACTGTTTCCAGACACCATAAAGATAATGTAAGTAGACACTATAAAAATAGAACAACTAATTCTTGGTGAGAAAGAAAAATAGAAGAATGAGTTGTAACCAAATTGGTGATATTTTGTAACTTCAACTGGACCTTGAAGGAAACATATGCTTTTGTTTTTAAGGTATGACGGAAGAAGGGGCTTTCCTTATTCTTAGTAGAAAAAAAAAAAAAAACAGGCTTAAAAGGCACAAAATCATGATATGTCTAAAAAACTGAACTATTCTGCGTGTCTGGGGAAAAAATATCTAATACAAGGGATTATTTAGGATAATATTGACAGGAACTATAATTTTAAAATAATCAAATGATACAATTCAGTGTTTTTAAAAATAGTATGCTCTATTTTACCTATCAAGCTATAAATATAGCTTAGGGAAATTATAAAACTGTAGGCATTAAACCTTTTAAAATGATCTTTTAGAGCAAAATACTTCTTAAGAAATAAACTGTCACTGACTCTGGTTTTCCTCTAATTTTGCATGTTATTTTCACAAGGCACATAATTTTAAGAGCTTGAACTATAAGATAAATTGTCCCAAGTAAGAGCTTGGGACATTAAGAGCTTGAAATATAAATTGTCCCAAGTAAAATGATTTATGTGAAGGAGAATGGAGGAGATGCTGAAATCCTAACTTGATACAATAAGCAATAAGGAATTAATTAACTTAGGTCTGTAACTGTGTGTTATCAGTGACTCTTTTTGTTTTAATTCATTTATTTATTTATCTTTGGCTGTGTTGGGGCTTCGTTGCTCAGCACAGGTTTTCTCTAGTTGCAGCAAGTGGAGGCTACTCTTTTTTGTGGTGCATGGGCTTCTCCTGTTGCGGAGCATGGGCTCTAGGCATGCAGGCTTTGGTAGTTGTGGTGTGGTGGGCCCCGTAGTTGTGGCTCGCAGGCTCTAGAGCACAAGCTCAGTAGTTATGGCGCATGGGCTTAGTTGCTCTGCAGCATGTGGGATCTTCCTGGACCAGGGCTCGAACCCATGTCCCCTGAATTGGCAGGCAGATTCTTAACCACTGCACCACCAGGGAAGCCCCATCAGTGACTTTTTTTTTTTTTTTTTTTTTTTTTTTTTTTTTTTTGCGGTACGCGGGCCTCTCACTGTTGTGGCCTCTCCCGTTGCGGAGCACAGGCTCCGGAAGCGCAGGCCTGGCGGCCATGGCTCACGGGCTTAGTTGCTCCGTGGCATGTGGGATCTTCCCGGACCAGGGCACGAACCCGTGTCTCCTGCATCGGCAGGCGGATTCTCAACCACTGCGCCACCAGGGAAGCCCAAGTGACTTCTTAAAGTGGAGTGAATTGAGAGGATTATTTCAAGGAATACTTTAGATCAAGTTAAAATGAGGGTGATATAGATACTTGAAGTAGAAGAAAAAAAAACAAAAAATTATTTCCTCTATCCTAGGTTCTCTGGCTAGGGCCCTGGAAATTAGACTGAAAAAAGACAAAAAGAGAAAAACAGAGTTTATTAACTTGCATAGCACACATGTGAGGGAAACTCATTGAAGAATAACTCAAAGGAGTGGTTAGAACTTGTGCTTATATAGCATCTTACTAAAGAACAATAAATTTGTAGAGAAATAAAAAGGTAAAGGAAAAAGGTTTTAGACTTTCAAGGAAGGCGTACTATGAGAAGGTAAATACATGAGGAAAACTAAGGAAAGATATGGGTCATTTCGGTAACTTTTGTTACGTAGATTCCTCTCATTGCTGTCTCTGGGCTGGTAAATCTAGACCTGTCTCTGGTGATTAAGAGCCTAAGCCCGCTTTCAGCAAAAAGGGAGGGCAGAGAGCTTTGATTTTTGGTGTCTATTGTTTCTTAATTATCTTCAGGCCAAAATAATCTTTAAAGCAAAGAGGTCTATTTTGAAGTGGCATATTCTGATGCCCTACATTCTCAACTTTTTGTTGAATAATATTTTTTAATTGAAATTTTTATTGAGGTAATTTTAGATTCACGTGCAGTTATAAAAAATAATGCATGGGCTTCCCTGGTGGCGCAGTGGTTGAGAGTTCCACCTGCCGATGCAGGGGACGCGGGTTCGTGCCCCGGTCCGGGAAGATCCCACATGCCGCGCAGCGGCTGGGCCCGTGAGCCATGGCCGCTGAGCCTGCGCGTCCGGAGCCTGTGCTCCGCAACGGGAGAGGCCACAGCAATGAGAGGCCCGCATACCGGAAAAAAGATAATAATAATAATAATGCAGAGGGGTTCCATGTATACTTTATCTAATTTTCCCCAATTGGAATATTATGCAAAACTACAGTAAAATATTACAACTCAGATATTGACCTTAATACAATCCACCAATCTTATTCAGATTATGTATTATTAGTATTCATTTGTGCGTTTGTATATTTAGATCTGTACGATTTTATAACATGTATAGGTTGCTGTATCCAATATCAGAGTCAAAATACTGAATAAACTGAATCGAGTTCTGTGGATAAGCGGATGGAGAAAAAAAAGCAAAATAAGATAATGAATAATTCTAATATCACAACAATCCTTCCTGACGCCCTTTTATAACCACACTACCCCCCCACCCCCTTTTTTTCCTCCCCACACTATCTTCCATTTCTAAACTTTTGTCATTTTAAAATGTTATATAAGTGAATCATACAGTATGTAAGCTTTTGGGTTGACTTTTTTCCACTTAGCATTTATGCTTGTAGAGTCATCAAAATTGTTGCATGTATCAATAGTTTGTTGTTGTTGTTTTCTTTCCTTTTTAACGTTGAGTAGTATGCCATGGTATGTACATACCATAGTTTACCTAAACATTCTCCTGTTGAAGGAAATGGGATGATTCCAGTTTCTGACTGAAGCCAAATCCGGCCTCTATATGCCGACACTGAATTAAATCTCAGAGACAGAGTTTTGGGTGAAGTAGAAAAGAATAGATTTCTTACTTTGCCAGGCGAAGGGGGCCACAGCAGGCTAATGCCCTCAAAACTGTGTGTCTCCACCTTGCGGTGGTGGTGGTGGTGGTGGTGGTGTGAGGAGTCTTATAGTCCTGGGGTGTGTTGCTGATTAAGATCAGGGTACGGTAAGTGCAGGGCCCGCATTCCTTCAATTCAGACCTTCTCTGGAATGAAGAGTGCTTCGTCAAGCAGGTAACATCTTCCATTTGGTGGGGCCTTTAGTTCTGCAGAGGAGCTCAAAAGATAATGTTTTGTGTATCCCTTGAGGGGGAACCAGGACGCTGCCCCAAGGCTGTACTATTGTCTCTTGACTCTTCCTCCCTTATCTCCACATCCCCTCCCTTAAATGATTAGCAGCTGTTTGAACCTGCCCTTTGGAACTCAGGGAAGGGGACACTGAAAGGCTTTTGTGCCCAGGAGGCCCATAGGGTCCTGCTCCATTTCATGACTACTACAAATAAAGCTGTTATAAACATTCATGTACAAGTTTTTGTGTGAACATCCATTTTCATTTCTCTGGGATAAATTCCCAGGAGTGCAATTAGTGGGACCTATGGTAATAATATGCTTAGTTTCATAAGAAACTGCCCAGTTCTTTTCCAGAGTGGCTGTACCATTTTACATTCCAACCAGCAATGTGTCAGTGATATAATTTTTTCCTACATCTTTGCCAGCATTTATTTTTGTCACTAGCTTTATTGTAGTCATTCTTATAAGTGTGTAGTGATACTCATTGTCATTTCAGTTTGCATTTGCCTGTGACGTTGAACATCTTTTTCATGTACTCACTTGCCATATGTATATCTTCTGTGAGATTTCTGTTCATTTATTTTCCCCATTTTCTAATTCTGTTTTTTTTGAACTATTGAGTTTTGAGAGTACTTTTCAGGATCCTAGTCTTTTGATGGTTATGTGGATTGCAAATACTTTGTCCCAGGCTGAAGCATATTTCTGATTGGCTTTCATAGAACAAATGTTTCTAATTTTGATTTATCTGTATAATTGAGAAAATAATGTTTTAAAAATTAAGTACACAATCTGAGTATTTCTCATTATTAAATTATCTCAAAATTATCAGTTGTAGGGATTACCAGAGAGATGGTTGTAAATTTTAAAAATAGGATTTTAGCTTGAAAGGGAAATACAAAAACCTATACTACTAATAAATATGTAAAATTTATTAAGTACCTCTATGTGCCAGACACTAGGATATGAGGCAATTATTCTTATTATTACAACCTCACGATGGTGAAGTGAGTGTGTAGCCACAAAGGCTACCTAGCCTTCTGTCAGATCAACCCAGAGACGCTTAGACAAAGTGATTGGAGGGTGGCAGTTTATATTTGTGTTCACTTCAGAGAGAATCCAGGGACACAAACAGTAATTTGGGCTTCCTCAGTATATTTATTCTTTTTTTTTTTTAGAGATCTTTATTGGAGTATAATTGCTTCACAATACTGTGTTAGTTTCTGTTGTACAGCAAAGTGAATCAGCCATGTGCATACATATATCCCCATATCCCCTCCCTCTTGCGTCTCCCTCCCACCCTCCCTATCCCACCTCTCTAGGTCATGGCAAAACACCGAGCTGATCTCCCTGCGCTGTGCTGCTGCTTCCCACTAGCTATCTGTTTTACATTTGGTAGTGTATATATGTTGATGCCACTCTCTCACTTCACCCCAGCTTCCCCTTCCCCGACCCCATAAACCATAAACAAGACAAAAAGACAACACTCAGAACAGGAGAAAATATTTGCAAATGAAACAATGGACAAAGGATGAATCTCCAAAATATACAAACAGCTCATGGAGTTCAATATAAAAAAAACAAGCAATTCAATTAAACAATTGGCGGAAGACCTAAATAGACATATCACCAAAGAAGACATACAGATGTCCAAGAGGCACATGAAAAGATGTTCAACATCACTAATTATTAGAGAAATGCAAATCAAAACTGCAATGAGGTACCACTTCACACTGGTCAGGATATTTATTCTTCAACTTACAAAATCTAAGTATTCTCAGAAGGGATAAAGCATTTCTTGAGATAGCCTAATTGTAAGCAGGCAATTAATCCTATTCTACTTCTCCATGGAATAACAATGCTCCTTTGAAGCTAAAAGTTCAAATGTTTCAGAGAAAGTGCTGCCCCAGGAATAATCATGCCTGTTTTGGTGTACTCTGAAAAGATCTCCATTTTGGAATATCCAGAACATTATAATTATTCTACAAATATAGTAGGGCATACAACTTTACAATATTTTCCCATTTTTTGTGTTTTCAATAACCAGTTTCTACAATTTTCACAATTCCAGAAGGAGAAGTTGTGTTCTATTGTCTGAAGATAATACTACAAAGAAAATATTTAGAAGATTTCAATGTTATTTATATGCGTCTAGAGGCCTTGAAGTTAATCATCTACATTTAAATATCCATAGTATGTTTTTTTCCCTATCTACATCTTTAGTATTCCTCTGTCTCCAAAGATCTCATCATGACCCACTTTCCAGCAAAATTTAAAAGGCCTCACTGAAACTTTTAAAAATTCAAATTTAAAAGATTATAAAAATATGCAGTGTTTAAAAGAAATTTCTTAAATTTTGTATTCCAAAATGACCTGGAGAGATTTCTTTAAAATACTGATGTCTGGGACCAACATAAACCAATTAAATTAGAATTTCTGTGATTGGGATCAGTATTTTTAATAGCTTTCCAGATAGTTATAATGCACTGCTAGGGATGAAAATTTTGAAATTAAATTTGACAAGTGATGGAAAAAATTAAATAATTACTATCCCTAGGAAGCCTCAATTTAAAAAATGTTTTCTATATATTTGCATTTTTGTTTTAATTCCACATTGCATGGTATATTGATTTTATTTTGAGTGATATAAAAAAGAAAAGAAATGAGACACATAAAAATGAACTTTCCAGTCTTAATTGTAACAACACTTAAAACTTAATGGACTTAATTTTTTTAGTGATATATGGAAAATATAGTTAGATTATATTTTTTAATTATGTGTAGTTTCTTATATCAGTGTATGGAATGTTCCTACTATGAGAGCAGTTATATAATTTTTGCAAATTACATTGTCTTAATTTAAAAATAAGCTGGTTTAAATCAAAATGTTCAAATAAAATAATACATTAAGTGAAATCTTTGGTTTAAAGTAACAAATGTTAGAATCAAAGCAGATGGATTACCTCTGCATTTTTATAATAGTAGAAAAGATAGGTAAAAAGGTAAGTTTTTCTTTTCATAAAGGTTTCTCAGTTTAGGTGATGACTTTTCTTCCATTGATCTACCTATTATTTGATTTAATCTCGATTTTCTCTTTTGATTACCAGATCCAGATGATTTTAAAAATAAATATGTCTGGTAGAAATGACTCTATATTACTAATGGCATATTCTTCAGACAGACCTTACAGCCCTTTTGATGATTTTTTAATCTTAGTTACCCATTCTGAGGATCTTCTAGTACAGACATAATTATATTTCTCTGCACAGGTTCCAGGACAGTTTTATAGACATGCTTATATTTGATCTGTTTTCTCATGGCTCTTGACTTAGTATGCTAAAATCACTGAGTAGCTTCAATTGCATCAAAACTACTATTAGTTTACTGCTTAATGATTTATCTTTGAAATAGCACAACAGAGATCTGATTCAGAAATTATTCCAATAGATGGATACCAATTTATTCTTCAATGTTATTAAGACCTAAGCATAATAACAAAGTTTAAAAATCTTATGTAAAAACATTTATATTCATGAAATTTATAAATATGTACTTCTAAACATGCTCATCTATGAATTTTAAATGTATATCATCAATTTCTTGAATTCATAATAGGATTTTTAATATATTTCAATTCTCTTGTATACACCTGGAAATAAACATGCTCAAGGGCATTCTAGGGTTAAGCTAATATATCTGACAGGAGAGAAGGTATATGTAGGTGGCTAGGTGACATATCACATACATATATAGATTAAAATAGGAACTTTAATTTTTTTTCCAGTAAACCTTAAAACTATTAATCCTAAACTATTTTGTATTAACATTGATGTAAAAAAATATAAGCCATACCAAGTAGCTCTATTGAATCATTGCCTTTCCTCCCTATTTTCATAATGCATGGACATAAGTAGTATAGTAGAAAAATTCTGTCATGGGGATAATTCAGCTTTACTAGGCAGAACTCCTTGAAGACAACTTATAATTTTCATAGTGGAGTTAATTAAATAACCCATGCCTTCATTCAGTGTTTATAAATTTTCTTCTCTGCTCTAGGCATCATGCTCAGCACTGAAGGTGAAAAGCTCACAATAACAACAGCTTCTTTCCTCTCAGCACGCACAGTCCAGGAACAAAGATGTTCAGTAGTAAAACCTGGGGCACTCTGACCCAAACTCTGCAGCTTCTCTGCTCTGTATAACTGCTTTACAAAACCTAAGTTCGGGTCTAGAAACTGCAGAGTTTTAGGTAGATGAGAAAATTCTGATATTATGGGTTAATCTGGAGTTGAGCATATTCAGTATGTACCCTCTCCTTACAAAAAGGAGTTGAAGAAACTTAAACACATTCCCTAAGATGGAAGAGACAAGAATATTGATTTTAAAAATCAAGGTGAAGGAAAATAATCGATTAGCCTGTTGAAGCCAGAAGTGAAGTTTGTGGTATAAATGCAATTCTTTTACAATTGCCAGAGATGGGTCACAAATCTGACTCTTCAGTTTCTTTGCAGCCAAAGGAAAGAGAGAAATATGATCAGTTACAATTTTATATTTTCCGCATAAAGCTTTTTCTGGCACTGAGTCCTGAAAGAGATTTCTCCCATGGGTCCTTATATAAAGAGGTTACACTGTGATATATTATTCAGACACTATATCCTGGCAAGTATAACAGTGGGTTTTCTATAGCTACTTCTTTTACCATCTTTCACTTAAGCCAAGGGCACAATGCCAAAGTTCAGTTCAGCAAGAGATCAGAGAGGGAGAAGAACTTAGCAATCTAAAAATGCAGATAACGCTGATGGTTTGGCTTGATTGAGAGGTAAAGTTTGGAATACACAGGGAGATAGGTAACTTTTCTTAAAGGGAATTTTTCATAAATGTATTCATTAATTTGATACTTGCTGAAAATTTGGCAGTAGAAAGTTTGGGGTTATATTTTGTACCATAAATCTATAATAAAGATATGCTTCATTGCTGTTTAAAGATGAAATTATGTGCTTTAGATGGTCAACAAAGTAGAAAGTAAAATAGACCACTTCTGAAAATTAAGCTGTCTAAACCAGGATTTATTAATACCAGAAAAGATAGATGGAGGTGGCTTAGGAAGTACCTGTAGAATAACCAAACTTTCTCTCATAAAAAAATTGAATGATGAATGATTTTCACCATGAAAATATTATATCATAGAATATGGCTGTGATAGTTTTTATTTGATAATTTTTTTCATAGTAATTAAAGCCAGTTACCCACAGTGGTTATCAAAAAAAAAATCTGAAAATTTTATCCCTGCAGTGTCTAATTTTATGCATTGTGATTTTTCTGGTGAACCTCCTAGACTTTTGTAAAGAAAACATACCAATAAGTCAGTAAATAGCTGGTATATTGTATAGGCTTGTTTTATTATTGCTACTTGCTGAAAACTGGTCCACTCTCTGGATTGGGACTAACTGTAGTTGAGAATATTTTGGATATGATATCACTTTCTCAATGTACTTGAACTCATATGATTCTCTCTGATTGTCTTCCTTCTTTCTTCCTTCTCGTCTTCCTTCTTTCTTTCCTTTTCTTCATCTTAGTTTTTTTTTTTTTTTTTAATAGGGAAGGGACTTTTTTGTAGTTTGTTCACTACATTCTGTGAGGGAGATCCCAGAAACAGTTTATTTATTGTATGCCTGAGGATGTGCTTTTTCATAAGTAGTTGTGGGTAACAGAATACCAACATGGAGCCACAGTGTTACTGTTATAATGTAGACCATAAGCCTACTGAGAATGCCTGTAATTAATTAGATGTATGCCCTTGGCAATCAAAATTTACATGTCCTGATACCTTTGAAAACCATGAACACCCCTATAGTGTATGTAATTGTTCATAAACTACAAAAAGCTAACTTACAGTGACACACTGTGCCATGTAGGGACAATGGTCTTAAGCCATTGGCTTGGTTCACTTACTTGCTGTATGGTTTGTTTCTCAATGGCATCTCCTATATGAGCGCAATTCACTGCCATGCTTCAGTGAAATTACTAATTGTTGAAATTCTCCTACCTTTGGATTTACTTGAAAACTACTGAAAACACCAATTTAAGTCTATAACTTTCTAAAGTAACTTTTACTAAAAGTAAAGGAGAAATTATAAATATCATTAATAAGTATCCCAAATGAGTATTACACATTAAAACTTTCTGAGGCAAAGCAGCGTAATGAAGAGGGCAGACACTCAGTTTAGAAACAGAAACTTACTTAAAATTTCCAGAATGTCCACTTACTAGCTATGGCCTCAAATAGATTTCTTAACTATTCTAGGTATTATTTTCCTTATCTGTACAATGGAACAGTCATTCCTCTTAATGTCATAAAATTGTTATGATAACAGAGATAATCACTGTGTCTCTAAAAGTAGATTATTTGACCGATAGTTAAAACAGTGTGTATATATCTCCCTGTTAGCCAGATCTTATTTTTAAAGACAAAATTCTGAGCCTGAAACTGATTTTTTCCCCCAAACCTAGTGCTAGGTGAATATTACAATTTAAGTGGCTACCATTATGTTTAAATTGTATAATTTAATTACAGGACTATCAATAGACTATGTGGAAAACAAACTTTATTGGATCAGTTCGGGAAATGGAACCATAAACAGATGCAACCTGGATGGTGGTAATTTAGAAGTAATAGAGTCAATGAAAGAAGACTTAACAAAAGCTACAGCCCTAACCATCATGGGTAAGTACAGTGGTACTATAGCTAGGATGCTTGTATTGATTGGGATTGATTAATAATGACCTGTTAAAGCTTAGAAAAGATTGCTCCATTAACACCAGAATCACATTCAAATTGCACATCTCTAAGAGAGTTTTTCTTTTCTTTTTCTTTTTTTAACCTTAGCAAACAAACTTAAAAGAGTGACTTAGTGCTATTAGCAATAATAACTTCACTGTTATTGATTCTTGGGGTATTATTATTCTTGGTATTATTTTACAATCATTTTCTGTGTTCTACTATAGTGTTCTAAAGTGCAAGGACCTTGTGTATTTGTCACAATAAGGTAAAATCTTATCTCTGCTTATAAAGGATAGAATGATCTACACAGACATTTGAAGAAACAAGGCCACAGTGTCATTGACCAATAATTTAAATTATTCTTCCACAAAAATTCTTTATATGTACACACACACACACACACAGATTATACCTGACTAGTGGTTATTTTAGAATACGATTTATTTACAATTGTCTCATAAGGCAGTAAGAAAATAAGGTTATTTTGTATTACCCAGCTTTACCAAATTAACAAGAAAATTTTGTTGTATGTATTTTTACATTTTTTAAATCACCTGAGTAAAAACAGCAGAGTTTAAATTCTGAAAGTGGTTTGGTAAACTGCAACAATCCCCAGTCAACACCCACACTACGTTTTCAAAAATTGAATTCCAGTATACTTCGTGAAATCAACCCAAACTAGCAAATAATATGGCCAAGGAACCCAGTAAGTTAGAGGAAGCATGATAAAAATATGTCATAACATTTCAAGAGATGTCATTGACTTTTAGTGAATATATACACATATATATATATCACAAACTTTACTGTAAAAATCATTGAAAAATGTAGGCTTTATAAAAATTTATTTCTGCTCACATGATTGCTACCGACCCTGCTATGAGTAGGAAATGAGTACTAAACTTACAGAACTCAATGCTATGAACAAAATCTCAAAAAATGGAGTAGTCCATTTTAGCAAAAAAAATAAAGTCAGTTAGCTTTGTTTCCTAATAAAATAGAAGAGACAAAGCTTGGATGAAATCATTAAGCATATATTGGATCAGAGCTGTGAATCTTATTTGACATCAGTGCCGTATGGGAACCAACCTTGAGTAAATTAAAGTTCTTTTAACAAGTGAATGGTTATGTATTGTCCTTCTCCCTGCCGCCATAATTTGATTAACACTGAAAGATAAAAAATAAAGAAAGCTATTAATACCTCTACTGTCAATACATTAACTGGACATATCAAAATATATCTGCAGTTTGAAGGCTTAAAATGTAAAGGACATCACCATAGAGAAGCAGGAGAGCAACGTCTACTTTCTGAAGTTCCCTAGCTGGTCTCTGTATTTGCCCTTCTGTTCAGATTCCCCCTTCTTTCGGAACCTCTCTACTCTTTCTCTTTGGGGATGGTACAAAGTGTGATGATGATCTGCTTCCTGCTGAGGCTGAATAATATAGTCATATAAAAAAGACAATTAAAAAAAGGTAAAAAAAGGAGAACCTTACCACTATCCAGGGGATTACTGATGACTACAGCTATAAATGTTTAAGAAGAAATTTGCCTACAGTGATACTGAAATTGCACATCCAGGAACAAAGAAATAATTGTAATATGAAATGACCAGTTATATGCCAGCTCCTCAGACTACCTAGGTGATGGATGATAAGTAACTGAAAGTTTGTGTTTCACTAAAATTTAGGAGTGGTTTTCCTAAAACTGAGTTAATAATCTCTTTGGACACATTTCATAGTTTTTAAACTTAAAATATTATAACTTGTAACTCTCTGGGGGCTCCCAGTTTTACTTGGAATATTATATACAGAATAAACTGAAAGGAGCTTTGAAATATTACAATTAGGTAAAGCAGTAGGTATTTCATAATACCTAGATTAAAATAAAGTAATTATTTGATGATTCAATCAAGTCCAAGACCCAAAGACTAAGATTGCTACATCTAAGTTTCACAAACCCTGTGATACTTCTTTCAAGAGGTAGAGTTTAACTTCTCTCCCTTTGAGTGTAGGCTGGACTTAGTGACTCACTTCTAATGAATAAAATAAGGCAAATGTGATGGCGTTTGACTTTGGAGATGAGGTCATAAAAGGCATGAGCCTTCCTCCTTGCCCTCTCTCTCTTGGGTCACTCACTCCGGGCACAGCCAGGTGATAAGTTATGAGGTCCCACAAGCAGCCCAGTGGAGAAGTCCACACAGCAAGGAACTGAGACCTCTAGTCAATAGCTGTATGAGTGAGCCATCTTGAAAGCAGAGCCTCCAGCCCAGTCAAGATTTCAGTTGACTCAGCCAAAGCCAATGCATTACAGCAACCTCAAGAGAGACTCCAAACCAGCTCCACCCACATAGTGGCTCCCAGATTCCTGATCCATAGAAACTATGTGAGACAATAAATGTTTATAGTTTTAAGATACTGAATTTTGGGTTTAATTTGTTATACAGCAATAGATAACTAATTCATGTAATTCCATCTATAGAACTCATTCATTTATGAATAGATTCACAAATTCAAATACTTATTTAATAGAGTGAGGCAAGTTATAGATAGTAAAGTGTGTCAGGTGTGATAAAATCCAATGGCTCAACATGATAGTAAGTAGCAACTGAGTCTAGACTTCAGTATCTAGACTTACTTGAGGGTGGCAGAAAGTATGATAAAACTGGAGAGAGCTAATGGCCCACTTGAGGTAGAACACCTCTCACCTCCACTTATTTTTTACCATAAGGAACATTACAAGGTTGTGCCAGACATTTCATTTTTCATGAGAAGCAAGAAATCTAGGTTTCTTCTTGTTGTTGTTGTTGTTTTTTAAATCTCGAAATTTAAAAATGTTACCAAATTATCACATTACAAAAATACCATGCAGGCCAACATACTGCACATATAGGCTAACTGTGAAGGCTAACACTCTACAAACCAAGAAAGCTAACAAATAACAAAAACACCACCACAACAATCATCTGTGTGCTTGATTCACCCCAGTGGCACCACCCAGTTACCACCTCTGGTTCAGTCATCTTTTATGCTGGTGATGTTGCATTGTAGAGTGAAAAGGATGGAGCTAAGGCAGCTAATGCCCAGTTGTACCATTGGAGGGGACTTGGTAGAGAAAAATAATAATAATCTGGGAGAGCTGGCATAACTTACAGAGGTGAGCAGGACATATGATTTCTTACCAAGCTTTTGTGGTCTTGTTTGACCAGACCTTGTATTCTGCCTGAGGTATATACAAATGAAGAGCATACGAATGTGAGGTCAACTTCTTATTTGAGTTCAACTGTTGACAAGGAAATGTAACTTCGAAATGTAGAGCTTGCACCCTAACAGCAATGGATACTCAATTCCATTCATTCTTTCAACGTATATTTGCTAGTGCCTACCATATGCCAGGATATGGTGGTGGGAATCCTAACTTCATCGAATTTGCAGAAAAGCAAGGAAGACAGACACCAAGGAGGATGAAAAATGCATAGAATTATAGGTAACTGTTAAGGAGCAAAAAAAGAGAAAAAAAGGACAAAGCAGGGAAAAGGGATAAAAAAGTATATAAAAAGATATAAAAATGTAAAAAAGTATATAAAATTTTAGGTTTTAGGTTGAATGGCCCGGAAGAGTGAAGGAATGTGAACCAACAAAAACTGTTTTAGTTGTTCATTTGGTTTTCAGTTTTTGTGTTATGTTTTTAAATGCTTTGTTTTAAAAAATATTTTTAAAGTAATTTAATTATATCAAAATAAACCTTCACAGGTGATTCTGATAATTTACCAGGTTAGACATCTTTTAAGTTGACCATGGTTCAAATACAGTATTGTCTGTGATTCACCTTTTCTCCAGTGAGTCACTTGGTCAGAAGTGATTTACACATTGGGTACAATGGCTATTTGATGAGGACTCTTAACACCCTTTACTCTGGACTGAATGTTCGTGTTCCCCAGATTCATATGTTGGAGCCCTAATGTGATGGTATTAGGAGGCAGGGGCTTTGGGAGGTAATTAGGTCATGACATTCAAGCTTCCATAATAGTGTCCTTCTAAGAAGAGACCAGAGAGCTTGCGTCTCTGTGGTGTGAGATTATAGCAAGTAAGTGCTGACATTCTGATCTTGGACTCCAGTCTCCAGAACTGTGAGAAATAAATTCCTGTTGTTTAAGTCACTTAGTCTATGGTATTTCTGTTAGAGCAACCCAAACTAACTAAAATACCATTCCAGTTAGCTGATATAAGCTGACTAGCCTATAAACTTTGAACATCAAATTCTTCCCCATTTTAAAGAATGACCTTGTCAATTTTCTTTTCCCAAATGTCAGAGCTAACAAAGAAAATAGCTGCTACTTTAAGATACAGTAGCTGGTAGCTCTAAAATTATATCTACTACTTATTTTTCTTAGATAATTTTTCTCAGTATTTAGCAGTTCTTTTTTTTTTTTTTTGCGGTACGCGGGCCTCTCACTGTTGTGGCCTCTCCCGTTGCGGAGCACAGGCTCCGGACGCGCAGGCTCAGCGGCCATGGCTCACGGGCCCAGCCGCTCCGCAGCATGTGGGATCTTCCCGGACTCGGGCACGAACCTGTGTGCCCTGCATCGGCAGGCGGACTCTCAACCACTGCGCCACCAGGGAAGCCCTAGCAGTTCTTTTTAAATAATTTTCTTTTGTAAATATATTTCAGTTTAATGATATAATAAGGTTACCCTAAAACATTTCCTTACATGATGTCCAAGAGGTTTGTGTTATAAAATAGTGTATAGTCAACTGTTATATCTAGTTTCAGATACAGAACATTTTTGTTTGTTTCTATTCACCTTTTCCTCATAACATTTGGCATTTTCCTCATCATTAATGTCTGCAGGAGACAGTGAGGTAATCACAAATTAATAAAGTTGCTCTTCACTGCCTTTAAGAGGAGAAGGAGGTTAAAACTATTGACTAAAATTAGTGTTTGTAGGTTATTTATGGATTATATTTAACATACTGTTCCTTTTCACTGTCAACATATGCAGATTGAGAGCAGGCTGCATAAATTGTATCCACATTGAAGAGAAAGTTAGAAAAATCAATTCATGGAACTGAAAGAAAATACACAAATAAAGCACATGCACTGGCAGAAATAGGCTGAATAATATTTGGAGAAAATTAAGATGAAATTCAGAAGATAGCAGGATGGTAACTTAGCTGTATTTTATACTTTTAGAGTGAGGAAGGGAAGACCTGGAGCAAACGGACCACAGATTTAAAATAAAAATAAGGATATAGGAATTTTTCAAGCAAACTTGAAGAAATCTGCATATCTGTATGGCAATTGTGGATTTAGTGGTCAGCATCTTATTCAATCATAGGTGACCTTCATACAGTCCATTAAAACATGTCATGTAGTAATTTGTCAAGTTTTTACTAGGGCAAGAGTTTGAGTCCTGGGCACTACGAGGGGTATGGGTTTGAATGTAAACCTCCACCCCACGCTCACACCTCATAAGCTTTTTTTTCATTAGCTCATGTATTACTCCATTGTATATACAGTATTCCCATTGAGATTCAAGTATATATCTACTCTTTTGGTTTCATTTTGTGGTAAATATGATCTTTGGAAATTGTTCTTACCATGGTATTTGTAAATGGGAATTCTGAAGTTAACATGGCAGGTTCTTCTTGAATGTCAAGAGATATATATATTAGTAGCCTTCTTTATGTGATTAAATCATAGACTTTTATAATTAAATGTAACGTTAGATATCTTTAAAGTTATTTTGTCAGTTGAGGAAGTGTACTTCAGATTCCTGTTCCTACTATTCACTAACCAGCTGTGGCTATGGGACAACTACTGAACTCTATGCCTTAATTTTCTACTCTGCAAAAACATGATCTTTGACCATATGAGCTACAAAGGTTTAAAAACTTGTATGATTTTGTCACTAATGGGTTGATCCAGAGTGCAGGAAATTGTTTAAAATAAAGCATTATCTAAGTTGAAGTAATATAGGAGAAGCAATAAAGACTGGCTAAAAATAAAATTTATGTGTGAAGTTATGTTAATCAGAGTTCATACCAATCTGTTTTAGAAGTTGGGCAAAGTTATTGTTTTGACTTTTAGTTGAGAATTTGGTGGATGTTTACAACATAGGATTGCTTAAATTAATTGTTTTAGAATGGGTTTGTACTTTTTATAAATATCTAAATAACTAACTTCAACACTCATCTGATCTTAGAATCACTTGCAAAAATTGGCAAACTTCTCTTTAAAATAAAAGGAGCTTTGAATCACAGGTAAAGGCAAAAACAAAAACAAACAAAAAAAACCCTACACATTTTCTATGAATACCTAAGCCCTCTCAGTTGACTTTTTCTGTGTTATCAATCACAGTTTAAATATATTATACTATTGATCTGTTTCAAGTAGGAATTTGCCAGAATAGGCTTAATATGTAAATATTAGAAGGATATTGAACTTTGGCTGCAGTTAGGATTGATCAAGGAGGAGAAAAATGCATATTCTATGTGCATTTTCAGTCTCTTAACAGAAACAAACTCAGCCCTGTAATGAGTAAAAAGTTGTCTTCTCTTGATTTGGTTATGAACACTTTTATTTTAAATCAGTGTTAACAAAATAATCATTTCCCTTTAGGGAGCCCTTGAAAGGCTTTACCAAATGTACCTCTTAAGGACATTTGTTCATACTTTTGATAGGTTCACTTCACAAAATTGAAGTCATCATAATAGGTGCTGTGAACATTCTCAGCACATGGATAGCTTGCCATGGGAAACAAAGGCTGTCAGATTAAAATGCTTCCAGAACTGTCCGAATATCAGAGAAGGTCATATTTATTTGCTTGAGAATGAATACAGTGTTAATATTTTGGGAGATTAAATGTTTTGAGTGTTCCCACTGGAGTTTCTACAGAAAAGCATAATCATCTAACTGAAAAAAAACACTGCTGACTGAAAAAAAACTCTAAGCTTAATGGCAAAAACAAATTAGTCTTTACCTACACTAACACTTAAGCTCGCTGCACTAATTTCTCAATGATATACTTTTATCTGTATCTGTATTCTTTCAGCAAATTATTTGGTGTAATGACAATTAGAATTTATTAAAATGTATCTAGAACTCAATTTGCATGCTTGTATATTTCCTCAAATAATATACTTTATAAATAATAATAGAAATATGAAAAGTGTGTATACAATAAACAACCCAGTAAAATTGGCACGCAGAAACCATCAAAACCCTTTTTTTTTCTACGTTACTTTCTAATATAAATTATTATGGCAAGTTGTCATGACATCTATGAAACATTATAAATGATAGCAAGTGACAGGCTGTAAGTCTGGTGCATTTAGTCTTGCTAAGATCCTTAGACTGAGCACTTGAAGATTCACACTGAAATCTAGTCTGAAAGGATTCTATATGTTATATTCTTATTAAAAGGTGGAGAGTCTGATGACTTGAAAGTTCTTGACTTCAATAGCCCACCTTAAGAAGTCATTTCCTCTGTTTTGTACAAGGCAAGTCCACTTTACCTGTTGTCAAGTGCAGGTTTCTTTGTTTTGTTTTGTTTTTAATCATAGCTTACTGAATATTTTTCTCCCTCTGAATGTGCAAAGAAGCTGAAACTTAGTTTCAAAGGAGTTCTTACTTCTTTATGAGACTCTTCCCTCCCTTCCTTCCTTTTCTTTCTTTTAATCTTTCCTCCCTTTGGCTGTTCCTTGGATCGCCAGTTTTCTCTTTATATCTGATAGCTTTGCCCCTTTATTTGTTTTGTTGTTTATTTGTTTTCCTTTCACAATCTAGTTAGATACTAACATTTTATTTGGGCAACTAAAACAACTTCTTCCCACTCTTCATATCTCCGATCCCCAAACTATTAAGACCTGCCAGCTTCAGACCTCCTGTGGCACCCACCTACCCCCTCCTTAGCCATAATATTTCAGAGGCTGGCATAAGCCCTCACAACTTACTCTGAAATGCTCATTTTTTCCTCTCCTTTTCATTCACCAGAAGTTGTTTGTCACAATATTATTAGTTTTACCTTATAGATAAATGAAACTTAAGGCCAATAAGTTTTGTTAAAACCCAAAGCATTATTTTTCCCACCTTATAGATAAAGAAATAGGGTCAGTAAGATTTGTGAAAACCCTGTCCTCTGAGACTCAAGCTCAGAGATCCTGATTCAAGTTAAGTGTGGTTTCCATTACCAGGAAGAGCCTTCCCTATCATAACTATACTTTTCATTTGATCCTCCTCTACCCCTCAGCTGCAATACATCCAGGCAAACTGTTCCCCCGTATCTGATCATGTCCTACTTATTTCCATTTGTCGTGCTATTCCTTGTTCTTTGACTGCCTTCCATATTTATCAGCCACCCTAATGGGTGAAATATCACCTTTCACGGCCTACTTCAACTATACCTCTGTGATTTGAAATGTTTCCCTTCTCTGAACCCCTTTGTATTTTTCTAATGTAGTGGAATATTCTGTCTTTTCTAATGAGTGAAAATGTCTCACTTTTCCATAACTTGGGACTGCATTTTATTCATATATGCATCATTCATGATACACAGCAAGATGCTTTGCACTGAGTACATTTCATTATGTAACAGTAGAATGTATGAATAAATAAAACAATGACCATCTACAGACCAAACCTCTACCACAGAAATCAAAATATATTTTCAATCAAAGCAGGCAAATGCTTATGTAGAATGATCACAACCATAAATATACTGTACAATTTAAATATATATAGAAATAAATATTAAAAGAAAATACTTTGAAATATAAGGATTTGAATTGTATAGGGAAGAAAATGAATAACATGATTAAGTGTATACAGCAATCATTTCCAACATGTATTCTACATACATGCGTATATAGAAATGCAAGAAGAGACGTATTGAAAAATGTTTGTTCTCAAAGGAACTAAACAGCTTCATGGAAGATTAAGAAGAAGAAGGGAAAAAAAAAAGAATACCCTAAAACACGCACAAGTGAAAGAGTTCCAAAACAAAACAAAAACTGATGTTTGGAATGTTTTAGTCTCTTAAAGGTAGTATATCACAGTTGGGCCTAACAGCATTATTCTCTTTAAAGATAATAATTGATAGTCTAAATAAATAAATCATTCTAGTATTTAATTTACAAATCTTAACTCATGTAATTCTCACAGTCCCCTGAGAGAGGTACTATTAACACTGCTTACTCCAGAGCTCCCGGCCAGGGTTCAGCCAGCCTAAATTAATCGCTCAGAGTTACCTGGTTAATAAATAGTGTAGCAAGCTTTCAAATCCATGATTCTTAGTCTTTACAGCTTGAGTTTCTTCCAGGAATGTGTCTTGTAGCTATAGTTAACACTAAGATGTATGTGCACTGAGATGTATACAAGAATATACTTTGAAGTGTTACTTGTAATTAGAAAAGCCTGGGGAAAAAACCTACATGTGTTTTATAAAGGACTAGCCAAATGAATCATTAAATGTTCATGTAGAGTGAAATATTAAGCAGCTATTAAAAATTAGGTAAATCTATATATTGATTTGAACCATTCTCTAGAATATATTTTTAATTGAAAATAAGTTCAAAAAGCCTATACAGAATGCTCCAATTTTTATCATATGTATGCATTTCTTTAAAAATATATGTATTTTTTAATAATGTTCTTTTATCCATTATGCTGCACTGTTTATCTCAGTAACTATTGTTTAGAGAGTGTCTACTCTCCAAATTTACACGTTATTACTAATAGACACAGTTACCATGCAAAGGAGATATTGAAACTGCAGTGTTGCCTCTGAAAACATCGTGGGTGGTTCAAGGTCAAAGCTGGGTCTCTAACATAATTCTGTCTACCTCCTTAGTTAGATTTCTTCTCACTATGCCAGCGATTCTCAAACCCAGGGTGATTTTGTCTACCAGGGAATATTTGTCAATGTCTGGAAACATCACAGCTGCTGAGAAGAAAGGGTTGCTACTAGCATTCTAGTGTGTAAAAAACAGGAATACTGGTAAACATCCTACAAGGCACAGTAGGGTCTCCCATAACAAAGAACTGTTTGGCCCAAAATGTCAATAGTGCCAAGCTTGAGAAACCTGCTCATACCTAAAAGATTCCTTCTTATCCTCAGAGACCAATCACCTGTATGAAGCCTGATATTGTGACTGTTGCCCTATCATCACAAATTTTGGTTAAAATAGAAAGCCTTAAAAATATATAAATAAAAACAAATACCTGGTGTTTATAAAAGCTGCTGGTATCAAATTGTCTTGGAAAGATAGGGTGGCAGAGAAGAGAGTGGCGATACACTTCTTTTATGTTTGTTTTCTTTCTTTTAAATGTAACTTAATGAAAAAGAGTCAGGATTTGCTTCTCTTATGTTTCTATTTATATTTATATATTGTATCATAATAGAGAGAGCATACTTTTCTGTCACAGTTTTGATTCATTCACCCATTCAACAATTTATCAAGTGACTATTTTGAGTCAGGCACTATTTAGGTGCTAGGTAAACAGCAGGGCATAAAGTAGGTAACAATTCCATTACTATAAGGGGCCAGTATTCCCAGTGTAGGAAAAGAGTATACAGTTGACCCTTGAACAACACGGATTTGAACTACGTGGATCCACTTATACGGGGATTTTTTTCAATAATAAATACTATGGTACTACAAAATCTGCAGTTGGTTGAACCCTTGTTTGCAGAATTGCAGGTTAAGGAGGAACCACATAGGCAGAGGGCTGACTGTAAGTTATACCCAGATTTTCAACTTCCATGAGGGCCTGTGCCCCTAACCCCCAAGTTTTCCAAGGGTCAGCTGTAAAAGCAAATAAATGAGTGAAATAAAATTTGTCAGGAGGTGAAAGACACTAATGGAGAAAATTCAACCAGGGCAAAAGAATAGGGAGTGCTGACTTGGGTTAGAAGAGAGGAACCAGAAAAATTATAATTTTAAGTAGTGTGGTCATGGCAATTTTCACTGGGAAATGGTAAGTAAGCAAGAATCTGCTGGAAGTGAAGGAGTGAGTTATTCAGGTATCTGGGGGGAAGAACATTTAAGGAAGAGAGAGAAAACAGGAAATGCAAATTTACTAATGGACCATATTTTCAAATACTTTTTGCTTTTAGAAGAGTTTTTTTTGTTTTTGTTTTGTTTGCTTTTTTTTTTTTTTTTTTTAATGCTCTAGGCATCTAACTTACTTTCCTCCTCCATGGAGCTTTTGCTATGTTTAAAAAATACCTGATGCGTACATGTAATTTTACTGCTGTCATTGAACTAATCTACTAAAATAGTATATACAGTTAATTTATACATATAATATGAGCTAAAAGTAGTCATCTACAATAACTTTACATCTCTAAAGGAAAGCTTTTAGTTTTCATGTGTATGAAATTCTTAATGATGTCGAAATTAGTTCTGCCCCATGTGTTTTTCTTTATTTCCAATTTATTTTATACAAAGTTGCTATTAATTATTATGCATTTTAATAAGAAAGAAATTTCTAATATGATTATTCAAGCTGTTATGGTGTATGTTTATAGAAATAATAAACCATAAATCAGTCATATGAAGAAATTAATTATAGTTATTTAGAGCAAACTTAACATGGTAGAACTTCTAGTTTGTTGCTTTAATTTCAAATGTTCTAAAATTAAAAGCTTGAATGATTTATATGTTTATGAAATTGTATTATGCCAGTTAAAATTATCTAGATTTAGGAAAATTATTAACATATTCTTTTTAGAAAGATTGACTTTTTTTGAGAGAATGATCTCTAGACACCAGAGTATATATTTGTAAAATATTACTCAGTAGAAAGCATTCATGAAACATGGTCTATAATGCTTGAGAATGGTTCTTTTAATGAAGAGTCCTCAAAACATATCAGAAAAAATAATACCAGTTTCTATCATGAGGATTGAAAAAAATGTTAATTCTCTTAGGTATATGAATGATCACCAGTGCAATTATATTAGGTATTTGTATAATTATTATTGTCATATTTATACCTGAATTATGTAAGCAAGTTCTACTTAAGAAAATACAAGTGATGAAAAGCTGGACAAATAACATATCATTTAAAAAGTTTCAAACGGTACCTTTTTTACTTAAAAATCATGTTTACAACCGCTTTTCAGCAAAAGATTCAGTGATTTAATTGTTACACATATATTGCATTTCCCTCTAATTTGATATATACAAACCAGTTTATTTTAAATGCACTATAATTATGCTGTATATCTTAAGTGATTCTGCTTTCAAATCACACTTTTTAAAGAGGGGTAATTTACTTTTTAGTGTACACTGTGCAATGTCACTTAGTTCAAAGAACTTCAAATACAACCACCTAAATTTTCTAAGCCATCAGTCTTCTAATTGCTATAATACTATTCATTAAAGTAACAGTAATATATGAAATATATCCAGGCAATTTTCCCAATACTAAGTATAGGACATAGTTGTCTTCTCTAAGTACTCAAGCCAGCATTAATGAAAACTAATAGCCCATCAAACTTTGAAGTGAGAAATCTCCAAAGGACTATATATGATTCTATTCCAGCAATTTCTGTCACCTTAAATTGCTGTGTTCCAATATATTACACTTCTTAATGCTAATTACCTTACAGAATGGATAAATACTACAATTGCAAAGTACATCAAATACTATTTTTTAACTAAATTATAATTAGTAATCAGAGAATGGTCTCATTAACATAAATGTAATAATTAAATCATCTCAGCTTTACCATACTTAAAGGCATTAAATAGGGATCAGTTCCCTTTTGTAAACTACTAAAGGTTAACTTTTCTGGAGTCACTTTCAGGAAAAAAATTACATTATTCATGTTTATGGCATTAAAACAAGAATAAATTTGAAAATGTATAATTTTTTGAGTAGAGATATAATTATTTTATATTGCCCCATGTCTCCCCTTTCATTTAAAAAGAAGAAATAGTAAATGTTTACATTGGGAAAAGATGTAGTATGCTTTAGATTTATGATAGAATTTTGAGTTAATATAATTCAACAACATTTTAATTAGAGCTAGAAAATTAATCAGGAGAGTCGAAGAGGTCATTCCAGAAGTCTGCCCATATACTGTAGGCAATATCTCAGCTTGGAATCATTTGATGATCTGGTGAGTATTATTCATTTCAACTGAGTTAGACAATCAGACCTGAGTCCTTTTACTACAGTAGTCCCGCTTATTCTTGGGGGATACATTCCAAGACTCCCAGTAGATGTCTGAAACTTTGGATGATACCAAATTCTATAGACTGTTATTTTTTCCTATACATACCTATGATAAAGTTTAATTTATAAATTAGGCATAAAAGGAGATTAACAATAATAACTAATCATAAAATAGAACAATTATAAAAATATGTTGTAAAGTTATGTGAATGTGGTCTCTCTCTCTTCTCTCTCAGAATATTGTTCTGTAATCACCTTTCTTCTGGTGATGATGTAAGATGATAAAATGACTATGTGATGAGGTGAGGTGGGGTGAATGGCACAGGTAGTGTGAGATAGCATTAGGCTACTACTACTTCTGACTAGCCAGCACAAGGAGAATTATTAGCTTTGGGTGATCCTGGATCACTGAGTGATGACTACATAGATGGTTGGATGTCAGGAACAGACTGTGTTGATGGCTGGGGACTCCAGCTTGGATGGAGCAGGACTGCACAAGATTTTGGCATGCTGCTCAGACCAGTGTGCAATTTAAAACTTAGGAATTGTTTATTTCTTGAATTTTCCATTTAATATTTTCAGATCTTGGTTGACCTTGGATAACTGAAACCATGGAAATTGAAACCTCAGATAAGGGGGAATTACTGGATTTGGCAGTTTTGTTCAACCCAAATTAGACTTGGATAGATGGCATCTGATGACAGAGGATGTGTGTGTGGGGGTCATATATACCTAGATTTAGGTAAATTTTAAAAAATAATAATAATTTGTGCTTGAGCATCAATATCAAATTTCTGTTTTTTCTCTTTTCATAATCAGTATCAGCACAAAGTTGAAATAGATGTCTGCATCAATTTAATTCTAATTAATAAGGTTCCATATTTAAACTATAACCATTGAAGTAATATCTTCAGTAGTATCGGAAAAAAGTGACCATAAATCATGTGCACCTTTAAAAAATCGTATGCTTTTAGGTTTTTAAATTGTGGGTATAATCGTTCTATATATGTAGATTTGGATGTATCAAAGATGGACAGTATGCAAAAGGCCTGTGATGAGATTATTCTGTGCTGAATTGACTAATAATGAGATTATGTGTGGGAGGAAAAACTATTCTGTTATTGTAGAGATTAAGAGCTTTGCAGGAGGACTATGTAGTTACTGGAATAGTGAGACATGAATAATACTTGTGACATTTTAAGGACTGCTAAGATTTCAATTTGGAAGAACATTTTTGTTTTTTTAAAAAAATGGATCTGACCTCATCATCTGTAATACTGCCTGTAATGGAGTCAAAATTATCGAGACTTCTTAAGTTAGAATACTTCTTATATTTCCATTGGACGGACAATAGATTACATAAAAGCTACATAGTTATAGAACATAGCCATAATATATACTATCAGGAAAATTTCAAAATTATTTAACCATATTCTACTATTTGAAAATTTATCTGGACAGCCCCCTTGAAACATGTTTTTCCTTTTTTGAAATAGCCAATATACCTCCAAATCATTTCCATGCAAATTAAATCTAAGCATTCATGTATTTTTTCTCTCATGATATTTTGTCATCCATATTTTTCAGAGGGAATTCTGATTGTGAGAAATCTAGTCAAAGTTGGAAAATACTTGGTGTAGAATGACAAAAATCACATCTCCAGATCATCTTACCATTCCTTCTTCTTAAAAAGTCTTTTATCAATAAGGTTACCATTTTGTTTTAAATCCCCAATATAATGAAAACTGTATGCATTTGCAAATTCAGAATTGCATTCTTTATTCAGGAACATTATATTGTGACTTATTTCTAGTATACCAAGTCCTTATCTCATGGATTTCCAGGTATGAAAATGAGGGCACAATTCAATGATCACATAGGGATGCTCATTCCAAGTTTCTTTATAAAAAGCACATGGATTTTTGTTTTATGATTCACATTTAAAATATGACATTTGTGATTTAATAAATTACAAAATAAAGGATTATAGGATGATGCTCACTTTACAAATGACAATTTTTTTAAATTTTCTGATTCAAGAGTATGCTCCAGCTGGCAGCTATCCCGTCCAATTCAATTGAAAGTATTGAGTTGAAATGATATAATATTTTGGTAACATTATTTAAATGGGCAACATTTCCCCATGAAGTCTGCTATAACATGGAGGTTTTATATGTTTTTATTTTCAAGTGAATAGATATATTAAATTATTTGGGAAAGACAGGAACATGGCAAATGGGAGCACCAAAGATCATTTATTTGTGACAGTATTTATTTTTTAACCTTTTCCCAGTAATATATATTTCTAGTCTGTAAATTTTACAGTATTAATTATTTGGCAGTGTCAAGAGTTGGGTAGTAACTACAATGACATTCATATTTTAATAATAAGGACAGAGTAATAAATTATCTAGGATAGAATAGCCATTTGAAGCAATTTTTAAAATATTAGAACCTTCTAATATACTGTGTGCTCAAACCAGAATAAAATACTAATTCATTGATTTTCATATGATATTAAAAGAAAACATTGCTCAAGCATGCTATAAAAATCATTTTAATTAATTGAAATCAAAATTTAATATTAATGCTAATCAGTAAGTGATTTTAGAAATGGACAGAATAGAATTATTTAAAGATATCAGTAATTTTTGTTGTCAAACTCTGGTTTAAAATTTTATCTAGAAAAGTTAAAATTTATGACATTTAAAAAATTATATATAAACTTCCTTTCAATCTTAATTTGTCATAACCATTGATTTTTAGGTCAATAAACATTTCTACAATATCATTTTAATGTTTATACACTTTATACAATGTTTATATACTATATAGTTATATATTTAAATAATTATATATAAATATTTAATTTTTAGGGTTTTTTTTGAAATTATAAATATTGTGATGACTATCCATATAACTAATTATTTGCAGAATTTAGGGTACAGTGTTAGATGTCGCATTTCTGAGTCAAATGGTTTACGTGTTTTTAGGCTCTACCATTAATCATCATTTGCACTCATAGACATTCTGTCATTTGATGAAAGCAGTACTACTTTTCCCAGCCCCTGCTCCCACATTTGCAATATCTGGTTAGACACCTAGTTTTCTTTATTTCATTCAGAGTTGCATGGTTCTTAGACCCTTCTACATCATGATTTTCATCTTCTGAGCCCGTTTCCTATTTTTCAAAGTCTTCACAAAACTGAAAACCAAGACCTGAACATAATAATAAGGATATATTTAGGACAAGGTCTACTGAGATTAATACTTCCTGGGCACTGTTCTCTACAGAATTTGGTTACCAGGAACAGAGACTTTCATTCTGGCTATCTCAAGTAGGGAGAAAATGTCTATTATAAAAACACATGTGACTCCAAAATGAAACAGAATTTTTTTTTTTTTTTTGCGGTATGCGGGCCTCTCACTGCTGTGGCCTCTCCCGTTGCGGAGCACAGGCTCCAGATGCGCAGGCCTGGCGGCCATGGCTCACGGGCTTAGTTGCTCCGCGGCATGTGGGATCTTCCCGGACCAGGGCACGAACCCGTGTCTCCTGCATCGGCAGGCGGACTCCCAACCACTGCGCCACCAGGGAAGCCCTGAAACAGAAATTTTAACAAAATCCTATATTAGAAGCCATCGAATGCCTGTCATACAGACAGACCGGGAAGGTCAATCTGATACAAGGCAATTCTAGGGATTTCAGCAGAGAAGTTAATGGATAGTTGGTTCTAACTGACTCATGGTCAACTATGGCCCCTTCAACCCCATCTCGAAATGAGTAGAAGTTATAAGGGGGAAAAATAGTATGTATATGTGTGTGTGTGTGTGTATATATATGTGTATATATATATATATATATATATATATATGTATATACATATACATATATATATATGAAGAGAGAGAGAGAGATGTAGACATAGAACTTGGGTGAATAAAAGTAAGTGCATGAGAGATCTCACAGATTGCTATTCTGTCAGAACAATATAGCACTGTATTTTTTAAAATTTCACATTAATGTGATTCTAAGTTCTAACCTCAGAATATCAGGAGGTTCAATCTTTTAGTAAGATTACCTACCTTAAAATTTGCCCAACATGATTAGACTTGCTTATTTTTATTTTATTTATTTAAAAATTTTGAACATATGCGTTTAATTACCTGCTAGACCATCCAGAAGGAAATATGTGATAAAAGGATGGAAGCAAGGGTGATAAACTTAGAACAGGTGCAGGTATTTTTAGACCAGTTTAGGATTAGACATTCACTGACTGGATTATTTTTAACATTGATAATAGAACTTTTTTACCAAAATAAAATAATGTATTAAAAGTTACATCCAGAGTCCCTCCCATCAGGAAACTTGCACAAGCATCTTAGATAGACTCATCCACCAGAGGGCAGACAGCAGAAGCAAGAAAAACTACAATCCTGCAGCCTGTGGAACAAAAACTACATTCACAGAAAGACAGACAAGATGAAAAGGCAGAGGGCTATGTACCAGATGAAGGAACAAGATAAAACCCGGAAAAAACAACTAAATGAAGTGGAGATAGGCAACCTTCCAGAAAAAGAATTCAGAATAATGATAGTGAAGATGATCCAGGACCTCGGAAAAAAGAATGGAGGCAAAGATCAAGAAGATGAAAGAAATGTTTAACAAAGACCTGCAAGAATTAAAGAACAAACAAACAGAGATGAACAATACAATAACTGAAATGAAAACTACACTAGAAGGAATCAATAGCAGAATAACTGAGGTAGAAGAACGGATAAATGACCTGGAAGACAGAATGGTGGAGTTCACTGCTACAGAAGATAATAAAGAAAAATGAATGAAAAGAAATGAAGACAGCCTAAGAGACCTCTGGGACAACATTAAATGCAACAACATTCGCATTATAGGGGTCCCAGAAGGAGAAGAGAGAGAAAGGACCAGAGAAAATATTTGAAGAGATTATAGTCGAAAACTTCCCTAACATGGCAAAGGAAATAGCCACCCAAGTCCAGGAAACGCAGCAAGGCCCATACAGGATAAACCCAAGGAGAAACATGCCGAGACACATAGTAATCAAATTGGCAAAAATTAAAGACAGAGAAAAATTATTGAAAGCAGCAAGGGAAAAACAACAAATAACATACAGGGAACTCCCATAAGGTTAACAGCTGATTTCTCAGCAGAAACTCTACAAGCCAGAAGGGAGTGGCGTGATAAACTTAAAGTGATGAAAGGGAAAAACCTACTACCATTATTACTCTACCCAACAAGGATCTCATTCAGATTTGATGGAGAAATCAAAAGCTTTACAGACACGCAAAAGCTAAGAGAATTCAGCACCACCAAACCAGCTCTACAACAAATACTAAAGGAACTTCTCTAAGTGGGAAACACAAAGAAGAAAAGGACCTACAAATCAAATCCAAAACAATTAAGAAAATGGTCATGGGAACATACATATCAATAATTACCTTAAACGTGAATGGATTAAATGCTCCAACCAAAAGACACAGGCTTGCTGAATGGATACGAAAACAAGACCCATCTATATGCTATCTACGAGAGACCCACTTCAGACCTACAGAAACATACACACTGAAAGTGAGGGAATGGAAAAAGGTATTCCATGCAAATGGAAATCAAAAGAAAGCCAGAGTAGCAATACTCAGATAAAATAGACTTTAAAGAATGTTATAAGAGACAAGGAAGGACACTACATAATGATCAAGGGACCAATCCAAGAAGAAGATATAACAATTATAAATATATATACACCCAACATAGGAGCACCTCAATACATAAGGCAAGTGCTAACAGCCATAAAAGAGGAAATCGACAGTAACACAATAACACTGGGGGACTTTAACACCTCACTTACACCAATGGACAGAATATCCAAAATGAAAATAAATAAGGAAACAGAAGCTTTAAATGACACAATAGACCAGATAGATTTAATTCATATTTATAGGACATTCCATCCAAAAACAGCAGATTACACTTTCTTCTCAAGTGCACATGCAACATTCTCCAGGATAGATCACATCTTGGGTCACAAATCAAGCCTCAGTAAGAAAATTGAAATCATATCAAGCATCTTTTCTGACCACAACATTATGAGATTAGAAATGAATTACAGGGAATAAAATGTAAAAAACACAAACACATGGAGGCTAAACAATACGTTACTAAATAACCAAGATATCACTGAAGAAATCAAAGCGGAAATCAAAAAATACCTAAAAGTTACATCCAATGTTGTACAAATTTTTTTAAACATGATTAAAAATTTTTTTAACTGTCAAATGTTTTGAAAAATATATTCAAAGTAATAAATTTTCATTTTAGATCTTAGTTTATGTTCATATAACAGAATGCCCTCAATTGATCCAGGTTCACCGTGATATCTTTCTCTAAGCCCTTAATGGTTTATATCTTCCCTTTAAAATGTATAAGTATCTTTTAATTAAGTTGTCATTTACAAAGTAATTCTGGAAAAAAATTATTAATTAAACACCTGTAAGTTCTTCATCATTTCTGTTATAGTGTAGCAATTTCTCATCTAACCCATAGTGGTCTATCAACTGAGTAAACCTTGATTTCTTAGACACACCTGACTGCAACTCAGAGCAACAGCTGGCTGCAGCTTCTCCACCTCTTTGTTAACAACTGTGTCTGAGACAGACCTTTCTTTGATCTATACATTTTAACTAGTTTTAGCCTCTGAAGAAAGTCTCCTTTCTCTTGAACCTGCTTCACCAATTTTGTTTTTTCTTCATTCAATCTTTTTTTTTAGAAGATTCTCATTCAGAAAATCAGTTTGAAGATCACTGCGTGACCCAGTATCAAGTGTTTCAGATCCACATGCATTGATGTTCTTGATGGTATTTTTCAACATACTTCATATTCACTGTCTATGTGTTTAAATTGTTTTTTGAAATTCCAAGCTATTTCCTTGTGTTGAAGGTGCTGGATTCTCTGAAAAGTTCTAACAGTTCTCTTCATTCTCTACTTTAAGATCTTTTACCAAACTGTAGAAGAAATTAAATGAAGATCTTGTTTTGCTTAATCATTTTCTCTACGTGTTACACTCATAGGTTGTTTTCTTGTACTGGTTGTGTGGGGTGATGGTGGATTGGCACAGGCCTGTGGAGTGCTAGGTAAAATCACAGCTGAGTTTCCTAGACTTCCCATCTTAAAAAAGAAATCTTGGTTTACCTGGAGGAAAGGGAACTCTACTCAGTTCCAGCGTTGATCCTCAAATTCCAGTTCTCAGATATCACCTGCTTCCCATCTCCCTCAGCCATCCCCAGAGAATGCAGAAAACACATGCAGCTGCAGCTCTCTGCTTACTTTGATTTTAAATGGATCTTCCTATTGTTTGCAATCTCTGAAAGGAACCCAGGGCTACTTCCTGAGGAAGATCTTAATTGCCGACCTTTAGATACTCCCTCTCCTAGCCATGCCTCACTACTTAGTAGAGAGCTGGCACACAACCTTAGAAACGTCCCCATTTACCACGACTGCCATGGAAGGAGCAGTACCAGGTCATTACTTGCTGCCTTAACCAGGTTCACTGATGAAACTCAGCATCAGAAATTTGAGAGGCCGTTGCTACTTAAAGAAAAAGATCGGTTTTCCAGTGCCCCACGTATTCAGGGATATCAAAACAAAAGAAGAAGAAAAAGAAAAAAGAAAAATCCATGAAACTGCTCAGGTTCCATATGATAATAATTCTAGGTGGTTAGTTTTTCAATTTATCTTTTTCTCTCTCTCATTCATACACAGCCCTTTTGCCCAAAGCATATCCTAAGCATCAGAGTGATTGAATTGGGGGTATTTCTAGTATCAGCCCCAATTATTTCTAGAACTAGAATTTCTATTAGAATAGGGAGCATTTATTAATCATTATATATTTAGATTATGCCTTTTCAAGGAGCTAGAGACATAGGGGTGAGAAAAGCAGCCCAAATCTCTATCTTCATGAACTTGCATTTAGCTGGAGTAGATAGTAAGTGCATAAAAATTTATGAAAATATCAGATGGGGGAAAGCAGTGTGAAATAAAAGAAGAGTTTCCATAAAGTCCTTGCCAAGGAGGTGCTATATGAGCTTACACGTGAATGACATGCAAGATCTAGCCTTGTGAAGATGTCTTAGGAAGAGCTTTCTGGGGAGAGAAAGTAGCAAGTAAAAACCCCTTACGGCCAGAAAATGCTTGGCAGTTTCTGGCTAATGTGGCTGCAGTAGCAGGAGCTTCATGCCACAGGAGAGGAGGGCCAAGGGTGATGAGATTCTGAGGGACTTGCCTGCTACCGTAAAGACTGAGAACTTTAGTAGCCAGTTTAAGAGTTCAACAGGAGTTTTAAAATGATTACTCAATGCTGTGTGAAGACTGTACTATGGGAGAGGAAAAGGATGGATGCTGGTGAACTTTAGGAGGCTGGTATAGGAGTTCAGGTGAGAGTTTGTGACAGCTTGGACTAATGTGGTAGCAATGGAAGTGGAAGCAGTGGAGGTCTTAGAAATAATTTGGAAGTAGGTAATTGGAGTATATTTTAGAGGTAAGGTTCAGATCTGCTTTAATTTAAGGTGAGTTTTCTCTCATTTGCTCCTATTGTACTTCCCCTATTGTGCTCCTAAGGTCAGCCTGGGCCTTCAAAATGTCTCAGACTCTTGTAAATAACTTTCCCAGTGCTCTGTTCTGCTCTTAATAAGTTAGCAGATCTATGTCAGTGTATTAGTCAGCGAGGGCTGCCATAACAAAATACTACAGACCGGGTGGCTTAAACAATAGAAATTTATCTTCTCACAGTTGTGGAGCCTGGAAGTCCGAGATCAAGGTGTCAGCAGGTTTGGTTTCTCCCCAGGCCTCCTTGGCTTGCAGATGACCTCCTTCTCACTGTGTCCTCACGTGGTCTTTCCTCTGTGCTCACATCCCTGGTATAGTGTCTTCTTATAATTACACCAGTTCTATTGGATTAGGGTCCCACCCTTATGACCTACTGTAAGCTTAGTTACCTCTCTAAGACCCTATTCCAACTGTAGTCTACACTAGAGGTTAGGACTTCAATGTATGGATTTGGGCGGGGTGGGGGGCGATGGTGGAACACAACTCAGTCCGAAACAGAGAAGGTCATTATTTAACTTAACCCTCTTTAGACCTTGCTTAAGCTGAGTCCCTTAACATCAGGGAAATGATTCTTTTAAACCTTTCTCCTAAACAATGCATACGTAAAAGTCAAACAAAGAATTAAGTTGTCTTTGAATGCTGTTAATCTCCCTTGCTTACAACAGTTACAAATATAAACTGAGGTTCTAATATTCTATTTTTCTATCTTAATAGGCCATTTTATATGTGACTTGAACTTGAGCACTTTGGAGTGATCACCACAGGCAATTAGCATTATTCTTTTCCATTGTCAGGAATTACACTACTAATCTCAACCAGCCTCCAGGTGAATGAATCTAACTAGTGGTAAGGGGGGGGGGGAGGAAACAATTTTCTCTCTACCCTCCTAGACTCTTGGCTGATATCCCTTGCAATAAAGGACAGATTAACAAGAGAAAAAAAAATTATCTATGTACAGGAGTCCCACAAAGATATAAAATTCAAAAGATGGCTATACTATGGAGGTTTATATACCATTTATTATTTTATATACCATTTATTTCCTGAGTTAAGGAAAGGGGTCTATGGCTTCAAAGAAGAGAAGGCAATTCATGGAAAAGTGAGAATAGGAGATGTTTAGTAAACAAAGGTTGCCCTGCCTTGCAGATAACTCTCTGAGAGGAAAAATTTATCTCAAGTAATAGCTCTCTTCCTGGTACAGGCCCACTTTCTAATGTAAATTTTTCATACCAAAAGGTAATTCCTACTCTGTTTTCAGAGCTTCTCATGTGTCTGGTTTTCCTTAAAATTATCAGTTCCAAATAATCCAAGCCAAAGAGGCATATTTTGGGGTGGCACATTCTGCTAGCCACAAGAGAAGTAGTGTAAAATCATAGAAATACAGTAATTCACCATTAATTCCAGAAAAATAATTCCACACACATTCCAATTGACAGTGGGTAGAAATGTTTTTCTGAATTGTTTATGTATTAGAATCAGTATAGTCACATGTATGTTTTAGATTTTATTTTTTTGACTCATTCTTTTATTGTATATAGGTATCGATTAGTGTCCTTACCGTTCAAGTCACTTGGCTAACTATTTCATATATATGAGTGTAGTAGAATTTTCTTTGTTTTACAGATGAGGAGACTAATAATAAGAGTCCGAGTAAGTTGTTTAAAATCACCCAGAGAGGCAGTGTCACAGCCAGATGTCAAAGTACATTTGTGACTCCAAGCCAGACTCTCTCACCTACTGTAGTGACTCTCAGCCAGCCTTAGAAACCATCCCTGTGGGCCTCCCTGGTGGCACAGTGGTTGAGAGTCCGCCTGCCGATGCAGGGGACACGGGTTCGTGCACAGGTCCAGGAAGATCCCACATGCCGCGGAGTGGCTGGGCCCGTGAGCCATGGCCACTGAGCCTGCGCATCAGGAGCCTGTGCTCCGCAATGGGAGAGGCCACAACAGTGAGAGGCCCACGTACCGCAAAAAAATCCCTGTAACTGGCATTGGCATATGTATGGAGGATAAGAGTTAATAAGACTAATTCCTCCCCCAAAGAGTCTTTCATTTTAAACATGGAGACAGAGATGTAAATAAATATAGTGCCATAGGATTAGGAATGTTAGAATCGTACACAGAACAACACAAAGGGTCAGGTGATCCACTGTACGCCTTGGGGATAATCAAAGTTAACAAACAGCAGTACCATTTGAGCTGAGTCTAGAAATCTGGGTATGTGTCCATTATTCAGATAATGGGAGTACAGCTAGGTGTAGCAGTGGAGGCAAGGATTCCATATGGAGGAAGTAAATTGAGAACAAATATAAAAGGACATAGGCTATTAATGAATCATTGTTTTGGAAAATTATATCCACTCTATATTATCCTATTATCTAGGGTAATGGAAATTGGGTGAATACAGAAAAAACATTGTTCAGGCACAATTCAGCACAACTGTGATACAAGGTAGATATTTAATTCAAATATATTTCATTAAAATATTGAAATAGTCTGCTCTGAGCTGAGTAGGTCTTCTCCTCCTCCCCCTCCTCTTTCTCCTCTTCCCTTTTTCCGATGAAAACAATCTTTTTCATTGAATAAACTCTACTTTTTGTTTTCTAAATATCCCAGCAAGCAGTTCTTCGGAGCTGCCTTGTTTTTGTCAGCAAATTCTCCCCTCTCACTGTCATTCTCTCCTTCATCATTGCACAAATACTAGTTCACCGGCAGCACAGTCAGGCCATCAACTTGGAAATTAAATTACCTGCCATTCTCAAGTTTTTTTTCTCTACAACCTCAGACTGCCCCCTCAGTTCTCAGTAAGGCAAACCTCAATGTATCAATGAACTGAGAGAATTTTGGACCACATTTGTCAGTTCAAGGTCACAAAGCCTTCAAAGCAAAATTCTGGGCTTTGTTCTTCGGGTGCTCTCCATCCCACCTTCATTGTCATTCTCCAGATTCTCTGTTTAAGAAAAGTAAATAAAAACAAGTCTTGGGAGAAGGCAGAGCAAAGAGACTTCTAGTACTGTCACTGCCCTAAGAAATAGATTTTTGCCCAGAGCTTCAGACAAACTGCAAAAAGCTGCTCCTGCACCAAAGAGCAGTTAACAGACTAACAGACTGCTGTAAGCAAGCATATTCACCTCTAACTGTCCAGGTGGAGGGGCGTTCCTGATTTGCAGTAGGTACAATGTAAAAATGGAATGGTTCCTATATAATTATAAGTTATAGACTCATTCTGATATGTAGATTTTTCTCTTTTTCACAACAGTTTTACTTCTTTTTCTTTACAAATAAGCTGTCTTTGGCTTATTTTCATCTTTTTTTTTTTTTTTTTTCCTATAACGTGGTTAATCTATCCTTGGGAAATTGAAAGTTGACTGCAGTTCAGTATTCCTGGAACATGGTTCATAGTGGGCAGTAATAGATCTGGTGATGGAAAGTTAAGTAGGCATCAAATCATGGATGGTGTTTGTGCCATGCTAAGTGCTTTGGCAGGGAGAATTTTGGCCATTGGAGAATTTTAAGTGGCAGAGTGGCATGCTTAGATTTGCATTTTGGAAAGATCACTCTAGTGTCTCCTCAAAAATGATAGTCAGGGGAGTGAGAAATAATGAGGTCCTGAGCTAAGCAGTTTTAGTGGGAATGGAGAGAAAATAAAACATTCCTGAGAATATAAATTGAAAAATTAAGTGGGCTTGCTCAGATCAGAAAGGCACCTGGGAAACACCATGGTGGTGATAGGGGGAAAAAAGACGACTCTCTGGTTTGTACCTCTGATGACTGCATTGGGGACCGTTTACTGTCAGAAGCTGTCTTAGTTCAAGCTGCTATAACAAAAATACCATAGTTTGGGTGGCTTAAATAGCAAACATTTATTTCTCAATGTTCTGGAGGCTGGGAAGTCCAAGATCAAGGAGGCAGCAGATTCAGTGTCTGATGAGAATATGCTTCTTCATTGACAGCCAGCCAGCTGGTCTTACTGTCTCACAGCAGAAGGGATAAAGAGCTCTCAGGGGTGTGCCTTCCATAAAGTCACTAATTCCATTCATGAGGGCTCCACCCTTACAACCTAATCACCCCCCCGTAGGCACCACACCTTGGGAGTAAGATTTCAACATATGAATTTAGCAGGGGACACAAAAATTCATAACAGAAGTCTATTGGGAAAGAAGCATACATGGGAAAAATAAAATGGATTTTATTTTGGTTATGTAAAGTTCGTAGTGACTTCATCATAGTCAGGTAGAAATTCCTATGATGTAGTAGGATACATGGACTGAAGATTAAGAGGATAGTTAGGGCTTCCCTGGTGGCGCAGTGTTTGAGAGTCCGCCTGCCGATGCAGGGGATACGGGTTCGTGCCCAGGTCCGGGAAGATCCCACATTCCACAGAGCGGCTGGGCCCGTGAGCCGTGGCCGCTGAGCCTGCGCGTCCGGAGCCTGTGCAATGCAACGGGAGAGGCCACAGCGGTGAGGCCCACGTACTGCAAAAAAAAAAAAAAAAAAAAGAGGATACTTAGGCACATGAGAGAGATTTTGGAGCTATTAGGGTGAAACTTAGTTATTGAAATCACAAGTCAGAATTCTCTCCTACCCAAATTCCTAGGCAGTAGATACAATCTCAACTCTTCGGGCTATTTCTTTTGATGCTTGTTGCGGTATTATGGATTTTTTTTTTTTTTTAAGTTATAGATTTTGTTTACTGTCAGGTGTTTTAACACATCACATCTCATTTATGACGAGGCAATCATATGTGCTTATGTTCAAAGCCTAGCAAAGGCCTTGGAACTTAGTAGGTCACAGTAAATTTATTTCCTTTCTTTATTTCTCTGTCTGTCTCTCTTTTGAGTAAAGAGTTTGGAGACTGTATGGTAGAATATATTTATGATATTTATATGAATTATTTTTTTATAGGTCATAAATTTCTTCTATATCCCTATTAGTAAATGTATTCGTTTGCTAGGGCTGCCATAACAAAATCCCACAGACTGGGTGTCTTAACAGAAATCTTTCTCGCTGTTCTGGTGTCTTGAAGTCTGAAATTAAGGTGTGGACCTGGTTGATTTCTTCTGAGGCCTCTCTCCGTGGCCTGTAGATGGCTATCTTCTCCTTCCTGGGTCTTCCATCTCTGTGTGTCTGTGTCCTAATTTTCTTTTTATAAGGACATCAGTCATATTGGATTAGGACCCACACTAATAACCTAATTTTAACTTAATTACCTCTTTGAAGACCTTATGTTCAAATACAGCCCCAGTCTGAGGTACTGACAGTTAGAACTTTAACACATGAATTTTGCAGTGCACAGTTCAGCCTGTAGTAGTGAAATAGAGAAATTCATAATTACTTACATATAACTTAAGCAAGCAATTTTTGAAATCTGGTAATGTCTGAAGATTCTAGTATATTTGTATGAATAGCAGTATGAGAAGAAAAGTGAGAGAAGCAAATGTGATTCTAAATAATAATTACACAGTCAAAACCGAAGTTCTTTATGTTAGAGGGACCTTCAAAAAGGATATTAAAAAAGAAAATTTTAAAAGATAATATCAAGAGGAAATTGGAGAGATGGCTTTATTTAAATGTTTTCTAAGTGATGGATTATTATGGGAGATATTTTTAGGGGTATTATTTCCCCAGTCATTTCACAGTATTTAGGTAATTTCTACATCATGCTCAGTTCAAAAGAATGCAAAGCACTGTGAAGCATACGGAAAAGTACAAGACAGCATCCTTGTTTTCAGAAGTTTTCATCTCCGGATAAGGAGTCAAAGTTAGTGCAAGTGAAAAGAAAAGAAAAAGCAATGATTTAATATGAAACCATATGATTCTGTCTCTAGAGGCTTTAGAATCAATGAGAAGGAAGAGTCAACGTGGGATGTGCTAGTTTGAAGTATTTCACTGAGGGTGGGGTTAGACTTGTGCAGTGAAGGGTGAGTAGAATGGAGTTATATGCAGACAAAGGTAGGGAAACTAACTAAAAAATGAAACTGTGCGTGTTTTCTTTATAGGACTAATGGCAGTCTTCATTTTCTTCTTATCTTACTTTTTTTTATTGTGGTAAGAACACTTGCCAAGAGATCTATCCTCTCAACAGATTTTTAAGTGCACTATACAGTATCATCAGTGGTAGGCACAATGTTTTACAGCATATCTCTAGAACTTATTCATTTTCTATAACTGAAACTTTATACCTGCTGGACAGCAACTCCCCCATTTCCCCCCCTCCCTCAGGCCCTGGCAACCACTATTCTACTCTCTGTTACTATGAGTTTGACTATTTTAGATACCTCATGTGAGTGGAATCGTACAATAGTTATCCTTCTGCGACTGGCTAATCTTACCATCATTTCCTCAAGGTTCATCCATGTTGTTGCATACGGCAAAATTCCCTTTTTGTAGAAGACTTTATTTTGTTAGAGTAGTTTTAGGTTCACAGCAAAATTGACACAAAAATACAGAGATTTCCTACATTCCCCTATCCCTACACATGTGTAGCCTTGCCTGTTATTAGCATCCCCCAGCAGAATATTTTCCTCTTTTTTAAAGCTGAATGATATTCCATTGTATATACATACCACATTTTATTGATCCGTTCATCTTTTTTAAAATTATTATTATTTTTTTTGTTGTTTTTGGCTGTGTTGGGTCTTTGTTGCTCCACACGGACTTTCTCTACCTGCGGTGTGGGGGCTACTCTTTGTTGAGGTGAACGGGCTTCTCATTGTGGTGGCTTCTCTTGTTGCGAAGCACGGGCTCTAGACGCATGGGCTTCATTAGTTGCAGCATAGGGGCTCACTAGTTGTGGCTCACGGGCTCTAGAGTGCAGGCTCAATAGTTGTGGCACACGGGCTTAGTTGCTCCGTGGCATGTGGGATCTTCCCAGACCAGGGCTTGAACCCATGTCCCCTGCATTGGCAGGTGGATTCTTAACCACTGTGCCACTAGGGAAGCCCTGATCCATTCATCTTTTGATGGACATTTAGGTTGTTTCCATACCTTTGCTATTATGAATAATGCTACAGTGAACATTGGAGTGTTAATATCTCTTCAAGATTTTGGCTTCAATTATTTTGTATATATACACAGAACTGGAATTGCTAGGTCATATTGTAGTCTATTTTTAATTTTTTGAGTAATCTCCATACTATTTTCAATAATGGCTGTGCCATTTTACATTCCTAGCAACAGTGTACAAGAGTTTCAATTTCTCCACATCCTTGCATCCTTGCCAGCATTGTTATGTTTTTTGTTTTGTTTGTTTTTTGTTTTTTTTATGATAGCCAGGTGTGAGGTGATATCTCATTGTAGTTTTGATTTGCATTTCTCTGATGATTAAAGATGTTGAGCTTCTTTCTATATACTTGTTTCATATACTTGTTGGCTGTTTGCATATCTTCTTTGGAGAAATGATTATTTAAGTCCTTTGCCCATTTTCAATCAAGTTATTTATTTATTTGCTGTTGATTTATAGGAATTTTAATGATATCTTTTCTATTTGTTTATTTCTTGTCTATCTCCCTCACTAGAGCATAGGCTCTATAAAGAAAATGTATTCTTTCAACAATACCACACTGTCTCAATTACTGTAGCTTTATAATAAGTCTCAAAGTTTGGTACTGTCAGTCTTCTAACTTTGTTCTCCATCATTTTTTTTTTTTTTTGAGAAAATATCTGCCAAATACCTAAGTCTGAATAGCCATAGATTGACAGACATTCTTTCAAGGATAAAATGATATTCTGTGAAAAAAGTAGCACATTCTTCCTACAGTTCAAGCCATCTCATAAGTACATTTGTTCCACACAGTCATACTTTACTATGCACCAGAAGTACTTTCTGCACACTGTTGATTTGGTCACTCAGAATATTAAAAAGGCCTGGACTGAAGAGTCAAGATTTAACAAAATTGATACTTTTTACTGGTCAATTAAGGACATTTTTAAGTAAAACTGGAATTTTTCTTCTTCTTTTTTTTTCTGTGACTGCATGGAAGTGAAGAATCCAATGATTCCAAGTACGGCTTTTGGACTTTTTAGACTGACATTTTATTTCTTTCCTTTTCTATCATATTTTCTGTTTGTCTTTTTCTTCTTTATTATGAAAGATTTCCTCAACCACATTTTCTAGCCATTCTATTAAAAATATTTTTATTTAGACATAATTTTTAATCTCTGAGTCCTGTTTTATTCTCTAAATATTACTTTAAAAATTATCTTTAACTTTTCTAGAATGAGATATGTACTTGAATATATGATGATTTAAAAGATATTTTCTGAATTATTCATTTTGCATCTCTATGTTTTATCTTAGTGTTTACTTTCCACTCTGCTAGTTTTCCTCATTGAACTGAATATCCTGGTTTCCCATGACATTTAAGAAAGGACTGGGTGATCTATCCTGGGTTTCCTCTATCTTTATGAAAATAAAACTCTTTTCACTTGATATCTTCCTTGCAGGGGGATCTCTTCCTGGGAGCTCTGCATAGCTTTGAACACATACTGCATTACATTTAGAGATTTAACACATGAAGCTTTCTCCTGAAAGCACAGAAAGGTGCATGGCATGAAGATGTCTTATAGGAGGGAGTTTGCCGGTTTTGCTTTAGAAGGTCAGGATTTGGGTTCCCCAAAGTTCAGAAGGAAAAGAACCTTACTGCAGGGCACCAGCCTTAATATCCCCAATTTTTCACTGAGTATCTTAAAAAAGAGCTTTGCTTATGTATTTATTTGAGACTTTCTATCAGCCATTAGCCATCTGTAAACTTAGGGCAAAGGGTGGGGGACATTGTGGTGGTAGGTAGTATTACATATAAAAATATCTTGACTTAATCACCCTATTTTTAACCTTTCTTTGCACTTCACTCTGTTATTTCCAAGCTAAAATCAAGGTCATCTAGAGTTCTGTGGAAAGGGATGTCTTCCATTCCTCTGTAGACTTTTAAAAATCACATTCTAGGTTGCAACTTTATCTGCCGATTTCCCCATTTTCCTGTTTCCATACACTGACCATCTTGTACACTTTGTTTATATGCTTGTCATTCTCTTCTTTATTATGTAGATTCACTATGGGTTTATTCTGTTTTATGTTTCCATATTTCTATTGCAGTGGGTTAATAGAAGAAACGGAAGTGTAAGCACATGTGCTCATTCCACTATACTGTGCTATACACCTTTCAAAATAGTCTCTTACAAAGTCCCTGCCCTTTTTCTTCACAGAGAACTTCTCTGTTCCTAAAAATAAATTTGTGAGTGTAAATAAAAACATAAATGAATGAGCTACTCAACTTCACCATCATAATCTAAGTTCCATATCTATATGTCAAGAGAAAGAAGACTAAGCTCTATCCATCTATGGAAGGAGACAGTGTAGAAATGAGATTTATGTCATGGACTCTAAAATCAGTGCTTGGTTCATAACCTGGAGCCACTATTCATTCTGTGATCCAGGAAAAACCACTTAATGTCTCTTTGCTTCAGTGTTCTTAACTGTAAGATGGTTTAATAATAGTAGTACTTACCTTATAGAATTGTGAAGATTAAATGAATTAATCTATAGTGTTTAGAACTGTGCATTGCATAAAATAAGATTTAGAAAGGGATGGTTATTATTAATATGTATCTTCTAGGTTGAAATTGATGTGGTCTCAGTTGTCATTAAGTTAGATGCATGCTGAAAAGTCTAAATAGTTCAAAACCTTTAAAATTATGATTTTTATTTAAAATTATTTCATTACCTTAAATTTTTTAATGAACTGAGCATGGAGACTTTGAAAGAACACTAGTTTTGGAGACAGGCCATTTATGTATATTTGATTAAAATAATCTCTTTGAATCTCAGAATCTTCATCTATGAAATGAAAAATGATAGTAGCATCCTTATAGCTTTGCTATGACAGTTTGACATACTATAATAATAATTGTGAAATTTTACTAGAATTCTGGCTACCAGACTTTTTTATCTGTTGCACGTTTCAGAGTCTCTGCTACCAAATGAACACTCAATACAAGTTAATAGTGCACATTTATAAAATTTTGGAGAAAGAAGAATAAACTATACAAAATGTTACTATAACTGTGAAGAATCCAGTAATGGAGAGTGCAAATGATTAAAAGCTTACACACTTTAAACAAAACTTAGAGAACAGTCCTTTTTATAGTTGTTCAGATATCTTGTTGGATTTTGCTGTTCATTTAGAGATATAGCACTATACTACTATGCTCATGGTTCACAATGTAAATAATAAAATCTGTATTCCATATTAATTTGAAATATGCTTTTATTTATATCATGTGGTTTTTAAGAAAAAGAAAAGTTAAGTCAAGTATCTCTAATTGGAGAGAGAGGAGGAAAATTTAAACAATAGAATGTACTATGGTTTATATTTTTAAAAGTAAAAATGGAGAGGTCAGACAGCAGAAGCAAGAAGAACTACAATCCTACAGCCTGTGGAACAAAAACCACATTCACAGAAAGATAGACAAGATGAAAAGGAAGACAGCTATGTACCAGATGAAGGAACAAAATAAAGCCCCAGAAAAACAACTAAATGAACTGGAGATAGGTAACCTTCCAGAAAAAGAATTCAGAATAATGATAGTGAAGAGGATCCAGGACCTCGGAAAAAAATGGAGGCAAAGATCAAGAAGATGAAAGAAACTTTTAACAAAGACTTAGAAGAATTAAAGAACAAAAAGCAGAGATGAATAATACAATAACTGAAATGAAAACTACACTAGAAGGAATCAATAGCAGAACAACTGAGGCAGAAGAATGGACAAGTGACCTGGAAGACATAATGGTGGAATTCACTGCTGTGGAACAGAATAAAGAAAAAAGAATGAAAAGAAATGAACACAGCCTTAGAGGATCTCATTCAGATTCGATGGAGAAATCAAAAGCTTTACAGACACGCAAAAGCTAAGAGAATTCAGCACCACCAAACCAGCTCTACAACAAATGCTAAAGGAACTTCCCTAAGTGGGAAATACAAAAGAAGAAAAGGACCTACAAAAACAAATCCAAAACAATTAAGAAAATGGTCATAGGAACATACACATTGATAATTACCTTAAACGTGAATGGATTAAATGCTCCAACCAAAAGACACAGGCTTGCGGAATGGATACGAAAACAAGACCCATCTATATGCTATCTACGAGAGATCCACTTCAGACCTACGGAAACATACACACTGAAAGTGAGGGAATGGAAAAAGGTATTCCATGCAAATGGAAATCAAAAGAAAGCTGGAGTAGCAATACTCATATCAAATAAAATAGACTTTAAAATAAAAAATGTTACAAGAGATAAGGAAGGACACTACGTAATGATCAAGGAATCAATCCAAGAAGAAGATATAACAATTATAAATATATATGCACCCAACATAGCAGCACCTCAATACACAAGGCAAGTGCTAACAGCTATAAAACAGGAAATCGACAGTAACACAGTAATAGTGGGGTACTTTAACACCTCACACCAATGGACAGATCATCCAAACAGAAAATAAATAAGGAAACAGAAGCTTTAAATGACACAATAGACCAGATAGATTTAATTCATATTTATAGGACATTCCATTCAAAAACAGCAGATTACACTTTCTTCACAAGTGCACATGGAACATTCTCCAGGATAGATCACATCTTGGGTCACAAATCAAACCTCAGTAAATTTAAGAAAATTGAAATCATATCAAGCGTGTTTTCTGACCACAATGCTATGAGATTAGAAATAAATTTCAGGGAAAAAAAGGTAAAAAACACAAACACATGGAGGCTAAACAATACGTTACTAAATAACCAGGAGATCACTGAAGAAATCAAAGAGGAAATTAAGAAATATCTAGAGACAAATGACAATGGAAATACGACAATCCAAAACCTATGGGATGCAGCAAAAGCAGTTCTAAGAGCAAAGTTTATAGCTATACAAGCCTACCTGAGGAAACACATAAAATCTCAAATAAACAATCTAACCTTACATCTAAAAGAACTAGAGAAAGAAGAACAAACAAAACCCAAGGTGAGCAGAAGGAAAGAAATCATAGAGATCAGAGCAGAAATAAATGAAATAGAAAAAAAGAAAACAATAAATAAGAGCAATAAAACTAAAAGCTGATTCTTTGAGAAGATAAACAAAATTGATAAACCATTAGCCAGACTCATCAAGAAAAAGAGGGAGAGGACTCAAATCAATAAAATTAGAAATGAAAGAGGAGAAGGTACAACAGACATGGAAGAAATACAAAGCATCCTAAGAGACTACTACAAGCAACTCTATGCCAATAAAATGGACAACCTGGAAGAAATGGACAAATTCTTAGAAAGGTATAACCTTCCAAGACTGAACCAGAAAGAAATAGAAAATATGAACAGACCAATCACAAGTAATGAAATTGAAACTGTGATTAAAAATCTTCCAACAAACAAAAGTCCAGGACCAGATGGCTTCACAGGTGAATTCTATCAAACATTTAGAAAAGAGGTAACACCCATCGTTCTCAAACTCTTCCAAAAAATTGCAGAGGAAGGAACACTCCCAAACTCATTCTATGAGTTTGGTACCACCCTGATACCAAAACCAGACAAAGATACTATAAAAAAAGAAAATTACAGACCAATATCACTGATGAATATAGATGCAAAATCCTCACCAAAATACTAGCAAACAGAATCCAAAAACACATTAAAAGGATCATACACCATGATCGAGTGGGATTTATCACAGGAATGCAAGGGTTCTTCAATATGCAAATCAATCAATGTGATACAGCATATTAACAAATTGAAGAATAAAAACCATATGATCATCTCAATAGAGGCAGAAAAGGCTTTTGACAAAATTCAACACCCATTTATGATAAAAACTCTCGAGAAAGTGGGCATAGAGGGAACCTACCTCAACATAATAAAGGCCATATACGACAAACCCACAGCAAACATCGTTCTCAATGGTGAAAAAGTGAAAGCATATCCTCTAAGATCAGGAACAAGACAAGGATGTCCACTCTCACCACTATTATTCAACATAGTTTTGGAAGTCCTAACCATGGCAATCAGAGAAGAAAAAGAAATAAAAGGAATACAAATTGGAAAAGAAGAAGTAAAACTGTCACTGTTTGCAGATGACATGATACTATACATAGAGCATCCTAAAAATGCTACCAGAAAACTACTAGAGTTAATCTATGAACTTGGTAAGGTTGCAGCATACAAAATTGATGCACAGAAATCTCTTGCATTCCTATACACTAATGATGAAAAATTTGAAACAGAAATTAAGGAAACATTCCCATTTACCATTGCAATGAAAAGAATAAAATACATAGTAATAGACCCACCTAGGGAGACAAAAGACCTGTATGCAGAAAACTATAAGACACTGATGAAAGAAATTAAAGATGATACCAACAGATGGAGAGATATACCATGTTCTTGGATTGGAAGAATCAATATTGTGAAAATGACTATATTACCCAAAGCAATCTACAGATTCAATGCAATCTCTATCAAATTACCAGTGGCATTTTATACAGAACTAGCACAAAAAAATCTTAAAATTTGTATGGAGACACAAAAGATGCTGAATAGCCAAAGCAGTCTTGAGGGAAAAGAAACGGAGCTGGAGGAATCAGACTCCCTGATCTCAGACTATTTTACAAAGCTACAGTAATCAAGACAATATACTACAGGCACAAAAACAGAAACATAGATCAATGGAACAAGATAGAAAGCCCAGAGAGAAACCCACGCACCTATGGTCAACTAATCTATGACAAAGGAGGCAAGGATATACAATGGAGAAAAGACAGTCTCTTCAATAAGTGGTGCTGGGAAAACTGTACAGCTACATTTAAAAGAATGAAATTAGAACACTCCCTAACACCATACACAAAAATAAACTCAAAATGGATTAGAGACCTAAATATAAGACTGGACACTATAAAACTCTTAGAGGAAAACACAGGAAGAACACTCTTTGACATAAATCATAGCAAGATCTTTTTTGATCCACCTCCTAGAGTAATGGAAATAAAAACAAAAATAAACAAATGGGACCTTATGAAACTTAAAAACTTTTGCACAGCAAAGGAAACCATGAATAAAACGAAAAAACAACCCTCAGAATGGGAGAAAATATTTGCAAATGAATCAATGGACAAAAGATTAATCTCCAAAATATATAAACAGCTCATGCAGCTCAATATTAAAGAAACAAACAACCCAATCCAAAAATGGGCAGAAGACCTAAATAAACATTTCTCCAAAGAAGACATACAGTTGGCCAAGAAACACATGAAAAGCTGTTCAACATCACTAATTATTAGAGAAATGCAAATCAAAACTAGAATGAGGTATCACCTCACACCAGTTAGAATGGGCATAATCAGAAAATCTACAAACAACAAATGCTGGAGAGGGTGTGGGGAAAAGGGAACCCTCTTGCACTGTTGGTGGGAATGTAAATTGATACAGCCACTATGGAGAACAGTATGGAGGTTCCTCAAAAAACTAAAAATAGAATTACCATGTGATCCAGCAATCTCACTACTGGGCATATACCCAGAGAAAACCATAATTCAAAAAGACATATGCACCCAATGTTCATTGCAGCACTATTTACAGTAGCCAGGTCATGGAAGCAACTTAAATGCCCATCGATAGATGAATGGATAAAGAAGACGTGGTACATATATATAATGGAATATTACTCAGCCATAAAAAGGAATGGAATTGGGTCATTTGTTGAGATGTGGATGGATCTACAGATTGTCATACAGAGTGAAGTAAGTCAGAAAGAGAAAAACAAATATCGTATATTAACGCATGTATGTGGAACCTAGACAAATGGTACAGATGAACCGGTTTGCAGGACAGAAGTTGGACACCAAGGGGTAAAGCCACTGGGTGGGTGGGGATGGTAGTGTGATGAATTGTGTGATTGGGATTGACATTATACACTGATGTGTATAAAATTGATGACTAATAAGAGCCTGCTGTATAAAAAATAAATAAAATTAAATTTAAAAACTTTTTTTAAAAACATTAAAAAAAGTAAAAATGATTTTGTTCTTTCCCATAGAAACAGGGTTTGGGAATTTAACAAAAGAAATCAGGAAGCACTAGAGTTTAATTGTTCTTTTTTATTATTTAATAAGATGATTATCTTTTTCATAAAAAAAACTTTTCATTTTTATAGATAAGAAACTGTGGTGGGCAGACCAAAACTTAGCTCAGCTGGGAACCTGCAGCAAAAGAGATGGAAGAAACCCCACTGTTCTAAGAAATAAGACTTCTGGGGTCGTTCATATGAAAGTGTATGATAAAGAAGCACAGCAAGGTAAGTCACACGGTAATGCATTTGTGCCGCCTTTTGAATATATAATGTTCTCTTTTTTCATATTATTTTCTCAAGACAAAGATTGAAGTTCCCTATTTTTCTTCTAGTAAAAAAAGGGGGGGGTGGCAAATGCTGCTTAATACTGTAGAAGGAATGCCTTTAACATAAGGTATATAATGAGCTTTCAAAACATTAGCAAAGCTGCCCAAGGAATCTTAATTTGTCAGGTCTTCAAAGAGTTCTTATTCAGTTCTTGATTTGAAAGTATAAGAATAAGGAAAAAATCCCAGTAAAATATATTCAATGTATAATTATGCCCAGAAACAGAATGAACTAGGGGACTTCGAATGGACTGTGTTGATACAAGAATTTCATAACCAAAAGCACTACATTGTTTGGCTCTAAGCATTTTGCTTTTTTGTTTTTGTTTGTCCAAATGGTGTGCAGTGAAATGGAGTGAGAGAACTAACAGATGGTTTACATACGTGGACTTGTCACATTGCCCAAATGGCAATTAGATTAGAGATGCCAGCCAGTACAGCCCTACACCTGCTAGTCTTTTCTTCGTTTTTGGTTCATGATCCATGACATTAGCAGAACTCCCTTCCTAGAAAAAATGTTCTTCTATATTCTACTATCTTACTTAAATCTCTGCCATGAAATCCTTTTCTTCATATATTTTTCTGCTTAGGAAAAAAATATCAAGAAAACTTAAAAGGATTTTTATCTAAAGGGTTTGGGCATGTAGATCAAAGAAGATAAGAGTAGAGATAAGAATAGTGCAGAATTTATTGGAGATACCAATTGAGAGCCATTCCTGCACAGCCAGAGACAAAGTGAAGACCAGATTCATGGTTACCTTTTCTGAAAAAAGCATGGGTCAAATTTTGGTCTGGAATCCTTTCTTGCCAGGAGCAGCAGGAAATATTTCTTTTTCAGGAAAAAAATATTTTTAAGAGAAAAGAATTGCTTTGTAAAACCATTTAACTGATTACTGGGATCCATTCATGGTTGAGAAGACATTGACACCCAAACTCTTAGGCACAAAATTTGTACTTATTCTCTGAGATATATATATATATATCTCAGATATATATATATATATATATATATATATATATATATATATATATATAGTCATTGTCTATAATAATGAACGGGAGTGTTTTCACTAGGAATTATTTAATAGAAAATTTTCTGTATCAAAATAAATAATTTTACTGGCATTCAAGTCATGGAAAATAGACTATTTAACTGGGAATAAAATACTGGCACTCAATAAATAAAATACGGCACTTTTGTGGATTTCAATACAATCTGTTAAGTGTACAAACTTACAGTACTATGACAAACTTTAGTTCATAGTCTATACTGAATGAGATTATATCTGAAAATACACATTATAAAATACAAATTAGAGAGAGATTGTATTTCCAAACATTTTTTAAAAGATCTATATTTATTCTTTCAAAATGTGAACAAACACATACTTTGAAATTGTAAGTTAATATAATACATTGAATTTTTGTAGGTACAGTTACAATAGTTTCTTGGAAGAAAAATTGATTGTATTATGTTTATCTCACATTGTTCATTTTAACGAGATCCCCCTCATCTTTTAAGGATTTGATTCTATAGGTAGAGTTGTAGCTTCTATGCACTGTGAAAGTATTACCAAACTGACAGGGCCCTCTAACACTTAGAAATTTATGGTATAATATGACTAAGCTTAAAATGCAGTGAAAATACTGTTTTTACTGGAAGAATATGCTGATAAAAGCATCTGTATTAAAGACAGTCCCATTAACAGAATCACAGCAGGTAGCTTAAAAGCTTCATTAGTATGAAATATGAGCAATTTAGGACTATTTAAGGTGTTCCCATTACTACCACTTTGGATTTCAAAGTACAGTTAGCTACTTCATTTATCATTTTTGACACAGATCACTGGAGACCTGAGACTTCTCATTAGTCAAGTGGACTTTCTATTTCCACTAGAGAATTTAGGAATGAGGTTTGAACATCAATATCGTTACAAAATATTAAGCCAAACCAGTATTTCTAACCTGCTAGATATTCACTACCTAAATTACTATTTTAAAAATCTCTCTATATTTTTCTGACATCAAATCTATATTTAATAGGCAAAGATACTTATTAAAATAATGTTTTATTTTTTTGCCTTTTCTCTTTCACCATCATTTTCCCTTAGAGACTAAACAAATGATACATGGATTGTGTTATTGTTGTACAACATTAACATAGTTAATTTTATTATTTATAAAAAATAATTATTACTATTATGTTTAAAATGCACAGTCTCAGGATCTCCTTTTTCTTCTTTTTTCACGTATTTTGGATATTATCAAGGTTATGTAATGCCTCATTTTCTCTTGTTTTTATAAGTCAACTCTAATCCATTTTTCTTTACTTCTTCAATTCCCTTGTTTCCCCTACTCTCTGTTTGGTGTTTTTTCAAACTTTATAGACAAGTATCACTTGTCAATCTCTTCCCAGCTTTCCAGTCTTTAGTGGTAGCTAAAGTAAATTTATATCCAAATGTGTATCTGTATAGATTGGCATTGCATTAATGTACATTCACATGCTTTCTATAAAATGAAATATGTACATGGTCAGTGTGGAATTACTGTAGATACATAAATACAATTGTCTCATTATTAAAATAATCATAGAGCTGAAAATTCATCTTAGTATTATAAGTCAGCTTGGAAAAAAGGGAATAAATCAATGAATCTCTATTAGTTTATATATGAGATAAAGGTAATCATTTCAGAAGTTCAGGGCAACTCAAATCCTAGTATGTGGACCTACATAAGGGCAACTGCCAGGTATAAGAAATGAGCAGAGAATGTGGTAAATCTGTTGAGAAATCTCCCCAGTTGAGACTATTTCACACTTCAGAAATGACAGAACTTGTGAGTGGTTTGATTGAACAATTAAATCCCATCAGACTATCTTGAATTCAGGAGATTAGAAATAATGAACTGCATGGGTATTTTGAATTTTCCATAGAGCACTATTGATATATAGCTTTCATAATGCTTTGTAATTCTCATTGGATTTACTGTACTTCATATCAGAGTTTGAACATCCAGTAAATGGCATTGCATGCCCTAGAATAATAAAAATGTTGTAAAGTGGAGATATTTAATGAACTTGATGGATAAGATTGTAAATTACTTAACTTTATGTTACCAGCTTTAATTAGCACATTGGGCCTAGTAAATTTAATGGACCATCTTTATAGAATTCCGACCTTTGATTACCTAATATTTGTCATTGCTACCGCACAGGAATAAGGAAAATTAATATGCCAGTTAATTAGATAACTCTTATGGGTGTGTTTTAAATCTATTTTGGAAGAATTATGTTCCTTGGAATGGCAAATTGTAGTTCCTTGCTTTTAAAAAATAAATTATACATATATGTACCTCCTTACTTTCAATGGTATAATCTTTGAGTTGAGTCAGTAATATAAATTAACAACTATTTATTTGATACATTTGGATAAAGTATTCTTGAAAAGGAAATAACTGTAGAGTTGAAGTGAAATTTAGAAGTCAGAAAAAAGATTTCCTTGTTTCTGTGATCTTAAAATATTACAAAGATCTATGACCATATTCACGGCACACCAATTTCCTTTTGCTCTTATATAACTATGAATCCTCTCATGTATCTTACTTTACAAAAAAAGTATTTATTTATTGTAAATGTATTTTTATTGAGATATAATTGACAGATAATGTTGGTTAATATGTATAATGTGTTGATTTGATACTTTATATATGGCAATATGATTACCACCATAGTGCTGTCTGTTACATCACATAATTATCATTTTTTGTGTGTGTGGTGGGAACAATTAAGATCTAATCTCTTAGCAACTTTGAATTGTATTCAAATTGTATTCAAAGTTAAATTGATTCTATAAATTGAGTATAGTACTGTTGTCTGTAATATGAAACAACTGCATTTATAAATCAATAATAGAAATATTTCTTCAAATTACTGATATTGAATTATACTTTCTTTAGTTTTTTTTCATTTTTATGTTTCTTTTGTTTGTTTATTTTCCTACTTTACAGGCAGCAATTCCTGCCAACTAAATAATGGTGGATGTTCTCAGCTTTGTTTACCAACATCTGAAACTACAAGGACTTGCATGTGTACAGTTGGATATTATCTCCAAAAGAACCGCATGTCATGTCGAGGTATGAGGTTTTGAAAAATCTTAGTTCTGATGCATTTACTTCATCCATACAGATTTTAGGCAACCAAAGTCAGCTTTATCTGTGTCTATTGAGATTATAATATAATTTTTTATCCTTTATTTTGTTAGTGTGGTGTAACACATTGATTGGTTTATGGATATTGAACCATCCTTGCATCCCTGGCAGAAATAACATTTGATCATGATGTATGATCCTTTTAATGTACTGTTAAATCAGTTTGCTAATATTTGTTGAGGATTTTCACCTTTATGCTCATCAGTGATATTGACCTGTTGTTTTATTTTCTTGTGGCATCTTTGTCTGGTTTTGGAATTAGGGTGATGCTGTCCCCATAGAATGAATTTGGAGGTGTTCTTCCTCTTGAATTTTTTTGGACTAGTTTGAAAAGGATCCCAAGATCCCAAAAGTGGCTGCTGCCAGACTGTCCCTGGGGGGCTTCCCAATTGCCTCTTGCCTCTCCAGGAGGCTCTCCAAATCAGCAAGTGGATCTGACCCAGGCACCTTTCCAGCTATTGTCTCTGTTCTGGGACTTGGAATATGTGAGATTTTGTGTGCACTCTTTAAGAGAGAAGCCTCTGTTTCCAATATGTCTCTCCAAAACAAGTCCAGCTGACTTTCAAAGCCCAGCTTTCTGGGGGCTTGTCTTTCCAGTGCAGGATCCTTGGGCTGGGGAGCCCTGTGTGGGGCTCAGACCCCTCACTCCTCAGAGAGGACCTCTGTGGTTGTGACTTCTCTCCTGTTTGTGGGTCACTGACCTGGGGATGTGTTTGTGTCCTGACTAGACCATGTCTCTGCCCCTCCTAGCCATGTCACTGTGGCTCCTTCTTTATATCTGTAGGTGTGGAAAACCTTTTCTGCTAATCTTCAGATTGTTCTCATAAATAGTTGCTCTGTAAGTAGTTGTAATTTTGGCATGCCCATGGGAGAAGGTGAGTTTGAGGTCTTTCTACTTTGCCATCTTGATACCCACCTCCTGCTAATGGAATAATTTTAATGTTATATATTCATTTTGTTTTTGTTTCCTTTTAAATTTAGGTATAGAGTCATTTCTTATGTATTCTGTTCATGAAGGAATCAGGGGAATACCTCTGGAACCAAGTGACAAAATGGATGCCTTGATGCCTATATCAGGAACTTCATTTGCTGTGGGAATAGATTTCCATGCAGGTAAATAGCTTTTATTCATAATTTATGTATAATATTTTCACTTGATTTATTAAACATGATGGAAATATAACCTTTCCATCTGTACTCTGATAGTCAAGATGAGGAATAAGAAAGCAAATCAGAAATGAATTTTTAAACCTAACACAAATTGTTGTAAATATGTATTGTCTGAAAAAAATGAAGCAGAATTTTTCTAACATATAACATTTGAATTGCAAGTACATTAAAATGCCATGATTGGCATTTGGTTGCTTCATTTTTATTTCTATCTTTTTTAATCTTTCAAATGACACTTTTACTTTTATCCAACTATAAATATTAAAAATAAAGCATTTTGATTTATTATTTACTTAAACATAATCTTATTAAAGTATTTTCCAGGATGTGGTTATCTATTCTAATACAGGTAATAGCAAATGAAATCCAAATAATGGAAACAATTATAAATGCTAAACCATTCTATATAACTTTTGAATACAGTAGCTATCATTTCAGAGTCAGATTTTACCTTATCTTCTTGTTTTAGCAAACAGTGAAAGAAAGCAGATTGGACACTATCATTTTTTTGTGGCTAACACAAATGTGTAATTTGGGGGGAGTTCCCTGGTGGTCTAGTGGTTAGGATTCAGCACTTTCACAGCCATGGCCCAGGTTCAGTCCTTGGTTGGAAAACTGGGATTCCACAAACTGCATGGCAAGGCTAAAAAAAAAAAAAGAATTTGTGTGATTGGGAATTGATGGTAGAAACTGTTAAATTTATTGAAGGAAATAAATTTTTTGTTCTAATTGCTAAATTCAGATATAGCATAAGCATTGGGTATACTTCTTTCATTACTATTCATATTTATTATTCTACACTTGAAGGATTAAATTTATAAAAACAAATTTCTCCATCTCTCATCCAACTAAATCATCTGCTTCCTGAGTTAATGTTTTGGTGTTGAAGATGTACTGCATGTTCCCAGTATATTTTTTATATATGTAAAGACAATTTTATCAGATGTTAAAAAAATCATTCTTTGATCTATAATCTTTAAAAAAATCATTAAGCAGCAGCACATGGGCTTCTGGTAGTAAGCATATTATTTCCCTTGGCTCTAACACATTTTGTTCAATCACGTGTTAATGAATTTTTGGCTACAAATTAGTGAATTACTGGGGATTTTTAAAAATGGTTCAAAGATGACTTTTCTTAAGAAAATTATTTGCACCGAATATTTGGAATCACAAAGAGGCAAATTTCCTATGTTTTTTAAAATGGCTTTTTCCGAAAGGAAATATAGAACAAATATAGCATATTTTATTGAGCATTATGTAAATTTTGCCAAAATCAGTGTGATTTTTGATCAGACAAGGCTCTTTGATCCAACCTCATTTTTTGTGGAAGGCTCACTACCCTACCATGCATAATCCACCCTGCCTCTTATTCACGTACGTGTTATTCTGTAGAATTTTATTATATAGGATTTAATAGGTATAAAACTAAGAAAAACTTGAACTTCTTGAAAAGGGTGTATTTATATATGTGTATATATTTTTACTAAGTACACACAGTCCCTTGTTTTAGCCAGTATCACATAGCTGATTCTTTTGAAGACTCCATAATGATATTTGAAAGTAGTTGATAAATTTCCAAATATAAATATCAAATAAGCCATTTGGTCAAATGTCCTGATTAGATCATTTGTAAATCTCTTGTTCCTTAAGGGCAAACTGATTATTTGTATGAGTTGAATTCACTCTCCAAGGTTTGTATGTTGGCCCTGAAATTGTTAAGTTTCATATAATGTGCCATAAGAGCAGATAATTTTATTTGCAGAGAATAGTACTCTCCCTGTTTCTAAATCCTTCGTAATTACTAATATTTCATAACAAACATACTTTGTATCAAAATAGTTTTTCCATAGAGCAATTACTACTTATTAGTTAAAACTTTGTATTCTTCATATTATACCTGCCATATTTTAAAATTACATTCCTAGAAAGGAATTTTTTTTTGGAAAATCAATTTCTTCTAAATGCAAAAGGATATAGGCATATGGAATAGTCATGTGGAATTAGAATGTTTAAGAGTCTATTAAAATTTCTACTGTTAATCAGAAAATAGCAAGATAAAACTTGCTTTGAAATCTAACAGGGCCAGAGACCTAGGGGCCAGTAAAACATATGGTGGGAACTTTTGCAACAACTTGGATTCTAAAACCAGTTTAATCACTTACTAGTTCTATGACCTTGGATAAATTACTTAATTTTTCTGAGGCTCAGTTTCCTCACTTTTGGGGATATTTAGATCGATGTCTATAAATGTTTGGCACAGTGCTTGATATACATGAGTGCTCAGAGAATAGTAACAATACCTAATAATGGAAAGTAATAAATTGTAGAAATTAGCATGTGATATATATTTACACACATATTCTGCAAGCTATGTTTAAGCTCCCAGTTAGCAAAGATTTCGTTTTCTGTTCTTTGACTGATAGTAGTTTTTCTATTCAGTTATCTGCATAGAGTATAGTTGTTTCTTAACTTCTTGAGGACAGAAAGAGTACATTAGTAAATGCCTCTAGTGAAAGTGAACTTATTACTACTAATGATGATAATGAATAGTCTGTAGAGCGGATATTTAAAGATTAAATAACATCACCAGCTATTTGAAGTCATTAAATGTAAACCTAGGAGGCTAGCAGACAGTAAACCAACTGAAACACTAATGATGATGGTGGTGCTGGCAGTAGTATCAAGAGTTTTCAACCATGTCTCCATGTACATTTGTGCTTCCATCTACTATGCAGGCTGATCTTTTAATAATTGCATTTTATGAAAATGTAAGAGCATAAGAATGTCAGCAACTTGATTCATAATAGCATTGTAGACAACATACAAGCTCTGTGACTTGGTTGAATGAAGCTGCTTTAGGGAGGAAGGAAGGAAAATAACTGAGTTGCTCCAGAGAGATAGAGAAAATTTTTGATACATCACCCCCTATTATTTTTATCAAGACCTTTATAACCTGATTATAGGTTCTTCCTCTACTAGTTCCCTTTGCAGACATTCTATTTCCTCTTCTTTCATTAACTGCATTCACTTCAGGACATAATCTCTACTTTTAGGATCAATCAAAGGTAAGGATGACAAAATGAAAGAGCACAGTTGCCCCTTATTCTAAACATAATAAGGAAATTGTGTGAAGGGAGATCACTTGTTAAGTATAACTATCATAATTTATATAATACCAATTCACTACCACAATTCTCAGGGATAAATATATGCTCAAACCTGTACATTTCACAAGGATTAACAGATCTGAATCTTGCTGGGTTTTGGTTGTAATGAATTAAAGTTTTCTGCAGTGAAAGGATTTCTTTCACCAGATGAAGCAATTCTGGATACTATCCACAGAAGAAAGAAGACCCTGTGGCTCTTTTTAAATGTTCAAAGCATTCTTATCACTTCACTGGAAAAGTCCCATTCCACTGGAAAAAAAATACTAAGCTTTGAAAATCCTGGCCTTCTGGGTGATATTCCACCTGATGAATGAATGCTGCATTTGATGTTTTAAAAGATATATTTTAGTTAGCGGAAAAGCCTTCAAAATAAAGCTCACTGCTCCAGTTAGTAATGTGATCTCCAGTAAGTAATGCTCTACTCAGTTCCCGCACCCACACCTTGGGGGTATTTATGACTTTTTCACAATAATCACATAATAGGATATTACTTATCTAGAGGAAATTCTACTCAAGAGAATGGTGATTGGCTGAACTTTTCCAGCTTATATTCTTTTTTCATCTTTTATCTTTTTTGTTCAAATTGGAGTTATCCAACTCAATGTTAACAAATGTTGATTACTATCTGCTAGGAATAGTACATCACAGCTAAGTTGCTATGGGAGACAAAGATAAACTAGGAATAGTTTCTGAGGTAATGCATGAATGGATAATCTATGGGAATTTTTTTCTTTTTTAAAGAGATCATCAAAGTACCATTATTTGGATGTCATTGCTTTACACTCACTATGGGGAATTCTAATGCCTTTTTACAGCATCACACAGTGATCTGAAGACAATACAAAAACTGAAGGAACATTTAACATTATGCATCTGTTAAAATCCATAGAATGTAAAACGCTAGGACTCAATCCTAATGTAAACTATAGATCCTAATATAAACTATTGACATGTCAGTGTAGGTTCATTACTTGTAACAAATGTACCACTCTGGTATGAGATGTTGATAGTGGAGGAGGCTGTGAGTGTAGGAAAGGAAAGGGTATATGGGGACTACTGCTCAAATTTGCTGTGAATCTAAAACTGCTGTAAAAAATAGTCTATTGAAAAAAAAAAAAAAAACTGCAACAACCCTGAAGGAGAATATGTGACAAAATACTGTTGCCATATTTACATGGTTGAACATCACCTATTTACATGAAAGATTTTCTCCTCAATAGTTCTACAACATTTGCATATATCTTTAAATGTTAGAATTAGAAAGAACATTTGACACAATCTAGTGGCATTTCCTCATGTTACAGGTAAGGTAACTGGAACCCAGAGAGATAAAGGGCTGTATGGTAATGGAATGTCCTACTTTTAATTCTTTACACTATGCCATCTTGCTTTTGTAACTACTTAAACACAATTTTATTTAGACCATTGTTGGCATTACTTGATGAAACTATATTGCACTTCTGCAAATTTGTACTGGTAAAAGATCATGCTTTATTTTGATTTATGTACTGAATCATATTACTTTAAACCCATCTAATAATTGAATCAGGTGACACTCAAGTGAGAGTCTCTTTTTTATTATGCCTGGAGGCTTAGAAAAGAGCTGTTTACAATTTTTTTCTAATAACCACTCTGTCACCAACCAAGGCTGAAGAAGAATTATAGAAAGAATTCTTTTTATGTCAGTAACAGCAATAGCTTAAGAAATACAATACTGTTGCTTTGAGACATTTTTTCAATTTTATGGAAACCATTTCCTTGGCTACAAAGTGAATTTTTTGGGCTGGTTCACTTTCTGTTCTTGTGACAGTGAACGGATACTACTTTGTGTTGTCATTTCAAATTTGTTTCAAGACTATATTTTCAACTCATGAGAACAGTTTGTATGTATTTGTAGATGGTCAAGTCCAGTAAATCTTTCAGAATGTAAAGTATTAACTACCACAAGAAAACAAAAACTTTCCAACATCATGAGGAAACGAATATAACCACGCATAGAATAAGTCATTATAGGTCAAAAAAATTATTGGATATACTTCACATATCCTTTTTGGATAATGTCTGAACTCAAAACATAAAATACAAAGCAAAACAAAGCAAGCTTCTGTTAGGCATCTGGATTCCTCAATAGGTTACCTGAAACCAAAAGCTCTAGAAGATGCACAGCAATGACCTACTATCATGAAAACTTTGGTCAACTTATTTGGGATATATTATTCTCTCTGTTATTGAAAGAACCATGAAGTCTTTTGAAAATGAAAGGTCCCAACACCAGCTTTGTACTTATTCACATGAAGTACATCCACTCTGTTTGGGCACCTTTCTTTTTCTCTCTCCTGAGTCACTCTATTCTGCTACATTTCTTTCTAGCTGCTCAGGATTTTCAGCTCAGGAATCTCTTATACATTTATATCTGATACTCATGTCTTTCTCTACTCTTCTCCTTATCAAGATTGAGTTACCTAGAACCCTATTCTCAAAAGGCCTGGTTACACTTATTCATAGTAAATTATTAAGAGCTGCTAAGAGACTGACAAGTTATCTTACTAGTATGTTTGAATGAAGCATAGTATCTTAACCCAATCCTATAAATCCAACTAAAGCACCATTAAAGAAATGTGAAGAAAATATTTTTATGGATAGGTCAATCTTTTGTATGTTTTTCAAATTAGTTCATACTCTATTAGACAATAGATTGGTATCTATTTGTGGAAACTGGATATGCAAATGATAACATGGAGGTCTCCTTTAGCTTAGGTACATTGATACCATTAATATTGTAAAGTGTAACTTTAACCTTGAAAAAGTGTATTTCCCCTATTTTAAGAAAACCAAGGGCATACTAATTTATTTTTCTTTCTGATACCCTTTCTTTTGCACCTAATTGATTTTTGGACTGGTCATAAGGAATGGATCCATCTTTCTTTTTATCATTTGGTTTCATTCTTAGCCAGAGGCCATACATAGTAAGTGAATCCTTTGGGGGATTTGAAAGGAAAAAAGAACTAATTCTTTCTTTCTTTCTTTCTTTCTTTTTTTGCGTTACACGGGCCTCTCACTGTTGTGGCCTCTCCTATTGCGGAGCACAGGCTCCGGACGCGCAGGCTAAGTGGCCATGGCTCACAGGCCCAGCTGCTCCGCAGCATGTGGGATCTTCCCGGACCGGGGCACGAACCCGTGTCCCCTGCATCGGCAGGCGGATTCTCAACCACTGCGCCACCAAGGAAGCCCAAGAACTAATTATTTCTATAAATTTCTTATTACTTTTAGAACAGGGACTTGGCTAAAGTAGAAAGCCTAGAAATGGAACTGATCACCCACGAGTGGGTTAGGAAGAGGAGGTTTGGAAGAGGAAGAAATTAAAATAGCATCACAAAAACCCTTAATATTTATTAAGAACTTACTACATTACAGGAATAATATTTGGAAATTTTTATATATTTATGCAATTTAAATCATCAGAATAATCTGTTGAAGAAGATAGTATTTTTAACAATGAAGAAACTGGATTTGGGGATGAGATATGCATGCAGAGGACAGTTGCTTACTTTGGGATGCTCAAATTCTGCATTAAAGATTTGCATTCGGATTTTTGCCCTTGCAATTTACAAAAGCCATGAATTGAACAACCAATAGTGGAGTAATCAACATCAGATCCTTGATAATTTCATAGTGAGAATTTTAATTCTATGGTACTTATGATTGGGAAAGGTAATTGATAGGCAATATCAGCGCCCAGGGTTTGAGGGAATGATGATAATATGGTCAACAATTGTAGAAGTGCCCCTGCTAAACTTAGGGGCAGAAGATTAATGGTACAGCCTCATCTGAGAGAGAGTAATGATGATAATAATCATCATCGTCAAAAGGAGAATGAGAAGAAAGAGAAAATCATTTATCTCACTATGTTTATATTATTTAACTATTGCTATATAACAAATTACCAAAACTTAGCCACTTAAAGCAATGAATACTATCTTATAGCGTCTATGAGTTCCCTTAAGTCTCTCATGAGGCTGCCTTCAAGGTATTGGCCAGGTATGTGGTCTCATCATAAGGCTCAACTAGAGAGGATCTGCTTCCAAATTATCCATGTGGCTGATGGCAGGAATTATTTTCTTGAGTGTGTTTGACTGAGAGTCACAGCTCCTCACTGACTATTTATTTTAGTTTCTTGTCATGAGGTCCTCTCCACAGGGCATTTCAAAACATGACTGCAAGCTTCCCTTAGAGCTAATGAAAAAAGAGTGAGAAAGGGCACACAGGAACTGGAAGCCAGACCTTTTATAACCCAGTCTCAGAAGTGATATCTCATCATTTTAGTACATTCTGTTTATTAGAAGCTAGTTAGTAGGTCTAGCCCCCACTCAAAGGAAGGGATTACAGGAGGGAATGAATACCAGCTGGTGTGGAACATTGGTGGCCACGTTAGAGGCTGCTTATCACAATATTATAGATTTTTATTGATATTATCCCTATACAGTGGTGTCTAAGAGGTGAATTTTGATTGTCAGTTTGAATTATTAATGATGTTCTTTATGGACAGCTTCTGTATTCTGGTTTAAACCAAGTGAGGATGAATTAATGTAAAGAACCAGGATCATGGTCTTGAATCCATTTTTTATTAAACATTCATGATTTCACCATTAAGTATGTATAGTGTCAGCCGTTTTTTTGTAGATACATGTTATCAAATTAAGAAGATTCCTTTTTTTTTTAAATTAAGATGTTGGGGGGGGGGCTTCCCTGGTGGCGCAGTGGTTGAGAGTCCGCCTGTCGATGCAGGGGACACGGGTTCGTGCCCCGGTCCGGGAAGATCCCACATGAGCGGCTGGGCCCGTGAACTGTGGCCGCTGAGCCTGCGCGTCCGGAGCCTGCGCTCCGCAACGGGAGAGGCCGCAACAGTGAGAGGCCCACGTACCACAAAAAAAAAAAAAAAAAAAAAAAAAAAAAAAAAAAAAAAAGATGTTTGGGGTAGGAGTTTGTTAGTTAATTTATTTATTTTTGCTGTGTTGGGTCTTCGTTTCTGTGCGAGGGCTTTCTCTAGTTGTGGCAAGAGGGGGCCACTCTTCATCGCGGTGCGCCGGCCTCTCACTGTTGCCGCGTCTCTTGTTGCGGAGCACAGGCTCCAGATGCGCAGGCTCAGTAGTTGTGGCTCACGGGCCTAGTTGCTCCGCGGCATGTGGGATCCTCCCAGACCAAGGCTCGAACCCGTGTCCGCTGCATTGGCAGGCAGACTCTCAACCACTGTGCCACCAGGGAAGCCCTTGAAGCCGTTTTTAACTCTAATTAATAGTAAACCTTGGATACCTGGAGAAGTGCTCCATGTAAAGAAAAAAATAAAACCTAAGTAAACTGTCAAATGCTTTACAGATGGAGTGGGACAAAGCTGGGGTTTGAACTTATATATACATATATACACACATATATATATGTGTGTGTGTATGTGTGTGTATGTATATATATATTTCCCAAACCCTAGTTTTCTTTACACTACCATGCTAGGGTAAGATGAAAGTGAGGAAAGATTCCAGAATTATCCAAGAATGAATGAGTATTCAACAATAATAACAAATGTGTTATATAAGGCAAAGGCTCAGAGATATTGGACCATTCAGTGCATGGGGTTCAGAAAGTCAGGCTGGGGACAGGGGATAGTTGGTGGTCCTAGTACTAAGTATCTAACCTAGAAATTCTATGGCAGTGGTTCTCAACTGGGGATGATTATGTGCCCCAGATTACATCTGGCAATATCTGGAAACATTTTTCATTGTCACAACTGAAAGGGTGCTACTGCCGTCTACTGGGTAACGCCAGGGATGCTGCTAAACAATGCACAAGACAGATTACCACAACAAAGAATTATTCAGTCCCAAATGCTGATAGTGCCAAGGTAGAAAAATCTAACATGAATTTTCAATGATTTTGAAATGCACCTCTAGTTTAGTGACACTATCCTTGAAAGTAGCAGATCCAATGTCTTTTTCATTAGGGTACTATTTGTTATCCTGGTCATCTCATTCATTAGTACCTGGCTTTTAATATCATGAACTTGCCAAATTTACTTTTGACCAGGATTCCAGAAAAATTCTCCAACAAAAGCCAGCAACTCTCTCAAATCGACCTTTACAGTTTTTGACCAGTGTCTGGGGAAGTCTTCATGTAATATTAACTTACACTAAATCTTCTGACAGCTGTCTGGCACCAAAGCTTTATATGAAAACCTCTTCCAAAAAATTGCTTAAAGCTGTCTAGGTTTGCCTGGGGGATATAGAGGTGTGTAACACCAACAGAATTATGAGCGCAGTTACTTTCTTCTTGGCACCAATGCAGGCTCTGTTGACTGATGTTAACTATGCTTAGAATAAGTTCTGTTGTATCCAGTGTTCCTGTCTAGAGTTTTGTGTCCAGGAAGGGAGCTCCAAAATACTTGGCAACAGTTGACAGTTCTTTATGCTCACACACCATGGCGCACAGAGCAACTATGCAAATCTTCCAAGAATAGCACATTATCTCCTTTTGTTTGCTATGGGTAAAGCATTCTGTCAGTGTGTTCATTTAGGACTACATTGGGAAAAAAAAATCCTGATTTCATTAGTCTAGAATTTTATTTGTTTTATTTATTTATTATTTAATTTTACTGTAGATGGAAGGAGAGGAGTTAGATATAAATTATGTAGAAAAAAACTCAGATGGAACCAGAAGTGGAACTTGATTGTCAGTATATTAAATACTAGAATAGATTACTTACTGGTTATAAATCTCTGGCTCTGGAGTATTTTAAAGAGTTAAAACAAACCAACCACCTCTTCTGAATCATGATTTCTCTGGGTCTCTTCCAGCTTTTTGACTATTCAACTCCCACTATTAACAGCTTCAACAGTAACAACCTGTAGGCTATTTTTTAAAACCATCTATTTTCTTAGTCAACAGTCATTAAAACCTATATGAACAGAATCATAATTAGGTTTGCATAGTTTGAGCACAGAAAGTAGACTATTGTGAATCTATCCTTTTCTTCAGGGGAAAAACAAATGTTCACAGGACAGATTCTATTTATGTTGCTGCTTTCCTTACAAATTAAATATTAAGATACTAAAAAAAATTGATGATTCCACAGTAATTCAAGGTTCTAACTATATATGAAAAGCTATTTTCTCAATCCTGGATAAAAGAATTCAAAAATTTTATTTTGTTACTTATGAGACATTATTCTGGTTAGAAGGAAAAAGAGCTAAGATTTATTGGTGACTCTTATTAATACCCTTACTTAAAATGTGATGATAGCATTATGGTTGTTTCCATTTAATGTTTTCCATTAATACTATTTTAGTGATAAAGCAAGTGATATTTTTGAGCTTGGCTCAGATTTGAATTTATAGGTACAATAAAGGATTACAATGAGTATATTTGTATACTATTTGCAATGTTCATGTGAAACCCTATCAACTCAAAATAATGATGATTAAATAAAAGTAGATATCTGTCAGCTCAATCATCATTAAACATTATTAAAATAAGCTTGTGGAGTAATAGTCATTAGTTCAGCAATCATTTATTGATGGCAGATCTCAATTTTTAAATAAATAACTTTTTATTTATTAAAAATTCTTTATTAGAATTGTACATAATGGGAAATTTGGAAAATTAGGAAACATGAAACAAAGTTGAAGTAAAAATTACCGGTACTATTACTATACCAACAGCAATTATTAACATTTTGGAATATTAATATTCATGCTATGTTTTTAAAATACAAATAATCTTGCTATTGATAAAATTTTGTCCTAATCTTTTTCTATTTTAACATGAACACTTTGCTATGTAGTGATTAACAATCTGTAAATACTATTTTTAATACGGGTACATTATTTATCATGTGGATTACCATGATATTTTGACCTTTCCAATATTTTCGGACATTTTGATTGTTTCCAAATTTTGGCTGTAAATCTTTTCAAACATTTGTGATAATTCCTCAAAATACAATTGCTTTTTTAATCTTTTTATAACTAGCAGCTGTTTTGAGATATAATTCACCTACCATAGAATTAATATACTTAAAATGCGTAAGTCAGTGGTTTGGGGTATATTCACAGAGTTGTGCAACCATCACCACTATCTAACTTTAGAACATTTTCATCACTCTAAAGGGAAGCTCCATACCCATTAGTAATTCTCATGTTTCTCCTAACTTCCTAGCCCTAAGACAACCAGTAATCTACTTTCTTTCTCTATAGATTTGCCTATTCTGGACATTACAGGTAAATGGAATCATCTGGTAAACGGTCCTTTGTGATGGACTTCTTTCACTTGGCATAAAGTTCATCCATGTTGTAGCTTCAGTACTTAATTATTTTCTTGCCAAATAATATTATATTATATGGATATATGACATTTTATTTATCCATTCACTAGTCGATTGACATTTGAGTTGTTTCCACTTTTTTGACTATTAGGAATAAAACTGCCAGGAACATTCATATACACATTTTGGTGTGGATATTTGTTCTTTATTTCCCTAAGATGTATACCTAGAAATGAGCATGATGGGTCATATGGTAACTCTATGTTTAACCTTTTGGGGAAGTATCAGACTCTTTTCCAAAGTGGTTGAAAAATTTTGCATTCCCACAGCACTGTGTGAGGTGTTGAATTTTTCCACATCCTCACTAAGAATTGTTATTATCTTTTTTTTTAAATAGCCATTCCAATGGGAATGAAATGATATCTTATTGTGGCTTTGATTTGCATTTCCCTGATGCCTAATGATTTTGAGCATTGTTTGATGTGCTTATTCGTCATTTGTATATATTGAGAAGGAAATATCTATTCAGATTCTTTGCCCAATTTTTAAATTTTTTTTAATGTTGAACTCCTAGAGTTCTTTATTTATTCTAGATAAAATCCCTTATAAAGTATGTGATTTGCAAAAGTTATCTCCCATTCTATGCTTGTCTTTTCCCTTTTGATGTAGTGTGAAACACAAAAGTTTAAATTTTAATGAAGTCCAATTTATTCATTTTTAAAATTTTGTTGCTTGTGCCTTTGGTGTCCTATCTAAGAAACCATTACTTAATCCAAGGGTGCTATAATTTAATGCTATATTTCCTTTTAAGTGTTATGTTTTAGCTTTTATATTTAGGTCAATCCATTTTGACCTAATTTTCCTATATAGATGTGAATATATATGTGGACTTACATGCGGATATCCAGTTATCCCAGCATCATTTTTCGAAAAGGCTATTCTTTCCACTATTGAATTGTATTGACAATTTGTTGAAAATCAATTGGCTGTAAATGTGAGTGTTTATTTCTGGACTTTAAATTCAATTCCACTGACCTATAGATCTATCTTTATGAGTACCTATCGTCTTGATTACTGTAGCTTTGTAGTAGATTTTGAAATTTGAAGTGTGAGTCCTTCAACTTTGTTCTTCTTTTTCAAGGTTGTTTTGTCTATTCTTGGTCTCTTGCATTGCCATGTAAATTTCAGGCATGGAACCTGGACCTAATGCGGACATGTTTTAGGATTGGCTTGTCAATTTTGGCAAATAAACCAATTGAGATTTCAACAGGGATTGTGATGAACCTATAGAAAAAAACTGGGGAGTAGTGTGATCTTCTAGTACAGTAACATGTTACATCTTCCTATGTACTTGGTTCTTCCTTAATTTCTTTCAAAAATGATTTGCAGTTTTCAGTGTATAAGTTTTATACCTCTTTTGTTAACTTTATTCCTATTTCCTACTGAAAGCATTAAGTAGCTACTTAATTTTATTTTTTGGAATATTCATTGTAAGTGTATAGAAGTACAGTTGATTTTATATATATTGACCCCATATCCTGCAACCTTACTGAACTCTTTTATTAGTTGGAATAGGCTTTTGTAGTGGATTCCTTAGTATTTGCTATATACAAGATCATGCCATCTGCAAATACAGTGAGCATACTTCGTTTTAAATCTGGATGCCTTTTACTTCAACTTCTACTGTTTCTTCTTTCTATCTTTTTTCTCTCCTCTTCCTCTTCCTTCTCCTCTTTCTTCTTTTTTTGCCTAATTTGCCTGACTAAAATCTGTCGTATGCAGACATCCTTGTCTTGTTCTTGATCTTAAGGCAAAACCTCCAATATTTAGATATTAACTAACTATGTGATGTGAGCTGTTTTTTTATTAGTAGTATTTTGTAGATGCCCTTTATCAGATTGAAGATCTCTCTATTCCTATTTCATTGAATATTTTTATCATAAAGGAGTGCTGAATTTGGTTGAATGCTTTTTCTATCTATTGAGACGATCATGTAGCTTTTGTTATTTGTTCTGATTGTATGATGTACTACATTAATATATTTCCAGATGTTAAAGCTTTGATGTCTCTTTCCATGTTTTTGTCTGGGTAGCTAGTTGGCCTACAGTTTAGCTTGTTGCTTTCATAAGGTAAAACCTCCTCTTAGTTACTTACAACAAAAATCTTCATTGTTTTGGATAGCACGCTTAGAGTTGAACTTTTCCACACTCTGTGTCAAACAAAGTCAGTTGCTTTGGGGAGAGTCTTGGAGTTCTCTATTCTTATGGACTGCTTCTCATTCTGAGTAAAATCCGTGAGTCACTGATCCTGGCATTAGACAGGATGATAATTTCTGGCTTGTCTCTCTTGGCATGGAACTGCTCCAGCAACAAGGGGAAGTAGGGCAATCAAGATCCTAGTGTTCACAGCCTTCCTCTCCTGAGGCAGAACTTTCCCTCTACAGTTGGGGGCTGGGTCAGCCAGGGAACCCCTGAGCTTTCGCTGCATTCACCAGGAGTTTAATGTCTGCAACTTGGATTTGGAGGGCATGAGAAATGCTGGTGTCCTGCCTTGTCTGGTAAGACTCCTTATTAGGAGCCAAGGAGAAAAAGAACACCATCTTCTTATACATGTCTGCCCATAGTAGAGCTTCCATCCAGCTGAACTGATACAGTGAAGGGGGGGACTGTTCTTACCAAGATTTGGTAAATTTTCTTGAATAAATTTTTTCTTCATTTACCACATACCCTTTGGTCAATTTGAGAGATTTTAAACTTCTTTAAAAATAATTTTTACCATTTTTGCTTTTTTCCCTGGAGATTGGACCCACTATGCCCCTCATGCCAGCATTTTGAAAGTAGAATTCTTGACATTTAATATTCAAGTATGTATGAATCAGTGACATTGTCTGAACTCTGACAAAGCGTTGCCATAAATTTGTGCAAGAAATATGAGAACAAGTGGTTAAATCTTAAATAATTATTTTTTTAGAGACTGATGTCTCTACTGAAGTGAGACAAGATTTTGAAGTAGACTTTACTACAGTCATTAAATGAGTGCACAAAGATTATATAGTTGTTTAGCTACAGAAAAAAATAATAGCTGAAAATTAAACAAATTTTTTTTACACTTTTAAAATTTTATCTAAAACAAAAATGTTTCTGTGACTACATTATTCCAAAACTATAGCTAAAAAATGATTTGAGATATACATGACATTTTAGAAAAGGCAAAACTATGAAGACAGTGAAGGTATCAGTGATTAGGAGTGGGGAGAGGTGGAGGGAGGGATGAGTAGGTGGAACATAGAGAATTTTCAGGGTAGTGAAACTATTCAATGATGGTGGCATGTCATTATACATTTGTGCCACCCATAGAATATACAATACTAAGAGTGATTCCTAATATAAACTATGAACTTTGGGTTATAATGATGTGTCAATGGAGGCTCCTAAATTGTAATAATGTACCACTCTAGTGCGGGATTTTGATAGTGAGAGAGGCTGCGCATATGTGGAGACAGGTGACGTCTGGGAAATCTCTGAACCTTCCACTCAATTTTACTGTGAACCTAAAATTGCTCTAAAAACGTCTAATATAATAAAAAGATTTGATATTCTTTTATAACATACAATTATTCTGGAACAAATAAATAATGCATGTATAAATAAACATCACCCTTTATAGAATAAATACTAAAACATGGCATTTTAATGTTATGTTTTATAATAAGATTTAATAGAGTCCTATTCATTCAGTGGCTGTTTAGCGTTCTTGATTATAGAACACTTGTCTATTCAGATTAAGAGATGCTAACTGTAACAGCGCTCCTTCTGCTACTGTTGCTACTGTATATATCTCTTATATGAGCATTAGTTTATTCTGTTGTATTTTGTAATGATTTTCCTGAGACCCAATGGTGGTAGCAGCTTTAATGTTAGAAATATTCCAAAAAGGAAAATGAATCTCAGGGACAAGAGCAAAGGCAGCATAGTTTTAACATCTTTCTCCAAGTAGAAAATCTCTTTTCATTGACAAATTTGGAAAATCAATGTTTGATTTTATTCAGGGAAATGTTGTCTCCTCAAAATGGGATTTAAATATCATTCAGGTGTATATGGCAAGTATGTCAGGGGAAACTTGAAACCATGAGATCATGGCTCAGTTTCTTGGCATGAATTATACTTGAAGATTTTCTGGGGGGAAAATAGTTCTTAAGATATTATTTTTGTATTTACATCAACTGAGATATCAAGGAATGGAATACACATTTTGCATGGAATTTGAAGCTAAAATTATATTTCAAAATAAACCCAAAATCATGGTGGAAAAATTGAGAATAGTGGTCATCATCAAAAGGATTTTTGAACACTTATTCCTTTAACTTTAAAAACCAAGTTTCATTCATGTTGCTGTAGTCTACTTCTGTTTCCAGATATTTATTTTACGGAGATTTCACTTTCACATAATGTATGCCTAAAACATTATAACTGTGTAGGCAAATATTAGGTTTTTTTTTTGTTGTCGTTGTTGTTATCTTTTTATGTTCAGGTCACAGATGGGTGTGTGAGATGGTTCCTGTTTACTGGGAAACTATGCCCCATCCATAAGAGACATTTCAGGATACCCAAGAACTGCTTTTTTAAGGTTACTTAGATATCAAAGGTCTTTGCACATTTACAGTCACACTTTAGGGATGACTGAGAAATTCAATCTGGAAATTCCTTTTGTGTTGTGTCATTTTCCTTTTGTGTGAAATAATACAGTCCCATAACATGCAGACTTCAAAGGCAGGCCCGTATCACAATACCTATAAATTACAAGGCTGGGATTGGTAAATGATGTGACCTTGCAAGGACACTGGTAAAGTCTTTATTGAATTTGTTACAATATTGCTTCTGTCTTTTTTATGTTTTGACGTTTTGGCCACAAGGCATGTGGGATCTTAGCTCCCTGACCAGGGATTGGACCTGCACCCCCTGCATTGGAAGGCAAAGTCTTAACCACTGGACAGCCAGGGAAGTCCCCAATTTTAGCCTTTTCGGATTTAAAATTTTCAACTGGTAAAATGCAGATAAGTTTATGGCAAGAAATAAGGAACAGCTGGTGTCCATGCTTTGTTTAATAAACTTTCCCATACTAGAAAGCCACCTATTTACTGAAAGCAGTCATAAAACATTTTGCATATATAAATTGTGGTTTGTGAATACAGAATAATAATATCAAAATAACTCATTATGCATTAAAACAAATGTAAAAGTTGAAATCAGAATGGACTGGTTGATATTTTATACATCTGTTTATAGGTGGATTCCTTCCATTTGTCCTTAGTGGATTCTCCATGCCTTGTTTCACTGTACTCATATAACTGATCTATGTAATCTGCTAGATTTCCAGGCAGGTTAATTTTTGTTGTTAAAGACAGTTTCCCACTGGTAACATTGATTCTTACACTCCAGTCAGTATCAGATGGAACGTACAGTATCAGGATGGATGTACAAAAGAGCATTATACTTTTATGACTCTAAATTTTATATGGATTGCTAATGCACTGAAATATATATAGATAAATACTCCTAGGACTTTTATTTTTTAAATCTTAGCAATAGTAATGTGTTGACAACTCTTGATATCGCATCAGGTGTTCAAAATTTAAATGAGCCATGATGATAATTATGTTGTTAAACAGAAAGATTAAATGGCATGGAACAATCAACTTGCCCTATGTCCTGGAAATTACATCCTATAAAAATAGTCCTGCATTTGCAATTACACATAATCCATAATACTGAAAAATGTGGTAATTTGCTGATTTGGATGCTTTACACGCTTCCAGAATTACTTACTCTCTGAAGTTCTCTTCCATCCCAATGGGTTAACGTTATGCCAGCTGTCTTAGATCTCTTTCAAGCTATTCCTGTTTCCATTTAATCAGCAATTTACAAGACTTTCCAAGATAAAAGACTTTAGAGATTATCTAATCCTACCTGATTGTTTTTCATATAAGACAAAGGATTTGTTCCAAAATGGCCATCATGCTGACTAACTTCATGGAAACAGAGAGTACTAAGATGTACTAAGGAACTCTGTGCCAGCTCTAGCTGCTTGAGTTTTCCCATGTACATGAATAAGTGAGCTTCCTAGCATTCTGCCCACCCCAGCTGATGTCAAGCAGAGCAGAGACATCAGAGCAGGAAAAACTGCCCCTGCTGAGCCCTGCCCCTATTGCAGGTTCATAAGCAATACTGTTGCTTTCAGCCACTAAGTTTTGGAATGATCTGTTACACAGCCTTAGAAACTGGCACAGGCACAAGTCTCTTAAATAGCCTCATCCACCAGCAGGCAGACAACAGAGCAAGAAGAACTACAATTCTACAGCCTGTGGAATGACAACCACATTCACAGAAAGATAGACAAAATGAAAAGGCAGAGGACTTTGTACCAGATGAAGGAACAAGATAAAACCCAAGAACAACAACTACATGAAGTGGAGACAGGAAACCTTCCAGAAAAAGAATTCAGAATAATGATAGTGAAGATGATCCAGGACCTCGGAAAAAGAATGGAGGCAAAGATCAAGAAGATGCAAGAAATGTTTAACAAAGACCTGAAGAATTAAAGAACAAACAAACAGAGATGAACAGTACATTAACTGAAATGAAAACTACACTAGAAGGAATCAATAGCAGAATAACTGAAGCAGAAGAACGGATAAGTGACCTGGAAGACAGAATGGTGGAGTTCACTGCTGCAGAACAGAATAAAGAAAAACAAATGAAAAGAAATGAAGACAGCCTAAGAGACCTCTGGGACAATATTAAATGCAACAACATTGGCATTATAGGAGTCCCAGAGGAGAAGAGAGAGCGAAAGGACCCAGGAAAATATTTGAAGAGATTATAGTACAAGACGTCCCTATCATGGAAAAGGAAATAGCCACACAAATCCAGGAAGGGCAGAGAGTCCCATGCAGAATAAACCCAAGGAGAAACATGCCAAGACACATAGTAATCGAATTGACCAAAATTAAAGACAAAGAAAAATTATTGGAAGCAACAAGGGAAAAATGACAGATAATATACAAGGGAACTCCCATAAGGTTAACAGCAGATTTCTCAGCAGAAACTACAACCCAGAAGGGAGTGGTACAATATATTTAAAGTGTTGCAAGGGAAAAACCTACAACCAAGATTACTCTAGCTGGAAAGGATCTCATTCAGATTCAATGGAGAAATCAAGAGCTTTACAGACAAGCAAAAGCTAAGAGAATTCAGCACCACCAAACCAGCTCTACAACAAATGCTAAAGGAACTTCTCTAAGTGGGAAACATAAAAGGAGAAAAGAACCTACAACAACAAACCCATAACAATTAAGAAAATGGTAATAGAAACATATATATCAATAATTACCTTAAATATGAATGGATTAAATGCTCCAACTAAAAGACACAGTCTCACTAAATGGATATAAAAACAAGACCCATATATATGTTGTCTACAAGAGACCCACTTCAGACCTCGGGACACATACAGGCTGAAAGTGAGGGGATGGAAAAAGATATTCCATGCAGATGGAAATCAAAAGAAAGCCAGAGTAGCAATACTCATATCAGAAAAAAATAGACTTTAAAATAAGGAATGTTACAAGAGACAAGGAAGGACACTACATAATGATCAAGGGATCAATCCAAGAAGAAGATATAACAATGATAAATATATATGCACCCAACATAGGAGCACCACAATACATAAGGCAACTGCTAACAGCTTTACAAGAGGAAATCAACAGTAACACAGTAATACTGAGGGACCTAAACACCTCACTTACACCAAAGGACAGATCATCTAGACAGAAAATTATTAAGGAAACAGAAGCTTTAAATGACACAATAGACCAGAGAGATTTATTTGATATTTACAGGACATTCCATTAAAAACAGCAGATTAAACTTCTCAAGTGCACACGGAACATCATCCAGGACAGATCACATCTTGGGTCACAAATCAAGCCTCAGTAAATTTAAGAAAATTGAAATCATATCAGGCATCTTTTCTGACCACAATGCTATGAAATTAGAAATAAATTTCAGGGAAAAAAAAGGTAAAAAAACACAAACACATGGATGCTAAACAATACGTTACTAAATAACCAAGAGATTACTGAAGAAATCAAAGAGGAAATCAAAAAATACCTGGAGACAAATGACAATGAAAACACAATGATCCCAAACCTATGGGATGCAGTAAAAGCAGTTCTAAGAGGGATGTTTATAGCAATACAAGCCTACCTGAGGAAACACAAAATATCTCAAATAAGCAATCTAACCTTACACGTAAAGGAACTAGAGAAAGAAGAACAAACAAAACCCAAAGTCAGTAGAAGGAAAGAAATCATAAACATCAGAGCAGAAATAAATGAAATAGAAAAAAAGAAAACAATAGCAAGATCAATGAAACTAAAAGCTGGTTCTTTGAGAAGGTAAACAAAATTGATAAACTTTTAGCCAGACTCATCAAGAAAAAGAGGGAGAGGACTCAAATCAATAAAATTAGAAATGAAAAAGGAGAAGTTACAACAGACATGGCAGAAATACAAAGCATCTAAGAGACTACTACAAGCAACTCTATGCCAATAAAATGGACAACCTGGAAGAAATGTACAAATTCTTAGAAAGGTATAACCTTCCAAGACTGAGCCAGGAAGATATAAAAAATAGGAACAGACAAATCACAAGTAATGAAATTGAAACTGTGATTAAAAATCTTCCAACAAACAAAAGTCCAGGACCAGATGGCTTCACAGGTGAATTCTATCAAACATTCAGGGAAGAGCTAACACCCATCCTTCTCAAACTCTTCCAAAAGATTGCAAAGGAAGGAACATTCCCAAACTCATTCTATGTGGCCACCATCACCCTGATACCAAAAGCAGACAAAATTACTACAAAAAAAGGAAATTACAGACCAATATCACTGATGAATATAGATGAAAAAAATCCTCAACAATATACTAGCAAACAGAATCCAAAAACACATTAAAAGGATCATACACCATGATTGAGTGGGATTTATCACAGGGATGCCAGGATTCTTCAATATATACAAATCAATCAATGTGATATACCATATTAACAAATTGAATTAAAACCCCATGATCATCTCAATAGATGCAGAAAAAGCTTTAGATAAAATTCAACACCACGTATGATAAAAACTCTCCAGAAAGTGGGCATAGATGGAACCTTCCTCAGCATAATAGAGGCCATATACAACAAACCCACCTCAAACATCATTCTCAACAGTGAAAAACTGAAAGCAACTGATCCTCTAAGATCAGGAGCAAGACAAGGATGTCCACTCCGCCACTATTATTCAACATAGTTTTGGAAGTCCTAGCCACGGCAATCAGAGAAGAAAAAGAAATAAAAGGAATACACATTGGAAAAGCAGTATGACTGTCACTGTTTGCAGATGATATGATACTATACATAGAGAATCCTAAATATGCCAGCAGAAAACTACTAGAGCTAATCAATGAATTTGGAAAAGTTGCAGGATACAAAATTAATGCACAGAAGTCTCTTGCATTCCTATACATTAACAATGAAAGATCAGAAAGAGAAATTAAGGAAACAATCCCATTCACCACTGCAACAAAAAGAATAAAATACCTAGGAATAAACCTACCTAAGGAGGTAAAAGACCTGTACTCAGAAAACTATAAGACACTGATGAAAGAAATCAGAGATGACACAAACAGATGGAGAGATATAACATGTTCTTGGATTGGAAGAATCAATATTGTGAAAATGACTATACTACCCAAAGCAATCTACAGATTCAATGCCATCCCTATCAAATTACCAGTGGGACTTTTTCCAGAATTGGAACAAAAAATCTTAAGATTTGTATGGAGACACAAAAGATGCTGAATAGCCAAAGCAGTCTTGAGGGAAAAAAACAGAGCTGCAGGAATCAGGCTCTCCACCTCAAACTGTACTACAAAGCTACAGTAATCAAGACAGGATGGTAGTGGCACAAAAACACAAATACAGATCAATAGTACAGGATTGAAAGGCCAGAGATAAACCCATGTACCTATGGTCAACTAATCTATGACAAAGGAGGCAAGGATATGCAGTGGAAAAAACACAGTCTCTTCAATAAGTGGTGCTGGGAAAACTGCACAGCTACATGTTAAAGAATGAAATTAGAACACTCCCTAACACCATACACAAAAATAAACTCAAAATGTATTCAAGACCTAAATGTAAGACCAGACACTATAAAACTCTTAGAGGAAAACATAGGAAGAACACTCTTTGATATAAATCACAGCAAGATCTTTTTTGATCCACCTCCTAGAGTAATGGAAATAAAAACAAAAATTAAGAAATGGGACCTAATGAAATTTAAAACCTTTGCAAAGCAAAGGAAACTGCAAACAAAACGAAAAGACAACCCTCAGAATGGGAGAAAACATTTGCAAGTGAATCAACAGACAAAGGATTAATCTCCAAAATATATAAACAGCTCATGCAGCTCAATATTTAAAAAACAACCCAATCAAAAAATGGGCAGAAGATCTAAATAGACATTTCTCCAAAGAAGACACACAGATGGCCAAGAAGCACATGAAAAGCTGCTCCAAATCACTAATTATTAGAGAAATGCATATCAAAACTACAATGAGGTGTCACCTCACACCGGTTAGAATGGGCAACATCAGAAAATCTATAAACAACAAATGCTGGAGAGGGTGTGGAGAAAAGGGAGCCCTCTTGCACTGTTGGTGGGAATGTAAATTGATATAGCCACTATGGAGAACAGTATGGAGTTTCCTTAAAAAACTAAAACTAGAACTACCATATGACTCAGCAATCCCAATACTGGGCATATACCCAGAGAAAACCACAACTCAAAAAGACACATGCACCCCAATCAATGTTCATTGCAGCACTATTTACAATAGCCAGGTCATGGAAGCAACCTAAATGCCCATCTATAGATGAATGGATAAAGAAGATGTGGCACATATATTCAATGGAATATTACTCAGCCATAAAAAGGAACGAATCTGGGTCATTTGTAGAGATGTGGATGGGTCTAGAGACTGTCATAGAGAGTGAAGTAAGTCAGAAAGAGAAAAACAAATATTGCCTATCAACGCATATATGTGGAACCTAGAAAAATGGTACAGATGAACCGGTTTGCAGGGCAGAAATAGCGACAGAGATGTAGAGAACAAACATATGGACACTAAGGGGGTGAAAGTCGTGGGTGGGTGGGTGGTGGTGGGATGAACTAGGAGATTGAGATTGACATGTATACACTAATATGTATAAAATAGGTAACTAATAAGAACCTGCTGTATAAAATATAAATAAAATTTAAAAAGAAGAAAGAAACTGGCACAGAAGCCCATATTGTTGAAGTGACATGTCCAAAAATGCACATCTCTGAGTGACAGAGTTGGTGACAGATCAGATAATAGTGTTTTCATTCAGAGTTTCATGCTTCTTCTGCTTCACCATGTGTTTCCTTTTTTTTTTTTTTTTTTTTAATAGGATGTGTTGTCAGATTTTGCTTCATTTTTCTTAAGGCTATTTGAAAGAAAATAGTAGGGTTTTGATTTTTTTTTCCTTCTAGCTACCATAGAGTCTTTGTTGTTAATGAAGATGGCTTTACCTTGAAAGTAAAGGCCAAAACACTTCCCTTTTATTCTGTTGCATAAAATGGCTTCACTTTGCCTGCTGCTGGCAAAAATCTAACTAAAAGGCAGTAACAAATAATCAGGAATGCACGACCTTTCCTTATATGCATGTGGTGAGAAATTAAGTGCTCAAATTCAGAAAAAAACATGACTACCCTGTGCACATTTGTGAATTCAGAATAATCACAATAAAATACAGAATTAATTAAAATACACAAGTTAACCTTGAGACACATAACTTGCATTATTTCCAGGTTATTATCGGTGCTCTGAGCACTGTAATTTTTCAACTATGATTCAAGCTAAATTGGTTTTAATGATTTTAGTCTAGGTGACTAGCAAAATAAAATAATTAGGAAAAAAGTCTACATATGCACCTGCTTAGCAAAACTACATTTTGATTCAATATTAGATAAAATAAGTTGTTTATTTATCAATGAATTTTTTACTACATTTTTTAACCTAGATTTAAAAACTTCTTGTTTTGGTTTATCTGCTTTTAGAAAAGATAACCAATCATCTTAACTTATTGCTATTTTTGCCAACTATATAAATACAAAGGAAAATAATGAAGCTTATATATCGGGGAATTGGAGAGGTGCTGAAGAGTCTCTCCTACTCACAAAGTTCTTTCATTGTTGGAAGAGAAACATACCACTATCCCCAAAAGGCCCCTTCAAGCGTTTATTTATCAGCTGTATCATGAACCATATATTAATCCAAGGCTGGACAACTTTCCACAGATATCACAGAACCTCAGAACAATCCTGTGAGACAGGCTTTATTCTCATTTTAAGGATCTTTACTCAGGCTCAGAGAGGTTAAATAACTTGTTCAAAGTCCCACATTTGATACACTGTGGCACCAGAATACATATCCAGTTCTCTCCTTCCTCTGAAGTTCGATTGTCTTTCCACCTTAACATATTCCCTCTGCTAAACAGTAATAGTTTATTTAATTACTTAATGCTTTGAATCTAAAGAGACAAGTTATAAGCTAATATATAGTCATTGTGAAGAAGTGGGCCACAGACAGAGTTTTCATACTGAAGATAACAAAATGGCTCTTGCCTTGGGTAGGAAGTCGGGGAGGTAGGGCAGTGGAGCACCTGGGTTCACGAAGAAAATATTTTATTCAATGGAGCAAATCTGATGAAGGACAAAAATAGAGGAAGAAAAGGGAGAGTGAACTCTCAAAGTGGAAAGTATTTAAAAAAATATTCACCCATTTTGCAGATTGATCCAGGATAGTCATAATTTTAAGGAAACAAACGAGTGTTCACTATTAATTTGAAAGAAGAAAGCACTTTTATAGTGATTTTTTTAAAAGTTAAAAACTGCCTGATCAAATTAGGTTGATTCCTCTATTATAAAATACAACAGAAAACCAAAAATGTGTCTTTATTTTAAAGAATTTCAATAATAGAAATTGACCACTTAGACTTAGGTATTGCCTTTAAATTCAGTAGAGCTAATTATTTTGAACGGGTTGACCTTCAATTCTTTAAAATAATTTTGCATATTCTTTTACATTTCAACCATCTTTTAATACGTTGCTTTGAAAAGAATACCATGACATAAGCGTAAAATTTGGGGGGACTACAAACTTTCATATGCATCTTAGCTTCCAAGAGTTTTCTCAATAAAAGTGAGCAGTCTGTGTCCTATTTACTTTTTTCTACTACTGAAATCATTTCTTTTTTAGTTTGAAAAATAATGATATATTTGAATTTATTCTTTTTAAGCAGCAAATAATTGGAAATCCAATATTATTACTGAATTGTGCTGTTATTCATTAGCCAGTTTCATTGGCCCAACAATCTTGAGCACCTACTTTGTGCCAAACACTCTTCTACATACTGAAGTTGCAGCAGAAACAAAACTGACAACATCTCTGTTCACATGGAGCTTATACCCTAGTGGGAAAACTAGATCACAAACACTCACCACCACCACCACCCCCCAATATAATTTGATGCCAGATAGTAATAAGTGCTAAGAAGGAAAAGCAGTTTAAAGAGTGAAAGATTCAAAGCGGCTGCTATTTTAGATTGTGTGTTCAGGGAAAACTTTTGAGAGGTGAATTTTAGCCTGAATGAAAGAAAAGTGAATCCTGCACAGATTCATTGGAAAGCAGAGGCATTGTAAGCCCTAAGACAGAAGTGTGTTGATGTGTTGAACTAGTAAGGAGGCTGGTGGGGCTGCAGTCCTGTGAGCCAAGCTGGCTGAGAAGTAAATTCCCTGACATTTGGGTTGAACTTGACTCCTTATCTTCCACTTCTTGGGCCATATGAGTAACTTCGCAGCAATAATCCAATCTTTAATTCTCTCTGCCAACCAGATAGGATTGGGGGCTTATCTGATGGTGTGACCCAAACCTTAATTTCTAAAGGGTCTGAATCCTTGGTCATACTTCTCAGACTGGGGTTTCTGCATGTGTCTTTTCAGGGAAAGTACTAGAAGGCTCCTGATTGAATGACTCAGGTTCCACACATACTCGTCCCTGGCCGTATAGTATGAAAGCAGCCCTACCTCCTCATGCTGCTCAGCGTCAATCATCCATACTGGTTTGGAGGCTTCTCTTTTCACCTGCTGACCCCTAGACACAAGAAGTGGAAAGTCTCTCAGCAGCAGCTGTAGCTTGTAGTTCAATGGGACCCTTGCCACGGTCCTTTGGCAAAAGTGTATCCCCTTTGCAACCAGGAGCTCCAACCCTACAGAATCCAGAGTCGCAGGGAAGGAAAGCACAAAATCCTCCAGTGGGCCATTGAGAGTATTGGTTTCATCTTTTAATTCTTGATGCACTATCCTCAGAAGCAATCACTGATCTGATTTTTATCACCATATGTTAGTTTTGCCAATTCTAGAAGTTTATTTAAGTGGAATCACACAATATGTATTCTTTTGTGTCTTGTTTCTTTCCCTTCAGATAGTATTTTTGAGATCCATCATACCGTTGCATGTGTTAGTAGTGTGTTCCTTTTTATTGTTGAGTAATATCCCATTGTGTGAGTATACCATAGCCTATTTATCTATTCTTCCATTGATGAATGTCTTTGTATATTTCTAGTTTGTGGCTCATATGGATAAAGCTTTGGACTTTCTTGTACATAGCTTTTTGTGGGCATAGTTTTCATTATTTAACTTTGTGATCTAATCATCAAATTTCATACATTGGGATAAAACAACAGCAACAAAATAAGACATATATTGTGGGATTTATAGGAAGACATTCTTCTTATGTGTCTTAAAGACTTCGTCATGGCATGCATTCATTCAATTTGAAGTCCAAGGGAAGACTGCAGGCCCACTTAGTCACTCACTGCATTTCCTGAAGCACTAGAGTTTCCTTCTGCAGACTCCTATCCAATTATCTACTAGTTTGTCACAGTTTTTCTTTTAAGATCTAAGAGGCTTGAAGCTCAAGGTAATATAGCAGGAGGGAAGGATACACACATACACACACACACAAAAAATATACATATATAGAGAAAATTTTTCTGTCTCTTCTTTGATAATTGGAAACATTTCAAGTTAGCTACTTCAGAAAAAGTTTTGTCCTTGATCTACCCTTCTTAAGATGTTCTATCAGTATCTTTCTAAAACTATTTCATTTGTATTCTCACTGAATCAAAATTTCTTAAGGAGTCTTGTTTTTCTTTTTCTCCCTAGGATGTATTACATTTTTCAGAATGTCTGAGCCTACCTTATTATTATTTCTTATTAAATTACATCTCTCTTCACTTACTTGATAATGCAAGCTGATATGGGATCTTTTTTTTTTTCTGTTTCATTGTAGCTAGTTTTTGATATAATCTTTAACCTCTCATCAGCATAAGCATGGTTTAATTGCAGTGAAAAATCACCCTTTGCCCGAGCTGCTCTAAGACTATTTTTAGTAAACTTGTTCCTCATTCTGCTAAGCGCAAGAATACGACTATTTCTAATATGTAACCTCCAAAGCCTAGCTCATATGAATACCTTCTTGGCTTCAAGATTTTGTTTGTTTGTTTTTCAAGTATTTCTTCATTCCTAAAATGCAAACTTTGTGGTTAATATAGTATAGTTCTGGTAAAATTTTGCTGCAGTTGTTGGAGCTTCTTAGTTTACTGAATGGGTAGAATACTGAGTGTTATCCAATTAAATTATATTAAAGATTAGAGATTTTTGACATATTTTATTATCATAAAATCTTCTGAATCTGTTTAGGAATGATTATTAAAATGAAGACTTCTTTTCAGGCTGGTGGAGCACTGTTTAACCTTTTACTATGGAAACTTTCAAATTAAAAAAAAAGTAGAGGGAAGAGTATAATGAACTCCCCCTATACCACTCCACACCCATCACCTGTATCAGTTCATGACCAATTTGGTTCATCTAATTCAAGTAAATTCAAGACATCATATAATTTCATTATTAGGTTGTACCAAACAATATGAGACAAATACTATATCTTTTTGTGTATAGCTTGTCAAACACTGTTGTAATTTTAAATATTCAAAATTTCAGAAAGTGCTGAATCTTGAGCTTAAACTTTGTGAAATCACATTTAGCTCATTTAACTAAAAGTTGATATATAATGATTATTTTAAAATGATAATTACTATAATGATATCCTGCCACCTTAATTTAATATTTTGTTATAGGAGGTAATATATAGTTTCATTAATAGGACACAATGCATATTCATTCTTTAACTGATTCAGTAATCAGCTAAAGTATTACTACCTTAGGAAATTATTTCTTATCCTCTGAGCAAATTATATTTTATCTTACACTTCTTTGCTCTATATAATACTCTGATTTTAACACTATTGTTTTTACCATTACTTTATTCAACCTGTATTGTTGTTAATTGAATATTACATGTATTCAAATATCACATATGGAAAGCTGGAGATAGACATTGTGAATCCATAATGAACAAAAACCAGGTTCAATCTATTGGAAAAGAAGATGCATAAAAGGGAGCTGTGCAATACTCTGAGTTAAGTGCGCATAAAAGGGAGCTGTGCAATACTCTGAGTTAAGTGCAACTATAGAGATAAGTACAAGTTATTATGAAAGCAACAAGGAGGATGATGAACTAGACTGGAAAAATCAAGAAGCCTTCCTGGAGGAGGAATGCATGAGTCTTAATGTCTGAATAATAGTTTCCTGGGCAATGAGGTGCAAAAGAAATGACATGAGAAAAGACATAGAGATGAGAAGTGATATGATAGGTGTGTGTACTGAGAGTGAGAGTAAAGGCAATTACAATTAGGGTGGTGCTGCTAGAGTCAAGCCTTAGGCAGGAAGTATACTAGACAAAACCCAAGAAGTACGACGGGCTGAATCTTTTCCAAAAGGGAAGCAAGGTGCATGCCCTGTAACTGAATAATGTAGTCAAATATAGGGGAAAACATATTACAATTATTGATATTTAATTTTTTCCTGTACCTTTTAAAAATTTATATTTTTGCATGTTGTATATGTGTTTACATGTATAATGGATTAACATATATTATGTAGGCAGAGAGAGTGAATACTCAAATTATTTTACTCATCAGAAAAGTTTGGAGGCCACTGTTCTTGATCATAGATGTCCTCATATGACTTACTAAGGAATCTGAACTTCATCCGAGGTCATGAGAAACCTAGGAACATGACCAGTGGTAAGTGAGAAGGTCTGATTTGCATTTTAGCTGAGTTGCCCTGATAGTTGTGAGAATGGACTTGAGGAGGATAAAATTGTAGGAAGGGAAACCATTTAGGAGGCTGTTGCAACCATTCAGAAGAGAGATGGTAAGGACCTGAATGAAACTGTAGTGGTACGTGCAGATTGAAAAAACTAAATAAATAAAAGGAGTTAAAATATGTGGGACTTGGTGATTCATTGGATGTGGTGGTAAATAGATGCAGAAGGGATCAAGGACAACGCTCAGATCTTTGAGTGATGAGTCTGTTCCTCCCATCAACTTAGAGAGAGCACAGAGTGGATTTAGGGCAGCTCTGGTAGGTTTATCTTCTGACATATTGAATTTGAACTTTCTTATGGCATGAAGGCATGCAGCCATGCTAGGTTATTCATTCACTGAGCTTTTATATCATTACAGTCCAAAGTAATGCACTGGCTTCTCAGGAGCTAACTAGAAAGACTATATGGAGCCTTCCTTTTCATGTACTCTCAGTATAGGTTGAGAAACAACTGTGACTTACTATAAAATGATAGGTGATATAGATGACTACCAAGTACTTACAAGAGGGTGATTGATTCTTTGGGAAGATTTGAAGGAGGCTTCTTGGTCATTTTGGTATCCTCTAGAATACCCTTAGCCTTCAAAAAGTATTGATATACATTTAAAAAAATTTTTAGCAACAATTTGTTCATTGTGCTTTTTTCTGAAAGCTCAGAACACATTTTTTTAACATCTTTATTGGAGTATAATTGCTTTACAATGGTGTGTTAGTTTCTGCTGTATAACAAAATGAATCAGCTATATATATACATCCATCCCCACATCTCCTCCCTCTTTCATCTCCCTTCTGCCCTCCCTTTCCCACCCCTCTAGGTGGACACAAAGCACCGAGCTGACCTCCCTGTCAGAGCACATTTATATACTGTGTTTTATTATCATGTTAGCTATGATTCAATAACAGTAAAGTCAAACTAGAAAATAATTATATCATAAGATTCTTAAACATCTATCTGTCGTATGATATATGTGATATGCATAGACCTTTAAGACAGCCATTGAGGACAGAAATTTTATTGATTCTTTAACGGTGTTAATAATAACTCTTTTCTATTCTGAAAAAAAAATTCTTTTTTGGCCTGCCTTTTAAGTACAATAAACACTGACAGTGTCAAGTAATCTTTAGAGCAAATTTTCTGTATAACTTTTAATAGTAAACTTAATTTTGCCTTCCTGAAAATATGGGATGTCACTATGCATCCAAATCAATGTTAACTTTTAATATAAATAATTCATAGCTAGTTGGCTTTGAAAATATATAGCAATGCCGAGTGTTTGCTTTCAGTAAATTTTCTACTGTTTTTGTTATTTCCTTGGATGATAATAATTCATATTAGATATTTGTCCTTTTAGAGAGGAAATATTAAAATATTTTCTGTCTAGTTTCACATTTATAAAGATGGTAATATGTTAAACTAAAACCACATTAAAACTTCAAAAGCATACAAAATTGCCAAATTTATTAGTTAGTATACCTTTCATTTTGTTATATACTCTGTATTTTTAATTTTAATAGTTGATACTTTATTACGTATACTATGCACTAGACATTAAGTACTGTAACAAAGCATTTATTTATTTATCCTCACAGCAACTCTATTATTCCCAATTTACATATTGGGAAACTGAATGGAAAGATTAAGAAACTTTCCCATGTCATAGAGCCTTTAAGTAGTAGAACTGGGATCTATAACTCAGGAAATCAGGACACAGTATGCAAGATGTTAGTTATTATGCTACATTCCTCTCTTTAATAAACTTCTTAAGTAAGGAAATTTTGTTTTCCACCAGAGGTAATGAAGAAAAAAAAAATCTAAACTTATTTGCTGGAAAATCCTCTGCTTTTAAAGTTTATACTCCATCTTTGTCTGATTTATTAATTTGAGGTATAATATAGAAATCAAGCATTTGAGGAACAAGATTTCTGCCTTTTCCCTATTCAAAAATAAAAGTGGTACAAAATGTCATTGTTTTCTGAAACAGGTTGATGGTTTCCTGCATAAATGTCTGAGTAGGTGTCCCCTGAAGATGTATCTACTCAACATGCTGTCTCAATTTTACAGCTTAGTTTTGGAAGTCTAAAACAGAATAAATTAAAACAATTTCTCCTTGGAGCTGCCATCGGTCCTCTCCAAATGTGAAAAAGATGAGAGCGTGACAGGACATTTTAGTTCTCATATGTTACCTGAAAGTCAAAATTAGGCACACAAGGGCTGTGAGAACTAACTTAATGCATATGAAAAACAGCACTTTGCAATTGCTTTGAAGAGAAAAAACAGTGAATGCTTAAGAAAATGTGAAAGATTCTTTTTGTTACCCTGAGAGGAAACAGTTCAAAACCTGAAAATGGAATTGCTTTTATAATATGTATGTTTAATGCAAATTTCATTCAGGACACAAAAGCTAGGCAGGCATATATTTCTCACTTGATAAAAGAGTAATTTAAAAGAGAATGTACATTATCTAAGGTTTCATAACATTGTACCTTAAGGGGATTAAGATAACTAAAACCTTTGAAGTCGGCAGATTTTATTTTATTTACTCACAAGATGGAGTTCTTGCTGATTTGTTACTGTAGGAAAATTGCCCATTAGTGTTTGTATTGATTTGCCTTTCTCAAAATGAAAGAAACAAATGTAATTCATTAGCACTTTATTATTGAATCCCTTTTAATATGGAATATCAAGAACTTGAGTCATTATTAACCTGCAAAATATTTGAAAAAATGATTTCAAAATTGGAAAAGAATAGAAAGTACAACTTAATTCTTATCTGTTCCCAGGCATCTGATAATTCAGAACTGGCTGTCATCACAGCTTTTGCTCACAACTCTTCCTGAAATGATCTTGTTGTTCCCCCACTCCTATTACGAAGGTGATTGCATTTATTAAATTGGTTCTTTCTCTAAACTAGCTTTCTAGAAACTATATTGTGCATCTCTCCTAATCCAAATGCTCTCCAGTCTTCAAGGATCAGCCAAAGCCTCACTTCTTCCATGAAATCTTCCCTGATGACCTTGACTTCGACCTTGCTTTCCTCTCAGTTTCTATAACATCATAGTCTGCTCCAGAGGTTTCAACTGGTGCACCATGGAGTGTGCCAAAAATGGGGCATGGCTGGAAAGTAGCAGCTGCACTGGTAGTACTAAACCTTTCATTTTATCAGACAACTTACTAGTTAAACAAAAAGATCTCACTCTTTTTTTTTTTTTGCGGTATGCGGGCCTCTCACCGCTGTGGCCTCTCCCGTTGCGGAGCGCAGGCTCCGGACGCGCAGGCTCAGCGGCCACGGCTCACGGGCCCAGCCGCTCCGCGGCATGTGGGATCTTCCCGGACCCGGGCACGAACCCACGTCCCCTGCATCGGCAGGCGGACTCTCAACCACTGCGCCACCGGGGAAGCCCAAAGATCTCACTCTTTATTTATTTATTTATTATTTTATTAAAATTATTTACTTATAAAGAATATATATTACTGTATTACATATTATGACTGAATACATTATAAAATATATACCCAAATAGAAATTTTAAAAGGATAAGGGACAAAAAGTAAAAACTACAATTTTAACATTTTCTTGCACTGCCTTGGATTTTCTTAATTTTCCTAGTTGTTCCCTAGAGTGTGTTTACTCAACTTTGATGTGACTTGTCTATAACATATGATTTGATATATTAAAACATGTATATGTTTTATGTATATTATATATATATATATAATATCTAGTTCTAAGAATCATTTTATGCAGCTTCCCAAAAATGCAGGAATTTCAATGAGATGAACAATTAAGATGGAACAAATGAGTGCCAAGAGAAAAATTAGGGAAAAAGAAACATGAAACGAGAGATAAAATCACATTGTAAAAATCTATATTTTTGCTAGAAGTTTGCAGCAAATTTAATTTTTATATTTCTAACAGCCAGTGTGGGAAGAGGAACATAATCAATTTCAGGGCTCACAATGTCTATATAATCAAAAACAACAACAACAAAAAACAAACCAAGCAAAGCATACATACCTGTAGCCTAGCATACAAACATAGTTCAGTAAAAGCCAGTTTATTGGGAATGGAGAAGGATCAAAGCAAAGTAATCTCCCTATGAGCTACCTTATAATTTGACCTGATTCAGGCATAGATTGAAGAACAGTAATTTCTAACAGATCTGGGGCCCGTGGCATATCAGAATCAAGTAAACAAATTGTTTTAAATTATTTTTTTCAAGTTAAAGCCCTCCCCAAACTGGAGAAAAAAAATACCTCCCCCAAAGCTGGTATTCTGGAGGTTATATCAAGCTCTTTTCTCCCCCTTCTCCCCTTGAAAATCCCTTTGGCAAAGAGACTTTAATAACAATGAGATTGTAATGGGGGTTATGGTGGGATGTGGTGAGGAGTAGCACTTTATAATAGAAATCTCCTTCTCAAGATCTTGGACCCTTCTAAATAACAAGTGTTTTTCTTCTTATCTGTACCTTTGACAGGTTAACTAGTAATTCTCAACCTGCAAACTACCCCAGACTAAGCAATTTAAAATCTCTGAGGCGTGACTGCATCTTCAGTATTCTTTTAAAACTTCCCCGGGCAATTCTAATGGGCAGCCAGCCATTTGAGAGCTAAGAAATTTAAATTATTTGAAGGCTGATCTGTTGCTGAGAATGGGAGCAGTGATTAGAGAGGGCTTCTTTTTGATGAGTGGCTAACCAGAAAGGGGCCGTGATGATAAATTGACATGAGAGAGGAGGGGAGGAGCTGAGGATAAGGTGTGAGGCTGGGGCCCAATATGAAGCTGCCACTGAAAACACGCCTGTGGTGGGGTGGCCAGGGCACCTTTTAGAATAAGGACATTTGATTTTCAATTTGAAGCTTTTATGTTACGATAATAAATCTTCATATCCCATGCCTCCATGAATTCTATTGCACTGTTTGTATTTCAAGCTTGTATGTGTAGTTCTGCACATGATATGGGTGGGAGAGTAAGACATGGATTAAGGAGAAAAAACTGAGTCCTGTATCTGGGCTGAAATGACAACAGAACAGAAACAAAATATTACATTGAGACACATGATGATTGGAAAATGCAGGAGTGATATGATAAAGTGTCTTCTTTCCAAATATTAGAGAAGATGATTTTTGAAAGTATAGAAAACAGAGTTTGAATTAGAGGTAACTGTCATATCTGTCAAAATTTTAGAATAAAAATCAGTTTGGAAACCATAGTCTCAGCTCAACTAGAGGAATTAATGGATGTGGGGCTTGAAGGCAGACTTTGAGAATGTAGAAACAATTTATTTTGGGGCCTATCTGTTAAGGTCACTGCTGATAAGTAGCAAAAAAAATAAAAAAAAATTAAAAAGCCAGTAAACACATGGAGAATGCTTATATTTGACTTTAAAATGAGAAAGCTGTCAGCAACCAGCTCATCTGAAAGTGGTAGCAAATATTTGAAGTCCAAGTAAGAGTTGGTGGTTACAGAGGGGCGAGGGACATTGTTCATTTTGATTGTGGCAGAGTTAAAGTGCAGGTTCAGTGTAAGCATTGATACCAAGAGCTTGTATTGGCTCCATACAGCCAAATTTTATTTGTATATAAAAACAAAAGCTAAAAATATAACAACAAAATCCTGACAGCTTTCTCTATAAGGTAGTAAGGAGTGTATCTGTTGACAGTTGTTGAACAGCCATAGGTAAAACATTCTCTAGAACTCAACACTGAAGTTTGTCAAGAAACCAGAACACATTTTATATAGAATTCTCCATAAGTTAACTTTTGGGATTGAGAATAACTGTCTTTATTTTTAAAGTATGGGATAGAGTATAATGGGTCCAGCAGGATAGAAACAAAAAAACTGAGCAGATAAATTCAGCTAGTCAAATTTGTAAATTTTAGAACTTTGGAATTGTCCTTAATTAATTTTTTTTTGTAAATAAAATTTTATTGGAATACAGCCATGCCCATTTAGTTACATATTTTTATTTATTTATTATTGATGTATAGTTGATTTACAATATGATGTTAGTTTCAGATAGATAACATAGTGATTCAATATTTCTATAAATCATACTCCATGTAAAGTTATTACAAAATAGTGGCTATAATTCCCTGTGCTGTATGGTATATCCTGTTACTAATCTATTTTATACATAGTAGTTTGTTATCTCTTAATCCCATACCTCTATCTTGCCCCTCCCCACTTTCCTCTTGCCACTGGTATCCACTAGTTTGTTTTCTATATCTGTAAGTCCATTTCTATTTTCCTATATACATTCATTTGTTTTATTTTTTAGATCCCATATTTAAATGATAACACAGAGTATCTGGATTTCTCTGTCTGACTAATTTCACTAAGCATACTACTCTAGTCATTTGCTTTTTTTATCTAACAAGGTAAACACTATGAACCAAGGTAAATAAGCATAGTGGCTAGTTCCTGGAAAAAAAGAGAATCTAGAATTTCTTACACGTTCTTCTGTAGTAGGAGGTCTTCATGGTGGAATCAGCCAGATATGAAGAGGGTGGTGGAGTTCAACAGTAGTTGTAGAAGGTCTATAGTGTAGATTATTATTTCAGGGAAAATTGTTTCAGATAATTAATTAATGTATTAATGTATTAAAATAAGCCCTACCTACTAAAACCATCCTATGACTCAGCAATTCTACCTCTGTTTATGTATCCAACAGAAATGACACTGTATGTCCTCTATAAGACATGGATGAGAATGTTCATATCATTGTTCATAATAGCCAGAAATTGAGCACAATCTAAGTGTCCAAAATAGGTACATAATTTATAATTATATTATATGTTACTTATTGTCATATGTCTTAGGATAGTTTATTTTAAATTCAACTCCAGAAGTAAAATCTACAATTTCAGGGACTGTCATGTTCAACACTGTACTCCTATGCCTATACAGATGCTTAGCATGCACTAAGTATTATATAAGTATCTGTTGAATGGGGATAATTAAAGTTAAAAAAAATCATATTTTGAATAAGTGTCAGAACACATTTATGATAATCTTTCCTCCCTTTCTGTCTTTATATGTATTTCCACTTTGTATCTTTAAGGTTTGTTGTAAAATTTTATCATCTTTCCACCTCCATTCTATTATAATTAAAACACTCTTGACCTACCTTATGTATATTTTACAGATATTCCCAGATATTAGAAGACATATTCTTATATCTTAGTGAACTTATTCCATTTAGAGCGTGGAGGTGTGCAATGTGTATGTGAAAAATAAGGAAAGGAGATTTCTTTGAGAATGAGTGATTTAATTATTCTATCCTCTTGGTCCTCCTTAATGCACCACTACATGATTGATTTGCTTGCTAATATCCCAAATATAAGTAATAAAAGAATATAAGGAAACATCTCCGTTCCTTCAGTGCTGTAATCTAGTGGATTTGACCATGTAGAGATAGCCTCAGCATTACAAATTAATCTATTATTCACATAGTGAATATTCATGAAATGTCTACTGCACTTGTGACTGCCTTGGTAAATGTTGGGTCTATTGCAGTCCCCACCTATGATATATCTCCCAGTCAATTTCTAAGAAGAAATGCAAAGATGCAATTTCAGCTCAATATGATAATAAAAGTATGTGCAAGATGTAGTGGCATATGTGAGAAAAAAATGCTTCCTAATTATACTAAATAAAATTTTGCAGGACCGGCAAAGCTATTAGAGAGAAATAGAAAAGTAAGGGTCACATAAATATTTAGTGTCCTTTTTTCTAATACTTGTTAAGACTGTTGTTAATGTCTTCTTTGAACTCATAAAAATGCTTGTCTTTACTACTTATATGCTGCTCCTGCTACACTATTGTGAACTGTTAGTCATTTTTCATGTGCGTACCTTCTGTTCCTTAATTAGCTTATAAAGTTTCTCACAGTAAGAGCTTTGTCTTCCTTGTATACCCTCCCAACCAGTCTTTGTACAGCACACCACATTCATTCATTTATTCACCAGATGTTTACTTTGAGCTTACTATGTACCAGGCACTATTCTAGGTGCCAGGGGTCAGGCAGTGAGCAAAATGAAGTCCCGGCCCTCAAAGAGATTATACTTCTGTAAGACAATACAGACACTAAACAAACAAACCAATAAATGTGGAATGTGTTTGACAGTAATAAATGCTACAGAGAAAAATAGGTTTGTAAGGGAAATGGAACATGGCAAGGAAATAATTTCTCTAGAGAGTAGTCAATTTGGTTATAGGTTGAAGATGAGAGTAGTTGGTAATGGATTAGATGTGAAGTGTGAGGAAGTGATCAAGGACAATATGAGGTTTTTAGCCCAAGAAACAAAGGATGGAGGTGCCTTCCATCATACCACCAAGGCATGGGGAGCTGCCATATGGAAGACTGAGAGAGAAGTACGTTTCAGGCAGAAATCCAAAATTTGTCTTTTGCAATCAAGATTGCCTTTTCTTACATACAAGTGGAGATACAATGTAGGCAGTTGGATATATGGATCTAATGTCAGCAGAAGAGAACAGGACTCTTCATATAATACTATTTATACAAAAATGATGCTTATTTTTGTTGATTGATTCACTCTTTCAATCATGAAAACATATCAACTGATAGTTGGACAAAATTGGAAAAATGAAATAAGTCCTTGCTTTCCAGATATATATGTGAAAATGGAATCTCTGCTCTGATTCATACAAGTGTGTATCTCACTTAACCATTGTTGGGAACAGGGGCTATTTGGAATTTTTCCCCAGACAGGTAATAGAATTTAGACTATATTTCATTTGAAACAGAATCCCCAAGCTTACTGATAAATGGCTTTATTATGCTAATTGCTTTTTCTTTATTTCCATAGTCTGTCTCTGTGCCAGATGGAAATTATATTGGTCTTAAATGATTTGTTCTTCAAATGGCCATGTGGGTCACAACACAAACACTTACTTAGTTGGTGGCAAATTTATTATTTAATGATTTGTCCCCAGTGTCTTTCTAGTGGCTGTATTTAACATCATTGATCTGTAATTGCTACCCTTTATGCATATGCATGCACATATATTACATTTATAGTCTTTAGGAACATTTTTCATTCAAATATTCAAAAAGCACTGTTATTTAAAGACTCTATGATAGCATAGAGCCATTCTTCAAGTATTCTTAAGCCCATTTGTACAAAGAGAGTTTGAAAAATAATGCACAGTGTTTGTAGTTGACACTTGGGAAACTAGTACCTCAGAAGGAATAATTAGTTGATAAGGTATTTTTAAGGTTTTATACATTTTGAATGACCTTATACATAAAACACCCTTGATATATTTAAAATGCCCTTATGTTTCTTTCCATTGTCTCTCTACTTTGAGACTTTGTTGATTATCCCCCGTAGTAGTCTCTTTATATATAAAGAACTCAGACCTAAGAATAGATGTTAAAAGAAAAACTGTAGTCCAAAATAATTTGGTTTGATATCAAGATTGCAAATTCATGGGGGATAAGTATTTATTGAGTTAAAATGAAGAAAAATAAAAAGGATGTGATAGACTATTTCCACATATATTTCAAAAATGCTTCAAAACATTTCACTAGGTTCTCTCATGTGGTTTTAATATCTTTCTTACCATTTTTATTAGTAAATTTTCCTGAAGAACACTTATACTCCAGCACACCCAGGATGATAACCCCCAAAATGCTGATGCAATGTGCTCCTAATATGTATATCGATACCTTTTATAGTGTGTTTGTTTTTTTTTCTTTCTGTTTTATCCATAGAAAATGATACCATCTACTGGACAGACATGGGCTTCAATAAAATTAGCCGAGCTAAAAGAGATCAGACTTGGAAAGAAGATATCATCACCAATGGCTTGGGAAGAGTGGAAGGGATAGCTATTGACTGGATTGCTGGTATCATCCATGGCTTTCTCTGTTTTTGTTTCACACCTATATTGTTAGTGGCTCAATCTGCTTCATAAAAATGCTGTTTCTGACTCATAACAGGGTTTTTTTTGAACTTCTAGCCACAGGGGTAAATAGCCTCGTTTGCTTTTGGCTTCACTCTTTCTAACGCTTTTGAGACTTTGGATAAGTGTTTTTATGTAGAAGTAGATTATGTAGTATTAACTTTGCCCAGATGTCCTGAGAGCCCCATGAGGCTGACAAACAAAAGTGTTAGAAGTTCTCTTTTGCCTGAAGCTCGTAGAAAATGAAAATAGAGCCCTTCCTCAGGTGAGAGAAATTTCAATTTATTTTTAACATATAAATGTATCATTATATGGTTTAAACCATAGACATGTGAGATTAAGAAGTATTTGCATATTAGTTTATTTATAGCTTTCTGCTTAGGAACTGCACATATTAAAAAAGAATATAGGAAGTAAATGATTTCTTAAGAGTCATGTGAATGCTCAGAAAGTTAATTTTCGCTAAATTAATAAATAAGTTTCTCTCATAATTGTATTATAAACATGTTTGTATTTCTTCTAGGTAACATATATTGGACGGATCATGGTTTCAACTTAATTGAAGTTGCAAGACTCAGTGGCTCTTTTCGTTATGTAATTATTTCCCAAGGCCTGGATCAACCAAGATCTATAGCTGTGCACCCAGAAAAAGGGTAAATTTAACGTTTACATATATTTTGGGGGTTTTAAGTGACTTAAATTTCATTAAAAGAAAAATCCAGAAATTGATATTAATATTTATTTTTAGCCATAATGTCTGAAACAAATCTCAAAAATATCTTACCTAAGCAGAAGGAAAAGTTTATTTTCACTTTGTCATGTATATTACAGTACATATTTGATAGGTTCATATTTATTATGCCGTTCTTTAATGTGTGTGTAAATCCAAATGATACACCAACATTTTTCTAGATTATCAATTTAAAGTTCTGCCCTAGAACTGTTTACATATTAGGTACTCAATTTTTTGCTGAATGAATGAAAGAACAATTTGATAGCCAAACTCGTTCTCCAATATTTCTAAAGCTTCAATTTCAATTTATGTATCTATGATTGCCATATCAACATGTTCATCCCAAGCTTTTTTTTTTTCCCTTCTTTTTCTTGAGATCCAGATAAGTATGTCTACCTGTCTTCTTGACAGTACCATTTTTCCATTTGGACACCCAAACTGTACATATCTAACACTGAAATGAATTCAAGCTGACACCAAATTCTGCTGATTTTTTTCTTCCAGATATTATCAATCTACCACCCTCCATCTATCTTCACTACCTCCACCCTGATTAAATCTGTTTTTGCGCTACACAGATACCCCTGCAATAACTTCCCGATTGATCTTCTAACCTCACCAGAGTCCAAAATTTCTGTTACGATTCTCTTAATCAGGCCCTAAGTAACTTTTCATCCTCAAACTCCTACTCCTGCCTCTTTGCTATCTCAGTCTCTGTTGGACTTCTTAGTTTTTTGAAATGTTTTCAAGTATTTCCTATTCTCTTCCACTCTCAGTCTTTGAACAGCTTCTTCCCTTTACCTGCAATGTTCTCCTTCTTACTTTCACCTTGATAAATTTTATTTATCTTTTCCTGGTTTTGCAAACAGACATTCTGTTATATGACACCAAAGCACCCAGTACTTTCATTTTTATAAATTATATTTACTTATTTATATTTATTTGCTTTACTGTACCATGCACTGTTTTTCACTGGACTGGGTAATATCTGTATTCTTTAGTAAAACTCGATGAGAAGAGCCATGTGTGTTTGGTTTATTTCTCTATCCTCAGAGCTTGGTACAGTGTGGTTGGTAAGGAATAAGTTGTTGACTGATACAATAATAAAAAAGCAGTCCTATTATAAAAGTTTATATTACTCCTCACTATTGTGTTTCTTGCATTGCTATTATTACTTTATTTTAGAGGTTTTATAAAGTGCGTTTTTTTTTTTATGTTAATAAAACTCCTGTGTCTTTGGAGTGGAAAAAAGTGAAGCCATGGTGGTCACACAAAGGTGTATTAGATAAACAAGTATAAGGAACACTGATTTAGGATGAAGTCAATCTATGTAAAACATCAAATCAACTCTCACGAAAATCTACATTCTTTCCTATTTGTTATATGTTGTATGTGCTTTTTCCAGTGTCATTACTGTCTTCACTTTCTTGACAAATGCTATAAAATTGTCATACTATCAGTACAGTGAAAGAGGAAACAAAGAAGGTTAATATAAGAGAGAAAAATAATGCCAACAGATTTGTCATGCTTCAGGCTAAAACTAAGATTACAATATAAAAATTGAAAAGCTGCATTGGTTAGGATTGCTCTTGGATGCAAATTAAAATTTAACTAGCATGTGTTAAATCTATAGATTTTCTTTCACCCTTTTCAACTACCACCTTTACTATGTTATATTTTCTCGTACGCTTGATGTTAAGGCCCCATTGTTAGAGCACACTTGATATATCCTCAGAGAGTATGTTTACACCTAAGGAAAGAGAAGGGGATAGGAGAAAACCTTTTTCTTGCTAGACTCTATTGTTTTACTTGGGAAGAGAAAGGTCTTCATGTTAATCCCTTTGTTTTTTTTCTTAGCCAGAAATGGGTTACATGCCCATCCTTAGATCAGTCAATAGACAAAGGGAAGACAATATCTTGACATATTTAGACAAGTAATGTTTCATCACCTGGGCTAGGATAAGGTCCCAGACCAAATAGTATACTCTGAATATCTGAACAAACTCAATTTCTATTAGTACTAGGGATGATTTGAGATGAATTTCGAAGAGACAACATGACATCTTTGGTATCTCTCTCACATCGCCTATGTTCAATATACCAGGAATTCTGTTACCTTTGGCTTCAAACTACATTTATGCTTTACCTACTTCTCACACTTTTCATTGCTACCACCCTAGTCTGAGTCGTTGTCATTCTTGCCAACATTTCTGGATTGTGGCTTACCATCTTCTACCTTGGTATTCCTACAGTCTATTCTTCATGTAGTGGCCTAGCGATCCTTCCAAAATGTAAGTAGCTGTTACTGTTTTGCTCAGAACTCACCAGTAGGTCCCCTTTCATTCTGTTTAAAAGCTTACAACAAACCTAGAGTGGTGTTATTTCCTCCATTTAACAGATAAGAAAACTGAGTCAGCAATTTGAAATATATTACTCTATCATTAACATGATATGTGGGAGAGTTAGGTTTTTCTAAACTCCAAAGATTATGCTATATTATGTGTGTATGTATGTGTGTGTGTGTTATGTAACATGTTTACATATACATAACACATATATAGCGTTAAGCATTACAGAAATTAATAACCAAAAATATCAAGCATTTAAGAAAACAGTTTTAACAGTTTTAGCATAAAATTATAATAAAAATGTAAAGATTAAAACTATAATGAGAGAATAAACAATAATGAGAAAATGCCAGGAAAATTAGGAAAAGTTTTTAAAAATTCTTGAGTTGGGTCTGACTTCCCCCGTACATTCTCTTATCTACCACTGCATGCCCATGGACAGTTGCCAGTACATATTTAAAATGTTGAGGGAGGCTTCCCTGGTGGCGCAGTGGTTGAGAGTCCGCCTGCCGGTGCAGGGGACGCGGGTTCGTGCCCCGGTCCGGGAGGATCCCACATGCCTTGGAGCAGCTGGGCCCGTGAGCCATGGCCGCTAAGCCTGCGCGTCCGGAGCCTGTGCTCCGCAACCCGAGAGGCCACAACACTGATAGGCCCGCGTACCACAAAAAAGAAAAAAGAATATTGACGGAAGGTATAATTTTGTTTAGTTCTAAGAACAAAACACATGACTCAGTTTAGTGTGTCCACATTATACCCGTAAATTTGAATATAAAAATATCCTCTTCTGGGCTTCCCTGGTGGCGCAGTGGTTGAGAGTCCGCCTGCCGATGCAGGGGACGCGGGTTCGTGCCCCGGTCCGGGAGGATCCCACATGCCGCGGAGCGGCTGGGCCCGTGAGCCATAGCCGCTGAGCCTGTGCGTCCGGAGCCTGTGCTCCGCAATGGGAGAGGCCACAGCAGTGAGAGGCCCGCGTACCACAAAAACCAAAAAAAAAAAAAAAAAAAAAAAAAAAAAAAAAATATCCTCTTCTAATGTGATATTTTTTATATCTCTTTTTCATTTGTACTTTACAATTAAGCAATAAATCATTATTCCCTCAATAGAAAAAAAAAAGATCAATTGCTGGACTATGAATCATTATTCTGATGGTAGGAACAAATATAATTTGAATGTTATGAAATATCATAGATATGTAGGAAATGGGCTTGTTTTGAATAAAGAATTTCTTCCCGTCATATTTATAATAAGTCCAACACTTTATTTTATTGTAGAGAACATCTTGTGCCTGGCCTATTATCGATTCATGCAGTTCAATTTAACAGGCCTCTTGCTGCTAACTAGTCACTCTGTAGTTTTCTTTTGCATTCTATTAAAACCTAGTCTATGACCTCAAGTTGTTATTCCAGACCTTCTTAAGTATCTTTTGTACAGTCATCTTAGCATATAACTATACTTAACTTCTCTCTAGGATGATTGAGGACATCAGGCAAAGAAACGCACATGTACTTCAATTTTTGTCAGTTTATTCAATGAACACTCCTCGAGTGCTACGCACTGGGAACCAGGTCATGTAAGGACATCTCCGTCTCCTCCTCAGCCTTTAATTCAGTACATCTTGACAAAATAGGACTACTGGCTATGTGAAAGACACAAGTGGACACTGTAAAGTATGATGGTATAAATAAGATGTAGCTTCTGTTCACAAGTTTCCTGTTTAAACTTTTAGTTTAAACAAGTACAAAACTTCAGTTAAAAAAATAGTCTCATAATGTAAAGTAAGACTAATTTGGGGGACATAAAAACACTCGATTGATAGAACTCAAGCTTAAATCTCATATCTAAATTTCATGTTAAAGTGAAAATTTTCATATGGCTATTATAAAATTACATTAAATTTTCAGAAAAAGGAGATAGCATATGATTAGAGTAGATAGTAAAAGTGAGGGTAGTAGCAGCAGTGGTGGTGATTAGGAGAGTCTTTATTGAGGAAACTTGAAGGAGAAAGGTTTCTGAGATGGAGTGGGAATATTTTATATGAAGAAGAAATAGAATAATTAAAAAATCGGTAGTGGCAAAGCAAAGGCCATTGCCAAGAACAAAAGTATATAAGGTACATGTAGGGAAGAGTAGGTAATGTAGCTGGAAGATAAGTTGGGACCATAAAATTGGCAATGGGATTCCCCACATTTGAAAACTCCATCCCCAGTTTACCAAGTGAAACATAAACTGGTCCTGGACCCTCTCTCCTAACCCTTCCCTCTGGCCCCAAACAATCCACATAAGCAGAGATCAGAAGTATAATGAGAGTTTATTGACGTTGTAGCGGTTTTTAAATTAAGGAATTCTTAGAAATGGTTCTTTATTATCCAAGAGAGAGTGTTATGGAGGAGGGGGAAGGGTTCTTTCTCAGCCCTCAAACCAAGAAATGGAGAGAGTTAGAGGCAAATATATAAGTGGGAGACTAAAATAAATAGAAAAGAGCAGTAAATGGAAAAACTGTGTGACCTTTTCATGGCAAGTCCTCAGGCCACAAGGAGTCAGATCAAAGTTGGAAAGAGGGAAGAAGATTTTAAAATAGGTATGAGATTTAAGTTTGGATTGAGAAAGACCTAGTCTTTTTTGCATGAGAATGAATCTTAACAATATCATTCTGTTTTTAAATAGAACTCTCTTGGAGGTCATGGATTCTTCCTGAGATAGCAAATTCTGGAGAAGAGATATTTAGTAGAGTATAAATAGAATCAGAAGTTGGATAAGTATAAAGTTATTCCTACTTATTCCAACAGAGTTCAGGCTCTTCAATAAATCATGGTAGTAGATGAAATTATCCAAGGAAAAAGAAGTCTGAGGACAAAAAATGAAGAATGTTTGCCGTTAGGAGATAATATGATTAAGAGGAGAAAAAAGAAAATTAACAATGAGGCCAAAGAAATAAAGAGGAAAAAAGCCATTTCAAGTCCTCAGAAAATCACTGTATCATAGAGATCAAGGGACGAGTTTTAGGAAGAAGAATGTGCCTGCAGGAAAGAGATTAGGAGAGAAAAAAGCAGAAAACAGAACATGCAATTGATGATCAGGATGATATTTTTAATTGTTATGAATTTCAGGAACCTGGCAAGAGCGAGCCAAATATAAAGAATTAATAAGTGAAAGATAATTAGAAAGTAGAGCCAGCATATTTAGACCACAGTGATAGAAACTTTGACAATGAAGGAAAAGAGGAAAAAATAGAAAGTTTATTGAGAATGTAGTAGAGCACACAGAAAGTTTTTCTTAGCGTGGGGTCAGGGGGTATGGGCACATATTCATAGGCAGAGGGGTGGAAGAAAATGCATGTAAGGAGGAGACAGATTCCAAGGAGGGTAGGAGGCACCTTGTCAAGGAAGAAGCAATAGAATGGAACAGGAAGAATGGAGGACAGATAGCAGATAGATAAGATTTGCATCTTATATCGGGTATCTCGGGACTTCCCTGGTGGCGCAGTGGTTAAGAATCTGCCTGCCAATTCAGGGGACATGGGTTTGATCCCTGGTCCAGGAAGATCCCACATGCCATGGAGCAACTAAGCCTGTGCACCACAGCTACTGAGCGTGCACTCTAGAGCCCACGAGCCACAACTACTGAGTGCGTGTGCCACAACTACTGAAGCCCGCGTGCCTAGAGCCCGTGCTCCGCAACAAGAGAAGCCACCGGCAATGAGACACCCGCGCACCGCAACAAAGAGTAGCCCCTGCTCGCTGCACTGGAGAAAGCCTGCGCGCAGCAACAAAGACCCAACACAGCCCAAAATAAATAAATAAATAAATAGTTTTTAAAAATCAGGTATCTCTAAAAAAAAAAAAAAACAGATCCTGGAATGAGAATTCAAGTCAGGAGAAGCCAGATAGGAAAGGGACCAAGCAAAGGTTCAACTGTGAGCAAAGTCCAGACCTCAGACATGCCTTTTAAAGCTTTGGAGGGTAAACCTCACTTAGCAAGGGAGCTTGACTTTGAACTCCCACCCAATTATTAATTGGATAAGGGCAACAAACCTGGGGAGACATACACTCCCAAGATTTCTGGCTCCCAGCACTACTTGTGAAAGAAGAGATTCCAGTAGCTGTCCTCTGAAGAAAGTTGGCTATGTGAGCTACTAAAAACAAAAGGACACAGGAGCTGGGCACTGGAGTACATAGAAGTAGGAAACAAGATCTGAGGATGTCTAAGTGCAGCACCAACAGTGTCCACTATGGTTTGGAAGCCCAGCTTGGACATTTCCTACCTTTGGGATCTTTTGAAGTATCATGACCTCAAATGCTTATATCCTTTTTGGTTATTGGGAAAATTAAATGAGGTAAATTTAAATGGGAGGATTAAATTAGGGAAAGTTCTCTTCTGTTTTTGGAGATGAAGTGAAAGAGATAGAGTATAGCAATAGAATATATTTTAGCAGTTAAAATTAGTGAAATTGAAGAAACTCATAGATGATATGAGTAGAGTTAGCAGCTTTAAATGAATAAGTAAATTTTGGTGAAACTATTGTGATGAATAGAATATGAATAAAGTACAATATGAATAAAAGGATTCCAAGCAACACGAGTCCAGCTGGAATGGGTTTCTAGAATCTAATGGGTATTTATATGACCTTGAGTAATACTGCTCAGCGACTTAGCAGTAGCAAAATAATGGGGAAAAATGGGCCAAACAAGGAGCAGGTGGTGACAGATTCAAAGTTGGCAATTGTAAGGGAATAACTATGCGTTGCTAATCAGGAGGTGAGGTCTAGAAATTAGTGATGAAATGGAGGGAAACCAAGAACAGGAGATCAGAGTAATGTAAGGCAGAGGCAAAAGAGAGATGAAGGTCCCTGGAACAGATAAGATGAGGAACCAGGAGCTGGGATGTTCATGGGATCAACAACATGAGCCATAAAGTCCGTAAGTATGTCTGCTTGAAGGGAGAAGATGGCAAAATTGTCAGAGATTAGTAAAGCAGTTAAATGGATTTGGTGGTTAATTGTAATAGAGTGACTATGTGATGGTAAGGGAAAATGGAATCTACAAATTCATAATGTGAATGTTTTGAAATAAGTGCATATAACCTCAGAAAGTTTTGTTTTTTCTTACTTAAATCTACTTCACTTTTATTCTGGACACAATGGCATCTATTTCCTCAGGCATCTCATTGCAGTAACTGTTCTTTTCTATTGGATCATCTTTAACTTATTACTTTCAATGAAACCTTTCCCTTTGCTTTCAAATAGGCTCAGATCCCTCTTACTTGAAAAGAAAAATACTATCTTATTTCTCTCTGCATGTTTACTTCTCAGCTTCTGAGAATAGAAGTAAATGTCTCCTCACTTAACTTCTGAAATGAATTTTCAGCTTTAGTTCTTTCCAGGAATTTCTAAATTTATCCATAGCCAAATCCAGATTTTGTTTTTCAGATTTTTTTTTCACACCCCTTGCCTTCTCCTTGACATTTCTCCATCATTTATCCACTCAAGAGTTTATTTTTTCTGTTACCTTCTTTAATTCTGAGTTTTCTTGTTCTCTCTGACCCCTTCCATGTATTTCCTCTGAGCATTGTATTTCTCTTCTGAGCATCTTTCTCCTCACTTAAAGCTCTGTATGCTATTTTCTCTCTTGCTATATTTATCTTTTAAACATATTTTCATGTTTCTGACATTAATCACTACATTACATCCAATATTTCATCTTCATTCCTTTAATTATATTTACAATTTCCTTTAGAAATGATTTATTTGAACATCCAACTGTCACTGAAACTTACCACACCCTCCTAGTTTTCATCTACTGACTTTCTTTCCTAACCATGGCCGTCTCTTTTTGTGTTATCATGGTTCTTTTGTCCTGACAAGATTGAAACTTACTTCAGATTTTCCATAGGTTTTCATCACCTATTTCCATCTGTCTGTAAATCCTGTCATTCCTTATCTCCAGCTGTCTCTTAGGTTTTCCTTTTCTCTCCATTGTGACTCCCGAGCTGAGCACTGACTTAGCTGGAAGATCTCAGTAAGCACTTTTGATGTATTGATTTTGAGCCTCCCAAACAAGATTTACATTTCATCCTACAGAATAAGAAATCTTTGACATGTATAACAATATTTTAAATATTGTTTCCCTCTGTCTTCACTTCTTCTTAAAAACTTTTCTTCAATATTGTCACATGGATAGATATTTTTCAGGATTCATAGTTAAGAATTGATATACCTTTTCAAATATTAGGTTTATTTTCAGGAAATGTTTATTACTGCTTGGAAACATTAGTGATATGTGTCTTCTAATACCTTACCTACATGTTTACTGATGAGTTCGGGGTGGGGGCGAAGGGCTTATAAATGACCACTCTATGTAAAAATTTGAATAACTTTTACCTGGAAATCAAACAGTGATTTCCAGGTAATATTACATAGACATTTAAGTGTCAAAAGTCATATCACAGGAATAAAGTACAGCATTTTAATATTCTGTTTGATGTTAAAACATGGCAAGTGGTATTGCCAAGAGAAAAGGTGAACCATAATGGAGTAAATTAGCTGAATCCAAGATATAAATGTGCCTTGAAAAGTGGGCATGAAGCCTGTTTATGAGCAATGGAGACTTGAGGTCTTTTAAAATGTAGCCGTATGCAAAATAGAAAGTGTATATGAATTTAGTTCAGCTTGAAAATTCAGTTTCTCCCCTCCGTTGACTTCTTTATTTTTTTGGTAAGGCCTCACTCTCTTTAAAAAAATTAAAATATAATAATTCTCTTTATGCTAAAAAGTCATTTTCTACCTACAATAAAAAAAAGATGCATAGAAAGTCACAGTATGATACCGAAAAAGTTGGTTAACCTCCCCTGATGTATGATCTCTAAGTGAAACACAAATACTCTGTGATTTTTTTTTTTTCTTGTTAGGCAGTAGGATCTACATTGCCTCTCTTAATTTAGCTTTATATCTCTGCAACCATAAATAACTTTCGGAAAAGTGTTTCTTTCCATGGCAAAGATTCAGCTTTACATGGTATTTTGGTGTTCAAAAAGTACATATTGTTAAATGGTCTTTCATTGACTATATATACATACATGCTTTTGGAATATGCTCAATAATATACAGAAGGTCTTGAATGACAGTTTAACATCTGTTGAGATAGCAAAAGTATAGCATAGTTTAACACCATCTCCTAAAGTATCTATGTATTTTGCATCTGAAGATGAGGTAACATATAAAAAAGAAGGAATTAAATTTGATTTGCAATAGAAATAGTGGTGGAATCAGGGTGATAGTTTATAATATTAATATACCATGATGGTCAAGTAGTTCAGAAATACCACAATTATTCCCCAAATCACAGCCACCTTTTTCTACAAGTCTCTGAGAGAGGCATACTAACAAATTACAAGGACAAATGAAAGAAAAGTGCAATACTCTTTTTCACTAGGAATTTTCCAAAAAATTATACTGTAGACACTCTTCTTTCAAAGATAGTTAGGTCTCACCTACTTTTTTCCAATATGCTTTATTCTTATTTCTTAACCTCTAAACATAAATCTTGGACCTTACCTCTCCCACTAAAACGAGAAAAGAAGGACTAGAAATTATCAAAATGCCCTGGGCTATCATTGCAGCTCTGAGCTGGTGGAGGAGAAAGAGAACCCAGAAAGGTCATGCCACTTCCCATTGTTAAGAGGGAGCCCCTGGCCCAGAACACCAAAGCTATGTCGAATGGAGACCAGTGATAGCCACACAAAACCGTAGCACCTTTTCCTAATTTCTTAAGGGATCTGACCAACAAAAATGTGGTAAAGGGTAAAAGATAAGTTTAAGATATTCCTTTCTCTATTTGCCTATAGAAATCTCCTCAGTGTGTTTCGACGTGGGATATCCAGGATAGGTTGCATATGACTGATATATAAGATGGTTTGGGGTTCATGAAACAAATTAAAATTTTCTGTATAATATTTTAAGAATTCCAAATCAACTCATGAACACTATCAGTCTAGGCCCTAGGCATCTCAGTGTTAAATGTTTCATAGGAAAATTCATAGATTATAGGGAAACATCAAATATTATATACTGAAAATACCAGGGCTTCCCTGGTGGCGCAGTGGTTGGGAGTCCGCCTGCCGATGCGGGGGACGCGGGTTCGTGCCCCGGTCTGGGAGGATCCCACGTGCTGCGGAGCGGCTGGCCGTGAGCCATGGCCGCTGAGCCTGTGCGTCCGGAGCCTGCGCTCCGCAAAGGGAGAGGCCACAGCAGTGAGAGGCCCGTGTACCACCAAAAAAAAAAAAAAAAAAGAAAATACCAAAAGTGAATAAAAGATGGACCACTTAGGAAAACCATTGTTAAACCATGTAAATAGCAAACTAATATCATATATGTACACATAAATGTATATGTACATATTTATTGAAAGGATGGGCAAGGAGGCAGGGTATAAATAGATACATAAAATAAGGAATTAAAAATATAATATGGGGTGATAAGCCTAACATGCTATGGAATTACAGATATCAAATAAATTTTTCTTTCTAAAGCCTTTTTCTCCATACTTCTCCAGTGTTGGCTGGGTACACATATAATAATTGTTTTATATAATTACTTCATACTGGAAAGTAATGAGTCAAGAAGGAATCTAATGTAAAACTTAAGAATAACAAAAAACAGAACAAGGCCTGAAGAACAAATGATAACTTTAAAATATTTTTTAAGCTTAAACGTAAGGAGAGAACAACCCAGATGGCCTGTATGTTTATTTTGCTTCAAAGGAAAGGTTTATTTCTGAAGTTGTTTGTAGGAATAATAACTTCTCTCACCACAACACTTCCACAGTTTCAGTGTTGAAGCCCCTACTTTCATGTCATTTAGAGACTTGACAACTAGCAAGTTTTAAGCATTGCTGGCAGCATTTTTCTCAGGTAATTCTTTACTTACCCATCTGCCTCTGCCATTAAACAGTGACCTTCATAAGGGTCACTAAGTCCAATTCATTTCATATTATCAGTTCCTAGCACTTAATAGGTACCTAATTAATATTTGTTGAATGACTGCATGACCACAATGAAAAGATACATTTGAGAGTCATTCACCGAACCACTGTCAGAAACAAAAGAATTAGAAAGTAGTATTCAAAGTTCTACTGTCTCTAGACTCTCTTCCTTTTAGCAGAGTGTTCTGCTATCTGTGGTTGAGTTCTTTTTATATTGCAGGAGCCTCTAAGCAATTCAGGGCTTGAAAAGTGATTTGGGATTGGCATGTAATACTTTCTCAAAACAAAAACTGCACAGAAATGAAGAAAAAGGAAATGTGAAGAAGCCCTCGCAGGAATAGAGGAATACACTGTATTCCTCATAGGCGATGAAGGATGTCAATTCATGTATTCATGAAATGTATTCAGACTTTGACAGTACTATATTACTTTCCCTGTGCTTTAGTCTGAAGACGGAGACATTGACACGTTGGCTTACAAGGTATTCAATTAATATGTGTTTTAAGTGATTCTAGTGAAACTGCTAAGCTACTATTCCTTATATATAAAATATATATTATATGTATATAATATATATATAAAAGCCTACAGGGCTTCTGTTTTTTGTTTTTCTTATTTTTACAGATTAACTAACACACTATTGACCTCCACTCTCGCAGAGGACACAATGACATTCTTGATTCTCTTTTCAACCAAGGCAACTGCCTACATAAGAGAATTATGTGATCTTCATTTTTGTGCCAGCATGGCAATTTTTGGTCATTTCAGGTTTTCTGTAGCATATCTGATAAGTATCTATTTCATACTCTCTTAGGTAAAGGATAGGAATAGGAAGAAATAGCAAATTTATTGTAAAAACTGCAACCCAGATCTATGCTCCAGAGAAACAGTTTATCAGTCAAAAAAACCTTAGATTAAAAGAACATGATTGCTTCAAATTAGTGGCTTTTCACTGTTGTTCATATATTTAAAATATAAGAATCATACTTAATACTATTTCTTTAACAATTTAAACACGTTCATTCTTCTCTTTCTTACCCATACTCCTTTACTCTTTCCCCACCAACTTTGGAGCTTAGTTTTCATGTTGGCCTTATTTCCCCAAAAGTATTTATTTGAAATTATTCAAGGACATTTATAATACATTGAAAGTATATTTTTCAGCTTGAATCTAATTGTGACATAAAAACATTTGTTTTCCTTTATAAGAGCTCCTGTGTATAAACTAATTCTGACATCAGTACAGTTGTCATATGGTAAGTTTAAAAACTTTTGGGTACCAGTAAGTGTATGCTAGGCCTTTGGAAACTCCAACACTACCAAATGGAGTCTTCTACCTATTAACCAAATGTCAATAATTAATTGGAAGTTAGCTTGTGATATGTATTCTTTGCACATGTTCCTGCCAAGAACTTCTGTGTCTAATTAAGACAAAAGGGATATTTGTGTTATGATGATTTCTGATAGTATTTCTATAATCCTTCAAACCACTTTTGAATGTCTTTTTTAAATTTTCTGTTTTTAAATTCGGTAACTATAAGCTTCTGTAAATAAAGGAATTTTCAGTGTAGAACAAATTATTACCCAGAGAAATGTCGATCATACAATACAGCATTTGATTTTGACAATTTTGAAAATTTCTGTATCTGGGATAGCCTTGGAAAGTATTTTCAGGGCTAGATTAACCAAGCTAATATTCTAAAGGCAATTTTCTTGGCTATATCATACAATCCAACAAACACTCCACTACAGCAAAATTTGAACTTAAATGGAGACAACGTCTATTTGAAATGCCATCACTGAATGTTAGTTTCCGTGGAGTCTCAAAAACCAGTGAAAAAATTTTCATTTCTTCCCATTGCTGAAGATCACGTTTATATATGAAGAATCTATGTTCATTAAAGGTATCTAAAGCACATCTATGTAAATTACACTCAAATTATTCATAAGTTTTCTTGCTGCAGTTTTATAAGTTAGTGTTCTTTCTGTATATTTGGTTTGTAATTCCCGAATGTTCTCAAGGTGCTAATTCAATTCTTTACTTTCAATTTCAGTTTAAGGAGCAAATAAATTATTCTTTGCCTGACCATCATAAAATGTTGCTTAATTTTGGGAAGTGTAGAATCTTTTAGTTGTATTAAGTTGATAAATATTTTAGCCATAAAAGTGATGCTTGCACTCAGCTTTGGCTTTACATATTGTTACAGTGTGTCAAATTACTGCTGACAATTTGAGTAAAATCTGTATTCAAGATAGTTTTATTTTGAATATTTTTTTATTCCTAATTTTGTTGCCATTCATCTAAGCGTCCTGCCTAGAAGTACTGCAAATTTCAAATAAATAGGAAGTACTAGGGGAAAAAAGAGACTTCTTTTTAATACTAAGACCTTTTTGATGTTTTGTTTTGTTTTTCAAGTATGGAGATCTTAGTTATATTCCTTATACTTAGGGGAAAATATCACTGGATTTAAGAGTGTTATATTGTTGTTTTATGTTTCTATTTGGTGAGACAGCATAGAGAAGAAGGTATAGCCCTGGGTTAGTAAAGCCTGAGTGCAGTTCCCCTATCAGCCATGTGACTGTGGATCATTAACTTCCTGAACTGCAATTTCCAAAGTTGTGAGAATTAAATATGTTAAATGGCTGATTTGACCTACTCACTCGGTATAATATTTTTATTAGTCATTTAGTACATTTGAAAGATTACTATTAAAGAAAAGGTATGTTATACCCATTGCCTTCCATATTTGAACTCTGGAGTGTATTAAAAGTAGATGACAAGAATCAGATTGAATAAATAAGCGCAGGTCTGTCTTGGCTCCCAAAATGCCTCCTTCACAGTGTAACATCCCTGTCATCTTAACAAATGACTGACTTGTCATTTTAATGTCACTAGTAATGCTAAAATTTCTCCTTGAAATGTTAAATGAAGCAACACATTTTACCTCTCAGTTAAAATAGTGTTTTTATTTTTAATAATTCTTTAATGCAATGTCCCTTAAAGATTTAAAAATCATAATTTTAATAGAAACATAGATATTTCCATGCCTGCTTCAACCTAGATCTAACCAATATTAGTTGGATTTCTTGCTACAAAGTTTTCCCTTTTTGATTTATAGAGCTTGTAAATATGAATGAAAGTTTCTTCAGGATTAATATACTTGGGATTCCAGCCACACCTCATATTTGTCTGGGTGTAAAAGTCCAATGCATTTATTTTGTACAGCACTTTCAGGGGAAAAAAAATCAACTTATAAAATAAATCAAAACAATATGCATAAAGGAAATACATATTTTATGTAGTTTATCATTTTTCATGGATAAATAATACAAAATATGAATGTAGGTCTTCTTTGCTTTTCCTATATGCAGTCTCACTTTCCCCTCTTGTATATGATTGCTGTTATATATGTATTCAAATATGCACAGAATACACACTCATTTTTACCTGAATGAATCAATGATTGCCATATTTTTCTAAACTTTAGTCATTGCTGTTATTTGACAGCTGAATAAAACTTCACTGGGCATAACTTCAAAAGAATAGATCTGATTTATCTGAAAGCATGAATTTCTGTATTGTAATATAAATACTATATTTATTGAATGAATAGGTGAAAGAAACATGGATTATGTACCTTGTCTTTTAACATTTCATTTTTTGACATGTTGTATTTCAGCATACTGTGGATTTTCTTTCTTCTATATTTTATTTTCTTCCACAGTCCTTCCACATTATGTTAAAAGATTACTAAAATAAGAATGTCTGCTTTGTATAAATTCATGTTTTAAGATGCCTTCACAAGATGATTTATAAAATTCCAAGTTGAATAGCCATTTAGCAATCTAAGTGGACAGAATTGAAAGTTATAATGCATTAATGTATACATTCATAAATTACCTAGTGCTGTAGGTATAATAGTGAATAAGAAAAAAGATCACTGTCCTCACTGAGTTTAAAGTCTAATGGGAGCAAAAAATATTAATAAAAAGTAACTTTGTAAAGAAACACAAGTGTAAATTTGCCACTCTAATTCATGCTATGAAGCAGAGTATATGGTGCAATACTCAGAGAGAACACAGAAGGCTTCTTGAGGGAAATGTCTGATATATTAAAAAAACAGAAGAAATTAAGCAAGTAGGTTGAAAAAAAGCATTTCAGATCGGGAGCCGCATGTACAAAAGGTAATTTTTGGAAATTCTTCCTTGTGATTTCTATGAATGGTTAAATTTTTTTAATAATAAAAATTATTTTATTGCTAACAATACACACATATATTGATTTTTAAATGGTATTATTTTCTGTTAGTATGAATGGTATTGCTGTTGTTATTAATAATATGCAGTTTTGTTTGCATTTATCTACCATTTAATTTCAGCTACTTGTTCTGGACTGAATGGGGACAGATGCCATCCATTGGAAAGGCTCGTTTAGATGGCTCAGAGAAGGTTGTCCTCGTAAGCATGGGAATAGCATGGCCAAATGGCATCTCCATTGACTATGAGGTCTGTTGGATTTCTTAAGTATTGAAAGTGCATTAACTGCCAACTTGCATTAGTCTGCTTTTAGTGTTCTCTTATTTTCTTTATAAAACAATCAAAAACAGCTTGTAATATGACTTTTCAATCAACCTTAGGAAAATAAATTGTATTGGTGTGATGCTCGTGCAGACAAGATAGAAAGAATTGACCTTGAGACTGGCGGGAATCGTGAGATTGTGCTGTCAGGGAGCAATGTGGATATGTTTTCAGTTGCAGTCTTTGGGGCTTACATCTACTGGTCTGACAGGTAATTTATTTTTTCATAAGTATTTGAGTCTCAAAATGTTATTTTAGTGCCAATTGCTTTACCCTTGTAGGATTAGCCATTCCTTAGCAAGGTCACAGAAAGGAACTCACAAAACCATGTAATTTCCACAGAAGAGGCAGTCACTCTTGCTATTCCAGGCTCAACCCTTTCAATGTCACAGACTAATGTTGGTTTCTTTCCCTTCTGCTGGGCTGTTACCTTCAGCTTAAATAACTGGCTTGATTTGGATTAAAGATTGTTGATCACGTTATGTTCAATTTCTTGGCAGAGCACATGCCAACGGGTCCATCAGAAGGGGCCACAAGAATGATGCCACAGAAACCGTAACCATGAGAACGGGTCTTGGAGTCAACCTGAAGGAGGTTAAAATCTTTAACCGAGTAAGAGAGAAAGGTCAGCACTATTGTATGATAAATACATTTTATGTTATTTCTTTCTCTTATTTTTTTTGACGTGTATTTATCAAACTTAAGTTAGGGATTAATTCTTATATGAGTCCAAAACCTCAAGACCCTATTTTTTTACATCTAATTTCCTACAAAAATCATATAGTAGCCTAATGAAATGAATATATAATAGTTCATGGACAGTTTTGCCCAGGACAGTGCATGTATATGGACATGTTATATACCTGGTATGACTTCAGTATAGGTTTAGACTAAGTAATATAGAAACACTTGATAAATATACATATTCAATGAAGTATACAAAGCACAATTAGGATATTAGAGAGTAAAAAGCAGCCAAAATGTTTTTTTTATTATATATATATAATATATATATTTTTTAATAGTCACACACTTTATTTAGAACTAACTAAATATGCCATATTACTTGGCCCAAAAGGTTGTTTTCATGTCAGATTATATTTTAATACATAAAGTGATGATGGCTCCAGAAGGTTGCTATTAGTGTGAAATAAGTCCAGAGTCATCATTTCTTTAAAATATGTGTTTTGAAATTGATATGACATGATTTGGATTTTTTAAAATATCACTTCCATTAAGATAATGTTCATTTTAAATGTCCATTAGAGTAAATTGTAATTAATTTTCTTGACATCAAAGGAAGGTATAATAATTTTGGAGAGGATGATGGATTCATAGAGGAGAATTAGTCTGATGTAGAAATCTTAATATCATGTTACATCTTCACTCAAAACTGGAGTGAAAAACTTATGCCCAATATACTTAGGAAGGTAGGCACATTGGAGCCATAAATTTATTTGATATCTTATATACTTCATAGACACTGAGTTTAAGGTACTGCATATTTCTTTTGGTGAATGCAGTTCATATTTTGAGTGAATCAGTTACTTGTACCAAAGATTACAATATATACAACCTATTGTAATCTCAGTATCAAGTTTCAAAAGAGTTATGCACTTAACTGACTGATTAAGGGAAATTTTTTGTTTCTCTTTGGATGGTCAGGGGAGCAGAAGAATGTGATCTTTGAAATAAAAAAATCCCTGGTTTTAAACTGAAGTGATTAAAAATAGCAGTACTTTATGGTGTTTGGATTTATACTGACCAGTCTAAAAATTAAGCATAAAATAACCCAGAATATTCAACATTAAATTTTTAATATTTTTCTAAGAAAAAACTATCTGGAAAACAAAAGAAAAAACACAAACATACATGTATGTATCTTCTTCTTCTCCCTAGGGACCAATGTTTGTGCCAAGGACAACGGGGGATGTCAGCAACTCTGTCTTTATCGAGGAAACTCCCAGAGAACTTGTGCTTGTGCCCATGGATATTTGGCAGAGGATGGAGTTACTTGCTTAAGGCATGAAGGCTATTTGCTGTATTCTGGGAGAACAATATTAAAAAGTATACATCTTTCTGATGAAACCAATTTAAATTCACCAATAAGGCCATATGAAAATCCACATTATTTCAAGAATGTCATAGCTTTGGCTTTTGACTATAATCAAAGAAGAAAAGGTACCAACCGAATCTTCTACAGCGATGCACACTTTGGAAATATACAGCTTATTAAAGATAACTGGGAAGACAGACAAGTAATTGTTGAAAGTAAGTACAACAATTTATTTTTAAACAGTTTGGTGGAAACAAGTATCATTTGGAGTAGTAGAGAAATTAGAGTGGTAATTGCAGGTAGCAATTATATTTTCCTAGAATTTATATTCAAGAATGAGTGAAACTATAGCATCCAAACCCCCAAAAGTCAAAGAAGTAATTAACTGCTAGCATGTACAGTGTGAATATTATGATTATTAGCTTCTAATCATGGAACATTCAGTATATTCCTTTATAATGTTTCTTATTAATGTGTATTAAAATTCATGGAAAATAATTTTTCAGTATAAAACTTACTAATTTTATTTTCTTCCAGTGGGTGAAATTATATCTTTAAGAATATCTACCTAATTATATTCAGTGAATTTTATTTTCTCAAGTATCAGATTTTTTGTGTGCATATATATGACAGTCTTGATGAGAAAATGTTATTAAAGAAATAATCTAATATTTTAAAAATATTTTTAATATTCTATGGGACAATACTTTTAATATTTTATAGGACTCAAACATAATATTGTGTGAATTATCTATAGACTATAATTTAGAGAAACCTCTTTCTTGTCATCCAACTTTTACAGGGACAATCTTCATATTCCTCATTCAGCATCTCTCTCTTCTCTATCTTTATGTGATTTCCATATATTCCTCACTTTTCCAATTTCACTATACTGAGGTCAATCTTTTTCATTACTTTTTAAATTGCAAAATAATACATAAATTATAAAATGTTCAAGTAATATGGATTTTTAACTGAAGTTTCTGCCTCATCCCTGCAACATCAATTCCATTTACTTACTCGTGACAGCTGTCATGCCTCCAGAATTTTCTTTAGGTATGTGTATCATTTGTAATTACAAAAATGTAATGATACAACATTCACCTGCTTTTTTTTCACTTACAATATATCTTAAAAAGCTTTTAAGGCTATTTAAGATAAGGTTCTATCTTATTCTTTTGAAAGCCTATATCTATCCTATACTAAGAGTAAACTAATTTATTTAACCATTTTCTCACTGACAATCATTTAGGTTGTTTTTGGTGTCTTATCACTACCTACAATGTCACAGTGAACATTTGTGCACATAAATATGTTTTTTCACACACGTGAATATTTCTTTAGCATAGAATCCTAGAAATAGAACTGCAAAATCATTGTTTTATTTATTTATTCTTAGAACTGGTCATATTTCCCCAAAAAGACCATATCAATTTATGTTTTCATTAACTGCTTATAAAAAGATCCATTTCCCACACTTTTGACAATGATTTTATAATTTTATTAGCTTATGATTAATATGTAAAAACTGTCAACTTATATTAATATACATTTACCTGATAACTAGTGAGATCCAGCATCTATTCATATGTTTACTCATGTGAAAAACACATCAAACTCCCTATTGTACATTGCATCCCATGCTAAGACTGTCACAGTTTATTTTGTTCTTTCAATATTTAGTATCCTCACAATCCTTTTTGCCTATTCAAACCTGACAACCTTTCCAAATCAGTTCAAGTGTTTACTTTCAAGCATATACAAAAACACATTCTTGTTTCTTTATTCTCTAGGTTATTATACTTGTTGATAATTTCATAACAACTTGTATATTCCAGCACATGCCATTTTGGCTTCCTTGTGTGTATATATATGAAGATGCAACTATAACTATACTGATCATAGAGCTGAGACATATTCGAGACTTACTGATTCTTTGGGTATATCCCTATGAAGTTTACATCATAATTCTCTTTGGTCCTCCCTCCATTTTCTTAGACTGACACAATTCAGAGTTGGAAGTGCTTATGTTGCATCTGTAATCTATTAACTAACTTATTCATTTTCTGTGCTCCAGATTCTTTGTCAGGTTCCCTGGGTATAAAGATGAATATGAGTCCATAGACCTTTAGAAGCCACAATTTTAGAAGAAAACTACAAGTAAACAGACATTGAAATTCACTAGAATCTATAATACACTAAAGGCCTAGAGAATAAATAATCTTTCTGGGGAAGCATAGAGGATGCCACTGAGATGAGTTGAGGAAATGTAAGGGATCAATAGGAGTCTGTCTGTTGAGCCAGGTGGAGAAGAGGAGGAAGAATTTTAGACCAATGGTCCCCAAATGTGGTTCCTAGGGTCTCCAGTACATGTTCAAGGAGTCTAAGAGATCAAAATTATTTTCATAATAATACTTGATATTCATTTGCCTTTCCACTGTGTTGACATTTGCACCAATGGTGCAAAAGCCATTGTGGCTAAATTGCTGGTACCTTAGCACTAACCAATACAGTGGCGCCAAGCAGTACTAGTAGTCATTGTATTTTTCACTGCCACTTAATAGCAGGGAAAAAAAAAAAGCCAGTTTCACTTAATAATGTCCTTGAAGAAAAGTAAAATAATTAATTTTATTAAATATTAATCCTTCAATACACATCTCTTTAATATGCTGTGTGATATTATAAAATACATATAAGGAACTTTGATGCATTCTGAAGTATAGTTGCCTGACAGATACCATGTATTTCTGTCATTATTTGAGTTTATGCTTTTTTTAAGGAATATCATTTTTTACTTAAAAGAATGAGAAACAAACTATGGTTATTCAAACCTGGGTGTATGGCAGACTAAATACAATGAGTCTGTCACTCCAAGGAAAATGACCTATATTATTTATTGCAAATAATAAAAATCAAGATTTCAAGTAAAAATTAAAAATTTCAAGACTTGCATCCACCACAGTTAGCTTGATAGCTTCCCAATACTTAAAGGTTTTTCTGATGAGATGGGTAGTGATATTACTAGTGATTTGGGGTGGGGGGGGTGTTGCATGCTGAAATTGTCGGCATTTGGAGGATATGCATAACTCAGTGAACCAATATTTTCCAAATGACGTGATAAAATCATGCCTGGGTAAATGATCCATTCAGAGTATAAGATAGACCAATGAATTTTAATGTAATAGAATAGGAAGAGTTCATCACTATGGTTTCTGATTCCACACTGAAGCTAACCTTTATGTAACTACCACTGGTGTTGTTGTAGTATAAAATCATATCCAGAATTATCTGAAAAGGCTATTAAAACCCTCCTTCCTTTTCCAACTTCACCTGTGTGAAGCTGGATTTTCTTCACAAATTTCAGCTAAAACAACAAAACAGATTGGACGAGGTAGATGTGAGAATCCAGCTGTCTTCTAGTAATCCAGACAGTAAACAAATTTATAAAATGATAAAATGCTGTCTTCTCATTTTTAAAAATACAGCTATTTTTATAGATGTTATTTATATTAATATGCAGTCAATTCATTTTTGGTTTTTAAAATATATTAATACACGTCAAAACAAATTTTTTAGTTTAAATTTCTAACACAATAGCTATAGACGTAACTCACATACACAAAAATTTTGCTGGAGTCTTCAATAATTTTTAAGACTGTAAAAGTCCTCAGAACAAAAAAGATTACAAACTACTCTTCTAGACTAAAGGCTAAGAAAATTTTAATTATAAAGACATGAAAAAGCACAGGGTAGACAAGGAGTGACACATCATTTGGTATGATTAGAACATGAGTTTCATGGCATGAATGGTGTGAAATGAGGCTATCGAGTCCTAGAGAGAAGTCCAATATTGAAGGATTTGGTCTGCCAAGATAAGAAGCACTAAAGAAAAAGAAGTTTCATTGAGATATAATGTACATACCATACAACTCATTCATTAAAAGTGTACAGTTCAATAATTTTGGGTATGCTACATTATTATATTACATTATTAATAATCATATTATTTTTTAAAATTAGGTTAAAATATATAAAACATAACATTTGCCATTTCAACTTTTAATTGTACAATTCAGTGACATCAATTACATTCACGATATTGTGCAGCCATCTATTTCCAAACTTTTAAAATAAATCTATTTATTTATTGGCTGCATTGGGTCTTCGTTGCTGCACACAGGCTTTCTCTAGTTGCAGCAAGTGGGGGCTACTCTTCATTGTGGTGCATGGGCTTCTCATTGCAGTGGCTTCTCTTGTTGCAGAGCATGGGCTCTAGGCATGCGGGCTTCAGTAGTTGTGGCTCACAGGCTCTAGACCGCAGGCTCAATAGTTGTGGCACATGGGCTTAGGTGCTCTGCAGCATGTGGGATCTTCCTGGACCAGGGCTCAAACCCATGTCCCCTGCATTGGCAGGTGGATTCTTAACCACTGTGCCACAGGGAAGTCCCTCCAAAACATTTTTCTCTCTTTAAACAGAAACCCTGTTTAAGCAATTACTCCCCATTCCCCCTCCCTGTATTCTCTGGTAATCTTTCATCTATTTTCTTTCTCTATGAATTTGGCTATTGTATATATTTCATATAAGTGGAATCATACAATATATGTTTTGTTGTGTGTGGCATAATTCACTCAGTATAATGTTTTGAAGGTTAATCCATATTGTAGCAGGTGTCAGAAGTTCATTCCCCTTTATGGCTGAATAATATTTTATTGTCTGTATATACCACATTTTATTTACCCATTCATCTGTTTATGGACACGAGTTATTTCTACCTTTGGTTATTGTGAAAATGGCATAGTGAATACTGAGATACTAATAAGATAAGGAGTTATGATTGTTTTTAGTAGACGAAGGGAAAACAATGGAGTGTTCTAAGGTAAGTATAAAATAGGACTTTTGTTTTATGAAGATAACTCTGGCTATGTTATGTTTGATGACATTTAAGAGATGCCATGGGAGGTTGTTGCTGAGTTACAGATCCTATTTATATCATGGTAAATTAAACTGAAAACAATTTAAAGTATATACATATTTCTGTTCAGCAGTTTGCCTTTTTGTTTGGTTGATAGTTTCCTTCACTGTACAAAAGCTTATTAATTTGATATAGTCACATTTATTTTTACTTTTGTTGCCCTTGCCTGAAGAGATAGATGCAAAAAACATACTGCTAAGACCAATGTGAAACAGTGTACTGCCTACATTCATCAGGGATATTGGCCTGTAACTTTCTTTTACTGTACTGTTTTAATCTGGTTTTTGTATCAGTAATGTTGGCTTCATAGAATGAGTTTGGAATTGTTCTTTCCTCTTCAGTTGTTTGGGATAGTTTGAGAAGGAAAGGTATTAACTCTTCTTTAGAGGTTTGGTAGAATTCACCTGTGACGCTATCTGGTCCTACACTTTTGTTTGTTGGGAGTTTTTTGGTTTTTTGTTTGCTTTTTTATTGAGTCAATTTCATTGCCAGCAATTGGTCTGCTGAGATTTTCTATTTCCTTGGAAAATTGTATAGTATATTTCTAAGAATTTATCCATTTCTTCTAGGTTGTTCAATTAGTTGGTGTACAATTTTTTGTAGTAATCTCTTACTATCCTTTGTATTTCTGTGGTGTCAGTTGTAAGGCTAGATTGTTTGTGATTTTTCTTGGTTCTTGACGAAGGCCTGTATTGCTATAAAATTCCCTCTTAGAACTGCTTCTGCTGCATCCTGTAAATTTTGGATTTTTGTTTTTATTTTTGTCCAAAGGTATTTTCTCTTTATTTTCTCTTTAATTTCTTCAACAGCCCATTGGTTGTTTAGAAGCATGTTGTTTAGCCTCCGCATTTGTTTTTTTACAGTTTTCTTCTTGTGATTTCTTGTTTCATAACACTTCGGTCAGAAAAAAATGCTTGATATGAATTCAGTCTTCTTCATTTATTGAGACTTGTTTTGTGAACTAACATGTGATCTGTCCTGGAGAATATTCCATGTGCACTTGAAAACAATGTGTATTTTGCTGTTTGGGGTTGGAATTTTGTCTAGTTATCTATTAGGTCCATCTGATCTAATATGTCATTTAAGTCAATGTTTCCTTATTGATTTCTTCTATCCATTGATGTAAGTGATTGTGTTAAAGTTCCCTAGCATTACTGTGTTACTGTCAATTTTTTCTTTATGTCTGTGATTTGCTTTATGTATTTAGGTGCCCTTATGTTGGGTACATAGATATTAGCAAATGTTATAGCCTCTTGTTTGATTAATCCCTTTATCATTATGTGATGCCCTCCTTTGTCCCTTGTTATGGTCTTTGTTTAAAAGTCTATTTTGTCTGATATAAATATTTCTATTCCAGCTTTTGTTTCCATTTGCATGGAATATCTTTTTCCATTCCTTCACTTTCCAGTCTGTGTGTGTCTTCAGATAGATATGAGATGAGTCTCTAGTAGGCAGCATATATATGGGTTGTGTTTCTTTATCCATTTAGCAACCCTGTCTTTTGATTAGAGCATTTTGTCTATTTAAAGTGGTTATTGATAGCTATGTATTTATTGCCATTTTGTTAATCATTTTCTGGTTGTTTTGCAGTTATTCTGTTCTTCTCTCATTCTCCTCCTTTGTGATTTGTTGACTTTCTTTAGTGTTATGTTTATATTCCTTTCTCTTTATTTTTTGTGTATGTATTATAGATCTTTGGTTTGTGGTTACCATATGGTTCATATATAACAACCTACATATATGTTATTTAAGTTTGAGCACATTCTAAAAGCACTACATTTTTACTGCCCCTGTTCACAATTTGTGTATTTTGTGTCATATTTTACATCTTTTTATTTGGTATTGCTTATGTAATTATTTTAGAGGTATATAATTTTACTACTTTTCTCTTTTAACCTTCATACTAGCTCTAGAAGTGGTTGATCCACTACCTTTACTACATGTTTGCCTTTACCAGTAGGATTTTTTTCATATTTTTCTTGTTTTTAATTGTGGCTTTTTCTTTTCTATTTAATGATGCCCCTTTAACATTTCTTATAAGGCCAGTTGAGTGGTGATGAACTCCTTCAGTTTTTCCTTGTCTGGGAAACTCTGTCTCTCTTTCTTTAGTTCTGAATGATAACCTCACCAGACAGTATTCTTGATTGTAAGTTTTTTCTCCCAGCACTTTGAATATATCAAGCCAGTTCCTTCTGGTCTGTGAGGTTTCTGCTGCAAAGTCACTGGATAGTCTAGTCTTTGTGGGTTTCCTTGTGTGTAACTTATTTTTCTCTTGCTGATTTTAAGATTCTCTAACTTTTGACATTTTAATTATAACATGTCTTGGTGTGGGTCTCTTTGGGTTCATCTTGTTTGTCACTCTCTGTGCTTCCTGGACTTGGCTGTCTCTTTCCTTTGCCATGTTAGAGAAGTTTTCAGTCATTATTTCTTCAAAAAGTTTTTCTATTCCTTTCTGTTTATCCTTCTTGAATCCCTATACTGCAAATCTTAGTTTGCATTGTATTGTTCCAGAGGTCTCTTAAACTATACTCATTTTTAAATTATTTGTTCTTCTTGCGCTTCCAATTGGGTGATTTCCACTAACCTGTCTTCCAGATTGCTTATCCTTCCCCCTATTATATTTTTTATTTTGGTTATTGTATCCTTTGGTTCCGAGTGGTTCTTTTTTTAATATTTTCTCTTTGTGGAAGAGCTCGCTGAGTTCATTCACTTGTTTCCCAAGTTTGGTGAGCCTATTTGAGCTTTTTATGACATAAATTGCTTATCTAGCTATGTTTTATTTAGCTTCTTTTCTGAGGTTTGTTTTTTTTTATTTGAAATATATTCCTTTGTCTCCTCATTGTGCCTAAGTCTGTGTTTGTTTAGGTACTTAGAATAATCAACTATGTCTCCTAGTCTTGAAAGAGTGGCCTTATGTAGAAAGTGTCCTGTTGGACCCAGAGGCACAATCCCCTGTGGTCACCAGAGTCAGGTGGTCCAGGGCAGTGTGTACTTTCCTGTGGGTGGTTGGGGTGTGACTGCTGCAGGTGAATTGGGGGTGAGGTTAGCCCCCAGGCCAGCTGGCTATAACCTCTAACTGTTGTGGGCACCCTGATAGGTGGAGCTGACTCCCCAAAGTGGTCGCTGCTTTGGAGGGATGCAGTTACCAGCTGAGGACACCCACAATGTGGAATGGCCCCTCAGTGCATGAGCTGCTTTGAAGGGACACCATTGTCATCCAAGGCAGCTTGCCAGGTTGGGCAGAGAAAGAGCCACTTTGGATGAACTGGCCAAAGTAGGTGATTTGGGCAGGGCAGGTCCTTGGGAACACTGGGACAGGGTGCCCAGTGTTAGGTGGGTTGATGGATAATGACAGAAATGGTGCCTCCCAGCACTAGGTCAGCTAGGTAGAAGGAGAGTTTAAAAAGATGTTGCCTTTCAGCACTTCCGTACCTGGAGAAAGTTCCAACAGATTCCTGCCACTCTGGCACATGCCCTTAAATCAGTCAATGAATCTCATGACCCAGGTGCTTTTCAAGTTACTGCCTCTGCACTGGAACTTGGAGTGAGTTTGTGCACGAGCTCTTCAAAAGCAGAGTCTTGATTTCCCACAGCCCTCCAGCTCTCTTGGACATAGTCCTCACTGATTTTCAAAGATGGGGCTCTTCTTTCCAGTGCAAGTCCCCTGGGATGGGGAGCCCAATGTGATGGTTTGAACCCTTGCTCCTCAGGGAGCATCTCTGCAGCTGTGATATTCCTCCTGCCTGTGTGCCACTATACTAGTTGTGTGGGTTCTGATTAGAACACCACTCTGCTCCTCCTCCTTGTCTTGATGTAACCTTTTCTTTATACGCATAGTTGTAGAAAATTTATTCTGCTAGTGTTCAGGTTGTTCTCAGAAATGGTTGTTCCACATCTAGTTGTAGTTTTGGTGTTTCTGTGGGAGGAGATGAACTCAGGCTCTTTGTACTCTGACATCTTAATTCAGAACCCCTTTGATATGCTATTTTGATAAATCTGGAAAAACATTTCATTTTGATACATCTTTTACCAGTTAGTTACCAAAAAAGTATATTCACTGACATGTGATTAGTATTTAAAGATAGAAGAGAGTTCTAAATACTTTTACAAATCAAGTTTAGGTTTAGATCCTTTATATATCTGAATATGGGGAAAGGAGAGGATGAAGGCTCTCTCCTTTATCTTTCAATACATGTAGAATGAATTTTTTGCTCTGAGGTATAAAAGATGAGATGAAGAGCCACTAAATACATTTAAATGTGTATTGCATGCTTACAATGTGCCATAGATTATTAGGTAGTGGCAAATAAAGATGAAAGGGCTATTTTTTTTTAACCTCTGGGAATGCAAAGTATGGCAAAGGGAAAATGCCGTGTTTCACTTTTCATATGTGAAGAGTCAAGACTGTTGGTCAACATGATATTAAAAATTAAAGCACGGAGGTTATCTCTGGCTTTAAAAACATAGCATGATTGATGATAATTATAAAAAATAAAAACTAAGAAGAAATTCATAATTTCAAAAAAAAATATTTTCCTTGAATAATAAACAAACAGAACAGAAATACAATGCAGTTAGAATGACTGAAACATCAGACTTCTAAGACCTAGAATATGGATCCTACAGAGGGAACAGGAGCAAGTTTAAAGCCTGCTTGAACCAGGGACTGGGGTGAGGCTGCCACATAGGAAAATAAGGCTGAATTAAAGCTGTGCTATCTCCTTCATATACCAATGTCCTATGTGACGTTTTTGCTGTAGAGGCTTAGAGAATAGAGAAAGAGGCTTAGAGAATAGAGAAACAATCCTGTGACCAACACTAACATCAGTCTTTGATGGCTTTTCAAGTTCTCATAGGGCCTGTGGAGCAAAACTGCAAGTGAATTATGAAAGATAGGGCTGCAGCTTTAGGCCCAGGGGCCAAGTGAAGGCAACTGAACCAACAAACTACAGGGAATGAGTGCTGGAAGAGAGGTTTAAAATTACTTAAGGAGAGTCTGCAAATTCAAATTCCACAATAGATAGATTTTAAAGAAAAAGTGCACCAACCAGCAGATGAGTGAAAACAAATAATAGAACAATAGAACAATTAGAAGGAGACTTTTATAACTTTTGGGGGAGTTCATCAGAGAGGAAAAGGAATACATGTATATAAGAAGTACAAGAAATGGTGAAACCAAAGAGGCTAAAATTATACAAGATAATTGAAAACAACTAAAAATCTTAGAACTGAAAAATATGGTCAGTATAATAAAAATTTAAAAGAAATCCCAATTGACAAAGTTTATGTTGGACTAGTCAAAGTAAGAATGAACCAATGGTATGATAATTAGTGAGGAATTAATATGTAAATTACAGAAAAAAATGAGAGCAGTTGTGAAACTTGGAAGGTAAGTTGGTAGGTTCAACGTGATTATAGCTAGTAGAGGTCAATAAATGACAAAGAAGAGAGGGAAGGAAAGAAAAATATCATCCAAGAAACAATAATGGAGTTTACTACAAAAGAGGAAATAAATGGGTCCTTAGATTGAAAATGAATTCTGAGTACTGAAAAGAATCATAAAATTAAGTCAGCCATCAAAGTAAAATTTCAGAGAATCATAAAAAAAGGGAAAACCTTAAAATGCTACCAGAAGGAATAGAGAGATTATCTACAGAGGAACAACAATTGAATTTAAGCAGGAATCTCACCAGCAGCATTAGAAATACGTTCACACTCCTAAGGAAATATATTCTCCTATAACTGACTGATCTGTTATTCAAAATGAAGGGAAATAAAGATTGTTCCAGACATACAAAATCAGTAACAGTACATTGACATATTCTCACTAAAAAACAAACAAAAAAACCTTAAAATAATGGCTTCAAACTTGACTGTATACACATTAAGTAGTAAAATTTGTGTTTTACATTATGACTTGGTATATATGTTTCAGTTTTACAGATTAATATCTTTATTCCATAGGATTCATTCTGATGTTTTGTTTTAGCCAATCAGAGCAGTTTACCATATAAAAAAAACAACATGGCTTAAAATAAGGTCAAATGGTTTCCTTACATTTAATAAGCAGTTAAAACATGTAATTAAGTGAAACTGCTCAAACTAGAAATAAAAACAAAGGACACACAAGATTGTTGTAATAGAGAAAATCATAAAATATTAGTGGACATAAAGAATGACTTTAAATAAAAGGAGAAAATGTAATTTTCATGATGGGAAAATTTGATTTCCATAACTATGGAAATTTGCCCCAAATTATCTGTAAGTTTAATGCAATTCAAAATGCCCAACTTTTTTCATGCAACTTCATATGCTGATCCTAAAATGTACATGGAACAGCAAAATTCCAACAACTCCTAAGGCAATTTTGAAAAAATATAAATTTGTAGTCTCTCCTTGACAAGAATTTCACTTATTATAAAGTTATAATAATGAAAACAATGTGATATTATTAAAAGAATAGTTAAATGGAACAGAAAAGAGGGCTTAAAGCAGATCCACACATACATGTCTTGTAAACGTTTTTGTTACCAAGTTGATATTACAAATCAGTTGAAAAATAATGAACTGCATTTAATAAATTTTGCTAGTACAATTTGCATGCAAGAAATAAGTAAAATTCTATCTCTAGCTTATACTGTACCCAAAAATAAGTTTCAGTTGAGAAAGATGGTGAAGTAAAAGGACCATGAGCTCACCTCCTCTCACAAACACAACAAAATCACAACTAACAGACTGGAATCTACGAGAAAAAAAAAAAAAAAAAAAAAAAAAAAAAAAGATATTCCTCATCCAAAGACATGAAGAAGAAACCATGGTAGGAGGGGCACACTCACAATATACTCAAATCCCATACTGCCCAGATTAGCAACCCACAAACTGGAGATTGATTATATTGCAGAAGTTCTCCCACAGAAGTGAAATCTCTGAGCCCCACACCAGTTGCCCCAGCCTAGGGGTCCAGCATTGGGAGGAAGAGTCCACAGAGCATTTGGCTTTGAAGGCTAGCAAGGCTTGATTGCAGGAGCTCCACAGGACTGGGGGAAACAGAGACTCCACTCTTGGAGGGTGCACATAGGTCTCACAGGCACTGGAACCCTGGGCAGAAGCAGTGACTCCAGAAGAACTTGGGCCAGACCTACCTGCTGTCTTAGAGTGTCCCTGGGGAGGTGACAGATGGCTGTAGCTCTCTCTGGGGTCATAAAAGCTGGTGGCAGACATAGCGGAGACTTATGTGCAGTCTGGCTTCAGGCAGATATTTTGGGTCTTTGGCCCCAAGACCTGGCCCCACCCAACAGCCTGTAAGCTCCAGCACTGGAATGCCTCAGGCCAAACAACCAACAGGGTGGGAACACAGCCCCAAACATCAGAAGACAGGCTGCCTAAAGACTTCCTGAGCCCACAACCACCTTTAGACACACCACTTGACATATCCCTGCCCACCAGAGGCACAACACCTAGCTCCAAACACTAGTGTGCAGCCACCAGACCCTCCCACCAGGAAGCTTGAACAAGCCTTCAGACCAGCCTCACTCACCAGGGGAAAGACACCAGAAGCTAGAAAACCACCATACTGCAGCCTGCCAAACTGAGTCCATAAACACAAGTCAGAACCTGTTCTGGGAACAGCTGGTCTTTGGCCCTTGAGTGATGAAGTGGAGTGTAATGCTGGGACACATAAGACATCCCCTACGGAGGGCCACTTCTCTAAGATTGAGAAATGTAACTAAACTACCACATACATGAAAATATAAATAGAAATGTGAACAAAATGAGATGACAAAGGAATATGTTGCAGATGAAAGAATAAGGTAAAACACAAGAACAACTTAGTGAAGTGGAGATAGGCAATCTACCTTAAGAGTTCAAAATAATTATTGTAAAAGTGATCCAAGAACTCATGAAAAGAATGAATGCACAGAGTGAGAAGTTATAAAAAGATATTAGCAAAGAGTCAGAAAATATAAAAAGCAACCAAACAGAGTTGAAGAATACAAGAACTGACATTAAAAATATAGTAGAACAAATCAATAGCAGACTAAATGAGTCAGAAGAACGAATCAGTGGGCTAAAGACAGAATGGTGGAAATCACTGCCATGGAATGAAATAAAGAAAAAGAATGAAAAAAATAAGGGCAGTTTAAGAGACCTCTGGGACAATATCAAATGCACTAACTTTTGCATTATAGGGGTCCTAAAAGGAGAAGAGAGAGAGAAAGAGCCTGAGAATATTTGAAGAAATAATAGCTGAAAACTTCCCTAACATGGGAAATGAAACAATCACCCAAGTCCAGGAAAAGCACAGAGTCCCATACAGGATAAACCCAAGCAGGAACATGCCAAGAAACACATTAATCAAACTGTCAAAAAGACAAAGAGAAAATATTAAAAGCAACAAGGGAAAAACAAAAAATAACATACAAGGGAATTCACATAAGGTTATCAGCTAATTTTTCAGCTGAAATTCTGCAGGCCACAGGGGAGTGGCACCATATATTTAAAGTGATGAAAGGGAATAACCTACAACCAAGAACACTCTATCCAGCAGCAAGGCTCTCATTCAGATTCAGTGGATAAATCAAAAGCTTTAGGGCTTCCCTGGTGGTGCAGTGGTTGAGAGTCCGCCTGCCGGGGACACGGGTTCGTGCCCCGGTCCGGGAGAATCCCACATGCCACAGAGAAGCTAGGCCCGTGAGCCATGGCTGCTGAACCTGCACATCCGGAGCCTGTGCTCCACAATGGGAGAGGCCACAACATTGAGAGGCCCATGTACCGCAAAAAAAAAAAAAAAGCTTTACAGATAAGCAAAAACTAAAAGAAGTCATCACCACCAAACTAGCTTTACAACAACTGCTAAAAGAACTTCTCTGAGCAGAAAAGAAAACACCAGAAGTAGAAACAAAACAATTAATGGGAAAGCTTACCAGTAAAGGCAAACATATAGTAAAGGTAGAAAATCATCTACATACAAATATGATATCAAAACCAGTAATCATAAGAGGAGGAGAGTATGAATGCAGGATATTTGAAATGCATTTGAAATTAAGAGATCTGCAACTTAAAACAGTCATGTATACGTGTAGACCACTATACCAAAACCTCATGGTAACTGTACAAAATATCTATAATAGATGTACACACTAAAATTAAAAGGAGTCCAAACACAACACTAAAGAAGATAGTCATCAAATCACAAGAGAATAAAAGAGAAAAGCAAGAAAAAAAGATCTACAAAAACAAATCTAAAACAATTGACAAAATGGCATTAAGAACATATAAAATAATTACCTTAAATGTAAAAGGATTAAATGCTTCAACCAAAAGACATAGACTGACGGAATGGATACACAAATAAGACCCATATATATGCTATCTACAAGAGACCCACGTCAGATCTAGAGACACATACAGACTGAAAGTGAGGGAACAGAAAAAGGTATTCCATGCAAATGGAAATCAAAGGAAGGCTGCAGTAGCAATTCTCATATCAGACACAATAGACTTTAAAATAAGGACTGTTACAAGAGACAAAGAAAGACAATACATAATGATCAAGTGGTCAATCCAAGAAGATATAATATTGTAAATATTAATATATATGTACCCAACACAGGAAAATCTCAATATATAAAATGCTAACAGCCTTAAAGGATAAATCAACAATAACACAATAACAGTGTGGGAGTTTAACATCTCACTTACATCAGTGGACAGATCATGCAGACAGAAAATCAATAAGGAAACACAGGTCTTAAATGATACATTAGACCAGATGGACTTAATCAATATTTATAAAACATTCCATCCTAAAGCAGCAGAATACACATTCTTTTCGAGTTCCCATGGAACATTCTCTGGAATAGAATGCATGCTGGGCCACAAAGCAAATCTGGCTAAATATAAGAAAATTGGGACTTCCCTGGTGGTTCAGTGATTAAGAATCCGCCGGCCAATGCAGGGAACACAGGTTCAATCCCTGGTATGGGAAGATCCCACATGACACGGATCAACTAAGACCATGTATCACAACTACTGAGCCTGTGCTCTAGACCCTGCATGCCACAACTACTGAAGCGTGCACACCTAGAGCCTGTGCTCTGCAACAAGAAGCCACTGCAAAGAGAAGCACACGCACCGCAACAAAGAGTAGCCCCTGCTTGCCGCAACTAGAGAAAGCCCACGTGCAGCAACAAAGACCCAACACAGCAAAAAATAAATAAATATAATAAATTTATATAAAAAAAGAACATTGATCAGGGGGAGGAGTCAAGATTGCAAAATAGGAGGACTTGGAGTTCGCCTCTCCTCACAAGTACAACAAGAATACATCTACAAATGAAACAATTCTCACAGGGCACCTACTGAACACTAATGGAGGTCCTCGGACACCTAAAAGGACAAGAAAAGTCCCCATGCAACCAGCTAGGATGAAAGGAGAAAAAAAAAAAAAAGAGGAAACAGGATGAGACCAGCACCCTGGGCAGGGAGCTGAAGGAGAGGAGAGGTTCCCACACCCAGGAAAGCCACCTCATGGTGGAGAGATCATCTGGGGTAGAGAGGAAGCTTTGGGGGATTGAAGGGGAATGCAGCAACCAGTCTCTGAGAGGACAGAATAAGAACTTCGTACATGGTCCATGCTACAGCCCTGCACACTCCAGCCCAAGTCATGTGTCTTGTGGTGTAGAGGGGGGCTGGGTGCTGGAAAGTGGGGTTTGGAGAACAGACACAGGGAGAGGATAGATGTTGGATGTGAAGAGACAGCCTGAAAGGACGGGACTAAGGAGCTCCACAACTGGAAAAGATTGAGGGAGAAACTGGACCACCATAGAAGCATGGTGCATTTGTTGACTGGCATGCAAGGGGCGGGGCCCCCTTTGAAACTCCCTTCCCCATATGGCAGCCCCTGCCTCTGCAGGCACTAGCAGGGATGCCTGCCTGAGCAGGCTCACCTGTCCCTCAAGCAGAAACCCCCTCCAGCCATGCAGGCCCTGGCGGGCCCAAGTGCTGCCCCTGCCAAAGCCTCCAAAGGTCACACCAGTCCTGGTGGGCCTGAGAACCGCCCCTGCCAAAGCCTCTGCAGGCTGCGCCGATCCTGTGGCCCATGCACCACCCTGCCAAAGCCTCCTCCAGCTGCGCTGGCCATGCCTGTGAATGCCTTCACTGGCCTGCGCAGACATGTGTGCTCCAAGGGCAGCCTCGGGAGCAGAAACTGATGGGAGGAACACATGCAGAGGTGTAGCTGAAACCACAGCTGAGGCCCAGGGGCTGTGCAACTAAGGAAGAAGATCTGAAATCTCTCCTCACAACTACACAAACCATGGAGTTATACCTCTGCTGATGGCTTCCTAAATTCATTGCCTAAGGAACATCCAAACAGACAACAAGTGCTCCTGCAGCTGATACGGATCTGGCTTTAGCAGCTGTGGGCTTTGTGTGCACATACAGTTGAGGGTTGGGTGAGGCCAGAGTCTGAGCTGCCTCCATAGATCCCACAGTGGGTACAGATGAATGACTACTGCAGTACTGGGACCTGACCTCAATGGATCTGTGCTGGTAGCCTGGTAAAAACAATACCTGAGAGTCATGAAGGCCATTTGCCAGCAAATGGTGGGACTGAGAGGAGTGCAAACAACAGTGTACTTTGTGAGCCTGCACAATGGGTGAAAGGGGACACAACTGAGCATACTCACAGGTGAACACCCCCAGAAGAGGAATACTCAGAAGCTTCTCTCCAAGTGGGAGTGCTCCAATCCCACCTATCTCACACTGAAGATCAGAAACACAGCTAAGAAACAGATCTCAGGGCTTCTACCTCAACAACTACAGAGCACACCATGCCCCTGAGAGGGGCGGTGACAACTACAGAGCAAAGGGGAGGCCTCACTCAATATCCAACTCACCCACCCCAGGGCAGACACCAGAAGCAAGAGGAGCTATGATCCTGCAGCCTGCAGAAAGGACACCACAAACACAGTAAGTTAGACAAAATGAGACAAAAGGGAAATCTGCTGCAGATGAAGGAGCAAGATAAAAACCTACAAGAACAGCTAAATGAAGAGGAGATAGGCAATCTACCTGAAAAATAATTCAGAATAATGATAGTAAAGATGATCCAAGATCTCACAAAAAGAATGGAGGCATGGATTGAGAAGATGCAAGAGATGTTTAAGAAGGACCTAGAAAAACTAAAGAACAAACAGAGATGAACAGTGCAATAACTGGAATGAAAAATACACTAAAAAGAATCAATAGCAGAATAACCAAGGCAGAGGAATGGATAAGTGAGCTGGAACAGAGAGAATGGTGGAAATCACTGCCGCAGAACAGAATAAAGAAAAAAGAATGAAAAGAAATGAAGACAGTCTCAGAGACCTCTGGCAGAACATTAAATGCACCAACATTCAAATTATAGGGGCTCCAGAAGAAGAAGAGAAAAAAAAAAGGACCTGAGAAAATATTTGAAGAGATTATACTAAAAAAACTTCCCTAACATGGGAAAGGAAATAGTCAACCAAGTCCAGGAAGCACAGAGAATCTCATATATGATAAACCCAAGGAGGAAAAGGCCAAGACACATATTAATCAAATTAACAAAAATGTAATACAAAGAAAACATATTAAAAGCAACAAGGGAAAAGCAGGAAAAAACATACAAGGGAATCTCCATAAGGTTATCAGCTGATTTTTGCAACAGAAACATTGCAGGCCAGAAGGGAGTGGCATGATATATTTAAAGGGGTGAACCTACAACCAAGAATACTCTACCCAGCTAGGCTCTCATTCAGACTTGATGGAGAAATCAAAAGCTTTACAGACAAGCCAAAGCTAAGAGAATTCAGCAGCACCAAACCAGCTTTAAAACAAATGCTAAAGAAACTTTTCTAGGTGGAAAACACACAAGAGAAGAGAACAAAAGAGGAAGGGAAGAAAAAAGACCTACAAGAACAAACCCAAAACAATTAAGAAAATGGCAATAGGAACATACATATTGATAATTACCTTAAATGTAAATGGATTAAAGGCTCCAACCAAAAGACAGAGACTGGCTGAATGGATATAAAAACAAAACCTGTACATATGCTGTCTACAAGAGACCCATGTCAGACCTAGGTAAACATACAGATTAAAAGTGAGGCTATGGAAAAAGAATTTCCATGCAAATAGAAATCAAAAGAAAGCTGGAGTGGCAATACTCATATTAAACAAAATAGACTTTTAAATAAAGACTGTTACAAGGGACAAGGAAGGACAGTACATAATGATCAAGGGACCAATCAAAGAAGAAGATATAACAATTGTAAATATTTATGCACCCAACATAGGAGCACCTCAATGTATAAGGCAAATGCTAACAGCCACAAAAGGGGAAATCAACAGTAACACAGCAATAGTGGGGGACTTTAAACCCCACTTACACCAATGGACACATCATCCAGATAGAAAATCAATAAGGAAACACAAACCTTAAAGGACACATTAGACCAAATAGACTTAACTAGTGTTTATAGGGCATTCCATCAGAAAGCAGCAGACTTCTCAAGTGTACATCAAACATTCTCCAGGATAGTTCACACCTTAGGTCACAAAATAAATTTAAGAAAATTGAATCATATCAAACATCTTTCCTGATCAAAACCCTCTGAAATTAGAAATCAATTACAGGAAAAAAGGAAACTGTAAAAAATACAAACACGTGGAGGCTAAACAATGTTATTAAATAACCAGTGGGTCACTGAAGAAATCAAAAAATACTGAGAGACAAATGAAAACAAAAACGTGTTGATCCAAACCTATGGGGCGCAACAAAAGCAGTTCTAAGAGGGAAGTTTATAGCAATACAATCTTACCTCAGGAAACAAGAAGAATCTCAAATAAACAACCTAACCTTACAGCTCAAACAACCAGAGAAAGAACAAAAAACAAAACTCCAACTTAGTAGAAGGAAAGAAACCATAAAGATCAGAGCAGAAATAAATGAACTAGAGATTAAGAAAACAATAGAAAAGATCAATGAAACTAAAAGCTGGTTTTCTGAAAAGATAAAATGGATAAACCTTTAGCTTGATTCATCAAGAAAAAAGGAGAGGACTCAAATAAAATTAGAAATGAAAAAGGAGAAGTTATAATGGACACTACAGAAATACAAAGAATTATAACAGACTACTACAGGAAACTATAAGCCAATAAAATGGACAACCTAGAAGAAATGGACAAATTCCTAGAAAGGTGCAAACATCCAAGACTGAACCAGGAAGAAATAGAAAATATGAACAGCCCCAAATCACAAGTATTGAAATTGAAAGTGCAATTTTAAAACTCCCAAAAAACAAAAGTCCAGGACCAGATGGCTTCACAGATGAATTCTATCAAACATTTAGAGAAGATTTAACATCTACCCTTCTGAAACTCTTCCAAAACTTGCAGAGGAAGGAATATTGCCAAGCTCATTCTATGAGACCACTATCACCGATACCAAAACCAGACAAAGATATCACAAAAAAGAAAATTACAGGTCAATATCACTGATGAACATAGACAAAAAACTTCTCAACAAAATAATAGCAAACAGAATCCAACAACACATTAAAAGGATCATACACCCTGATCAAGTGGGATTTATCCCAGGGATGCAAAGATTCTTCAATATATGCAAATCAGTCAATGTGATACACTATATTAACAAATTGAAGAATAAAAACCATATAATCATCTCAATAGATGCAGAAAAAGCTTCTGACAAAATTCAACACCATTTATGGTAAAAAAACTCTCCAGAAAATGGGCATAGAGGGAACCTACCTCAACATAATAAAGGACATATATGACAAACTTACAGCTAACATCACACTCAATAGTGAAAAGCTGACAGCACTTCCTCTAAGATTAGGAACAAGACAAGGATGTCCACTCTTGCCAGTTTTATTCAACATAGTTTTGGAAGTTTTAGCCACAGATATCAGAGAAGAAAAAAATATAAAAGAATCCAAACTGGAAAAGAAGAAGTAAAACTATCTTTTTGCAGATGACATGACACTATACATAGAAAACCCTAAAGATGCTACCAGAAAACTACAAGAGTTCATCAATGAACTTGGTAAAGTGCTAGGATACAAAATTAATACACAGAAAACTCTTGCATCCCTATACACTAACAACAAAGGTCAGAAAGAGAGATTAAGGAAACAATCCCATTTACCACTGCATAAAAAAAAAAAAAAAAAAAAAAAAAAACTAGGAATAAACCTAGCTAAGGAGACAAAAGACCTGTATTCCGAAAACTCTAAGACACTGATAAAAGAAATTGAAGATGAGACAAACAGATGGAGAAATTAACATGTTCTTGGCTTAGAAGAATAAATATTGTCAAAATAACTACACTATGCAAAGCAATCTACAGATTCAATGCAACCTCTATCAAATTACCAGTGACATTTTTCACAGAATTAGAACAAAAAAAATGTACAATTTGTATGGAAACACAAAAGACCCCTAATAGCCAAAGCAATCTTGAGAAAGAAAAATGGAGCTGGAGGAATCAGGCTCCATGACTTCAGACTATACTACAAAGGTACAGAAATCAGAACAGTATGGTACTGGCACAAAAACAGAAATATAGATCAATGGAACAGGGTAGAAAGTCCAGAGATAAACCCATGCACCCATGGCCACCTAATCTATGACATAGGAGACAAGAATATACAACAGAGAAAAGACAGTCTCTTCAATAAGTGGTGCTGGGAAAACTGGACAGCTACAAGTAAAAGAATGAAATTAGAACACTCCCTAACACCATACACAAAAATAAACTCAAAATGGATTAAAGACCTAAATGTTAGGCCAGATACTATAAAACTCTTAGAGGAAAACATAGGCAGAACACTCTCTGACATAAATCACGGCAAGATCATTTTTGATCCACCACCTAGAGTAATGAAAATAAAAACAAAAAAACCCAAATGAGACCTAATAAACTTAAAAGCTTTTGCAAAGCAAAGAAAACCATAAACAAAACAAAAAGACAATCCTCAGAATGGGAGAAAATATTTGCAAATGAAGCAACTGACAAGGGATTCATCTCCAAAATATACAAACAGCTCATGGAGCTCAATATCAAAAAAACGAACAACCCAATCAAAAAATGGGCAGAGGACCGAAATAGACATCTCTCCAAGGAGGACATAGAGATGGCCAACAAGCACATGAAAAGATGCTCAGCATCACTAGTTATAAGAGAAATGCAAATCAAAACTACAAAGAGGTATCACCTCACACCAGTCAGAATGGCCATCATCAAAAAATCTACAAACAATAAATGCTGGAGAGGGTGTGGAGGAAAGGGAACCCTCCTACCTTGTTGGTGGAAATGTAAATTGATATGGCCACTATGGAGAACAGTATAGAGGTTCCTTAGAAATCTAAAAATAGAGTTACCATATGATCCAGCAATCCCACTCCTGGTCATATATCCAGAGACTACAATGGTTCAAAAGGATGCATGCACCAAATGTTCAGGTACAGTGCTGTTTACAATAGCCAAGACATGGAAACAACCTAAATGTCCATTGAAAGATGAATGGATAGAGGAGGTATGATAGATATATACAATGGAATATTACTCACACATAAAAAAGAAGGAAATAATGCCATTTGCAGCAATGTGGATGGACCTGGAGATTGTCATACTAAATGAAGTCAGTCAGAGAAAGACAAATATCATATGACATTGCTTATATGCAGAATCTAAAAAATAATAATACAAATCAACTTATTTAAAAAACAGTAACAGACTCAGATTTAGAAAACAAACTTATGGGCTTCCCTGGGGGCGCAGTGGTTGAGAGTCCGCCTGCGGATGCAGGGGACACGGGTTCGTGCTCCGGTCCGGGAAGATCCCACATGCCATGGAGCGGCGGGGCCGTGAGCCATGGCCGCTGAGCCTGCTCATCCGGAGCCTGTGCTCCACAAAGGGAAAGGCCACAACAGTGAGAGGCCCACGTACCACCAAAAAAAAAAAAAAGAAAAAGAAAAAGAAAACAAACTTATGGCTATCAAAGGGGGAAAAGAAGGAAGAGGGAGGGATAAATTAGGAGGTTGAGATTAAGTTATACACACTACTATATATACAATAGATAATGATCAAGGACCTACTATATAGCATAGGTAACTGTACTCAATATGTTTTAATAACCTAACAAATGAAGAATCTGAAGATAGTGTATGCAAATATATTTGCATAGCCCTATATATATGTGTATATATGTATATATATATATATATACATATATAGCTGTATATATATGTATATATATGAAATGGACAGGTCTGTTGTACACCTGAAACACAATATTGTAAATGAACTATACTTCAATAAAAATTTTTTATAAAAGAAATAAATTATTACCAATAAAATGTTTCAGCTACATTGATCATGTAAATGTGCTATTTTTTAATTTCAAAGAAAATATAGAAGAATATATTTATGAACTCCAGATAGGAACATATTTCAAAAATTAGACACAAAAAGTGTAAGTTTGGTATATTTTACCTCATTGAAGTTAAAAACTCTTTGCAGCAGAAGATATAAAGAACTTTAAAAGGCAAAACAGACAAACACTAGCAGAAGGTATTTGTATTTCCTAAAAGCAACAAAGGATTGAAACTACAGTTTATAATGTACCACTACAAAGACTAACAGAAATATGGGATTGTTATGCCAGGAGGCAAATCCTGGAAAAGGAAACATTATATGAAAGTATATTCAGCCTCACCAATCATCAAGAAAATTCCTAGTCAAACAACAAGATGCTGTTTTCCACCCATCAATTTGGCAATTTTTTTAAAGATTTGACAATGTGGCCAAACCAGATCTCTCATACACTATTGAAAATGACTATTTTGTACAACCAATTTAGAGAGCCATTTTGAATATTCTGAAAAATTGGAAGAGTATACATTCTTCCATGAAGGAATTCCCACCTTTAGAGTAAACTTACACAATTCTACTTTTAGAGAAAACAATGGCATATTGTACAACAGTAAAATAACAACAAAACAAAACCTAGTGTTATATCTATCTATCCACATTAACCAAATACAATTTGATTACAACACAACAAAAATACTGCCAAATGATATTACATGTAATATGGTATGTAAGATTGAAAAATATGCTAAACTATGCTGTATTATTTTTGGATAGAAAGATTCATAGTAATATTTTTACAACCTAGTAATCCTTTTGTGATAATTTTGTGTTGGTTATGTGAGATGTTATCATGAGAGATAGAAGGGAACTCTTTGTACTGTTTTTGAAACTTCTCTGTAAGTTTAAAATTAGCTCAAAATAAGAAGCCTAAATAAAAACTAAGTAATACATCTGGAAAATCACACACACAAACATCAACATTTTGCTTTCAGACAGAAATGGTGCTGAAAGGACTATATGGTTCCAACACAACTTTAATGTGTTTGTCTTTAAAATTCTGAAGTATTTATAGCAAAATGTTAAGATTTGTTAAATTGTTATATTACCACCTCTGCTACTCATGGCTACTAGTGGCAATATGACTTGCTTTTAAATTATATTTCACTGGAAATGTCTTTTTCTTTAAATGGGCTAGTTCTATATCCTTTTATGAGTGCCTAAAAATACATTTATGTTAATTTTACTTTTTGCAATTTCAAAGGTAAAAAATGTCAGCTTTTAAAATGTATTTATTTTTAATTTGCTTGGTACATATCATAGAAACATTCAGTCTCAAAGTGTAAGAATTTTAGCTATTAAAAGTCAGATTTTATAAAATAATGACTTTTAGTCGTGTTACACTTATTAGCTGAAGCAATTTTCAGATTACCTATTTAGATAATTGCAGCTACTGGAAACTTATAATGGAGCACTGTTTTATTAGATATTGAAATTAACAAGAAAAGGATAAAATTAAAGGGTGAACGTTGTGCATAGGGAATCAGCAAGCAGTGAGGCAAGGAATGATTTTTATGGTCTAAAGGAAGAGAGAGGGTAACGTTAATTATGGAGAACAAAATCTAGAGTGAGTCATGATTAGTGCTGAGGAAAAGAGAATGTGAGATCTCCCGCTTAAGTTGCAGGCTGTAAATTAGTTTCAATATGGCTTCATAAATTCACAATTTCCTAAGATATTGGAGTTTCTCATAGAAGATGGCCTATGGCAGGTGTTGGGGAGGAACACAACTTTTCCTCCACCCTGTTATGTTTTGGTCAGTGAGCTACAAATTAAACTGAACAAAAAAATAGCTTAACAAGAGAAAAGGCAACTTTTTTTTTTTAATGGAAAAGGGGAAACCTTCACGGAAAAGAAGTGAAGACCTAAAGAAGTAGTTAGACCCAGGGACTTAAATACAATTTTAACAAAGGGTGATAAATTATAGAGAAATGGCTCAACAAAGGAAAGCGTTTTGGGCTTCTAGAAGCAGTAAATTCTGGGAAGGAAAATATATGGGAAAACTAATGGAAGATAAGGGTTCTTTAGAATGTGTTGTTTATGCAGATTCATTTCAGTGTTATCTTCATATCCAGTGATGATGATTGTTCCTGGTACAAGAGAGGGGACACCTTCAAAAGGGAAATTTATGTCCACTTTTCAGGTGGATAGGAGGAGAGCAGAGAGCTTCTCCTGCATCTGCCGTGTCCCAATTTGCTTCAGCTCAAAATAATCCTCATGCTAAAGTGGCATGTTTTGGGATGGCGTGATTATTCTAAAGTCTCTTACCCCACAACATCAATCAAGGCCAAATCTAGAAGGTAATGACATACTTGAACAAGAGACATGGGAACTGTGGGTAGAGGCTTCTTAATATAAGGAGTAGAAAAATTCATGAGGAGCATTATGCTAGAGAAAGAAAAAAATAATAGTTCTGAGTCATGTGTAGAACATCCTATTGAAGTTCTACAAGGTCAATACGCAGTGTGGTTCAGGTCTTGAAGGCAGGTAACGGACAAGGAGAACTCAAGAATCTTCAGTCAACAGTGTTAGGATTATTCACAGGCTGAATGCTGCTCAGTTCTTCTTATATGTGTCCAAATAGCTGATAACAATATTCCCAAGCAACATGGGCAAATACTAGGATTCCCATGTTGAGAATCACAGACTTACCAAGAAAGTAGCCGAAAAGTTTTCTGCAAGGTGTTCAGGCTCAAGAGACGGCTCTGCTAGATCATGTTAGATTGTCTGACAAGGTTTCTGTTTGCATAATCAGAAACTGCTGGACCATGTCCATGTGAAAGAGAGGTAGGGCCAATGTTTATAATAAAACTAGAAGCCTATTGTGAACTCTCAAAGTATTTTAGTGAGTCTGATTAGGAATTGAGAGAAGGATGAATAGGAGACTGGCAAACTGATACAGCTCTTAGAGGACAGAGCAATTGTAGAGATGCGAGGTGGACTTTGGGAAAAGATAGTGATTCCGATATAAATAAATGTCCCAGTATTGGATGACTGCAAAATAAGGTGTCAGTAGGTGAGTAAGGGTGGGGATAGTGAGATTACTAATCCCTGATCAGAATCATTTCTGTGTTAAATGTCAGTTTAAAACATAATTACATATATTTCTTTTTTGACCCCAGTTTAGTTGAGAGATTAGTTTATATCAACTAGACTTGATTGTTTAACAAACCATCCCAGAATTCAGTGTTTTGCTTTAAAAAAAAAAAAAAACTGCTTATTTATCCCACTATTGTATGGGTTGGCTGGGTGGTTCTTCTGTTGTGTTAGCTTTTCAGATCTCTGGCCAACTGGTAGATCAGATGGTAGCTGGATGATCAAGAATGGCCACCCTCATATGTGTGACAGTTGGCAGGCTGTCTTCTGGGATACTGGGCCACAAATCTCTCATTATCCAACAGGCCATCTTGGGACAGCCTCCAAGTGTCAAGAAAGAGCTGGATCCAACAAACATCTTACAGGTTTACTAATATCTCATTGGTCAATCCAAGTCACGTGGCCAAGTCCATATTCAGGGGATAGAAGAATGAACTCACACTGATGGGAAGAGCTGCAAAGGGGCTGCACACATATATGGAGAGGAAGAATTTGCAACTTCTGCTATCAACACAGTTGTATAACTGATTATTAGCCTATCTCCAGTATTTCCTAAATAATACATTAAAATTTAGCCAGGCTTTTCGAAACTCACTTTCTTTTTTGTTGTATTTGTCTTATAATGTTTCTTGACAGGCAATAGTGAGCAATGCCAATAATATCTGGCTTTACACATGAGCTATAAGTCAATCTATGTTTGATGGCAAAGAAATAAAATTAGACAGGAAAGGATTATCTAGTGGGAAAAAGTTATAACAAAACTATGGAAAGGTTAGTGGATTTAAGGCACGGAATTGATTCTGTCACCTTCAAGGGTATAAACTATTTCAGACTTAGCTCAAATAATGCTGAATTTTTCTCACAAGTCTCTTGTGATTAGTTGCTATTAAGCCACTTTAATTGCCCCTCATTTCTATGTAAGCAATGTGACTGAAAAAAATTTTTTGTAGTTTTGACTTGAATGAGGAAGTTGTAAATGGCAACTAAAGAAAAAAAATCTGTGCTATAGTGTTAGAAGAGGCATTGTTCATAGAAAGTAATAAAAGAAAGTTTACATAGAACTTTCCTTTCGAGAGATTTATGGCATGAATTCAGCAGATGAAATCAATGTACTATGCATTATAAATAGGTCTTTGAGCGGCTGTATGGTGAATTCAAAATTCTTAAGAAAACAGTAGGGCACCTGTAGAAATAGGCAAGGACACAAGTAAATCCAAGGTTCCTCTTGAAATATTGCTATAATTTGTAGAAGTGAAGATGCCTGTTATTATTTGAAAGGGCAACGTATTTCAATTTCATATACTCACTGAGATGTGCTTTGTTTATTCTCATAAGATAAGCCTATAAAACTAAGTTTACTGGAAATCAAGAAGTATCATTTACATATTCCACGTGCCATTCTGAGCTTTTCAGTATCACGTATCTGGTTAAAAGTGCTGAGAGAGAGACAGAGAATGTCCAAAGAAGTTATCCTAAAACAAACCATTACGTGAATATAAATTTCCTAAGACAGAAATTGATGTACAAATTTTTCCTTGAGTTTTAATTATGTTGCCTTAAAAATGGCATAAGATAAATTACATTCCAGAATTTTTCAGTAGTCTTATTTGCAACACCTACTATAAAATAGTATGTGGCTTTGTCACTCTTGCAGAATAGCAGTCTCAGTAATACTTCATGCCATATTCAAATGAGTATTTTCAGCTCTTGCAAACCTTGTTAACTTGTTTTAGATTTCTACAAAGTATAATTTTCAATATGCAGTTCTATTTTACTGACATGCTGATAAAACTAAATGTTAGCCAGTACTCTCCTCCAACATACCAAGTTTCCTTTCCATTTCCTTAGACAATTTAAACCAGTAGTCTTCCTTTTTCTTTCCCTTCCCTCTCATGCAATCTTTCTTGGATGATAGCATTCTTATTGTTGCTCTAGTGCACTTATCAATCTCTCCACAATTTTCAGTAACACTTCTCAACTCTCGATCTCTATTTTCACTTTCTTCTATAGCTTGACAACAGCCTGGATCACATCACTTTTTGGCACTTCTATCTAAAGTCCTTGAACTTAGTGTCCCTCCTCTCTGAACACATTTTGATGACATTGCATCAAGCCTATGTTATCATATCTATTAGCATGCTTTTTCCTTTATCTGAATTATAAGTACTATCATACACTTACTTCATTATTCAATTAGTTCTCTGTTGACCACACAGTTTTTCCAAACCTGAACCAAGGGATGAGTTATTTAATGTTTTCCTATCATTTTTCTATACTATCAAATGTTCCTCCCTATATTTTGTTTCTGACTGTACAAGTGCAGTTCCTGCAGAAAAATATGGATGGCCATATTTTCCCTTTTAGAGAGTTCAATCACAGTGATGATTCATACTGGGATCTTCACTATTATTATCCCAAGTCCAAATTTGCCAATTTATCTCTTCACTAATGGAATAGTGTGAAATCTCTAGACATTTACTGAAATTTTCTTTTTTATATTATTAATGTAAACTCATAATCAACATACGAAAGTCATTTTCCCACCTAAAAATCAGAACCCTTCCTATTTTCATTGTTAGTAAAATCATTACTTTTATTTCCAATCAGAATCTAAACTCACTATTATTATTACTATTTTTTACTTCCTCTACTCCTGTTTCACCTGAACCATTTACTCAACAAGTACTTTTCCTATTCATTGTCATCATTATAGACCATGTTTTCATTCCTTCATTTCTGAATAACTGTTGATCTTTGTACTTTCCCTTTCCCTGCCGTAATTTTTTATGTTTCTATCTATCATGAACAATGCTTTCATTGAATTACTCTCTAAAATACTGCATCTCAAATTGTAATTTATTTACTTTCTCTCCAAGTATCGTATGATCTCAACCTAGTTGCTCCATCTCACCAGAAATCTCTCTACTGTGTAAAATTGACCCTTCCCTCCAGACCTATGCACACCTTTTTGTCTCAAGAATGTACATATTCTTTTCTAAAACTCCATACTCATGTTTAACTAGAATGGAAGAGATTTTATCGCTGTTCAACTGGTCTCGACTTTGTGGGATTTTTATTCAGTTCACATCACTCCACAGCATTAAAAGATGTGGGTTTTTTCTAGAACTGCAAGCAAGCCAGAGTGATCTCAGTCTTAAACAACATTCAGGATTTGTCATGTGTGCTTCACACATCCTTATCACTCCCTTAATTACTGCCACATGCTTTTCTTTTCATTCGTGTCTATATGATCTCCTCAAAGAAATGTCAAGTTCTTCTAGGCACAGTTCACTGCATATACCCTTTTCTATACCCTTTATAACCTAAAAGAGAACTCATCACTTAGTGGGTAATAAAAATAGTTAACTATTATGAACTTGCTATGTGTCAGCCATATAATTAGGTTGTGAGAGGACTTGTATTAAAGCTTCATTTTCAGAGTAAAAGCAATTCTTTGACTTATAATGCTTGCCTGGCTGGACTGTTCTAATTATTAGGGGGAAAGAGCGTAGAAACTTAAGCTTCTATGAGAAAGTATGAGAGGTAGTATAGGACACTGGTTAGAAGCAGGGATTCTAGAACCAGGATATCTACCTAGATTCAACCCAGACCCTCCTTCGCTGTTCAACACTTACAAGCTATATCTCTGAGTAAATAATTCACCTCTCCTTGCCTCCATTTCCTCTTTCAGAAACAAAGATATAATGCTAGTTGCAGTCTCAACGATTGATGAGATTCAAAGAGTTAACATATGTTGCTTAGAATAGTGCCTAGTATTGGGAGTTCCCTGGTGGCCTAGTGGTTATGATTCCAGGCTTTCACTGCTATGGCCTGGGTTCAATCCCTGGTCAGGGAACTGAGATCCTTCAAGCCACTTAGTGTGGCTAAAATAAAATAAATAAAAAAGAATAGTGCCTAGTATTTAGTAAGCACTCAACTAGCATAAACTATTTTGAGTTTTTGCCTTCATTTTCCTAAACTGACTCATTGTTTTTTAAAGCTACATCATTATAAGTTAGTAAAATCTGGCCAGTATGCAAAATGACCTCTATAGCATACAAAGATTTTCAAGAACTGATGTGATTTCTCCCTTCAAACTTTCAAATAGTATAAATGAAGAAAGTAGAGGGTCCCTAAGGAGAAGGACAACTGTGGGTGAAGAGAATGATAGCTCTTCAATTATTTAACAGTATTTATTGAGCTAATACACTCAACTGATATATCTTCTGGACACTGTAAGAGATTTTTTTCTTGGAATTACATGACAGAAGGTACTCGTTCAATATTAATAGAATATGCTAATATGAGTAACAAAAGTAAGTAAGGGAAGAAATGAAAAAAAAAAAAGACTGGAAGACAGAATGGTGGAAATAACTGCCGAGGAGCAGAATAAAGAAAAAGGAATGAAAAGAATTGAAGACAATCACAGAGACCTCTGGGACAACAGTAAACACAACAACATTCAAATTATAGGGGTCTCAGAAGAAGAAGAGAAAAAGAAAGGGTATGAGAAAATATTCAAAGGGATTATAGTTGAAAACTTACTTAACATGGGAAAGGAAATAAACCCAAGAAGGAACATGCTGAGCACATATTAATAAAACTAACAAAAATTTAATACTAAGAAAACATTAAAAGCAACAAGGGAAAAGCAAAAAATAATATACAAGGGAATCCCCATAAGGTAATCAGCTGATTTTCAGCAGAAACTCTGCAGGCCAGAAGCAAGTGGCAGAATATACTTAAACTGATGAAAGTGAAAAACCTACAACCAAGATTACTCTACCCAGCAAGGATCTCATTTAGATACGACAGAGAAATCAAAAGCTTTACAGACAAGCAAAAGCTAAGAGAATTCAGCACCACCAAGCCAGCTCTACTACAAATGCTAAAGGAACTTCTCTAGGTGGGAGACACAAGAGAGGAAAAAGACCCACAAAAACAAACCTAAAATAATTAAGAAAATGGTAATAGGAACATACATATTGATAATTACCTTAAACGTAAATGGACTAAATGCCCCAACGAAAAGACACAGACTGGCTTAATGGATACAAAAACAAGACCCATATATATGCTGTCTACAAGAGACCCACTTCAGACCTAGGGGCACATACAGACTGAAAGTGAGGCAATGGAAAAAGATATTCTATGCATATGGAAATCAAAAGAGAGCTGGAGTAGCAATACTCATATCAGATAAAATAGCCATTAAAATAAAGACTGTTACAAGAGATAAGGAAGGACACTATATAATGAACAAGGGATCAATCCAATAAGAAAATATAACAATTATATTTATGCATCCAAAATAGGAGCACCTCAATACATAAGGAAAATGCTAACAACAATAAAAGGGGAAATCAACAGTAACACAGAAACAGTAGGGACTTTAACACCCCACGTACACCAATGGACAGATCATCCAAACAAAAAGTAAATAAGGAAAGCCAAGCTTTAAATGACACAACAGACCAGATAGATTTAATTAATATTTATAGGATATTCCACCCAAAAGTGGCAGAATACACTTTCTTCTCAAGTGCACATGGAACATTCTGCCGAATAGATCACAACTTGGGTCACAAATCAAGCCTCGGTAAATTTAAGAAAATTGAAATTATATCAAGCATCTTTTCTAACCACAAGGCTATGAGATTAGAAATCAATTACAGGAAAAAAAAAACGTAAAAAACACAAATACATGGAGGCTAAATAGTGTGCTACAAAATAACCAAGAGATCAATGAAGAAATCAAAGAGGAAATAAATACATAGAAACAAATGACAACAAAAACACGATGACCTAAAACCTATGGGACACAGCAAAAACAGTTCTAAGAGGGAAGTTTATAGCAATTCAATCTCACCTCAAGAAACAAGAAAAATCTCAAATAAACAATTCAACCTCACACCTGAAGCAACTAGAGAAAGAAGAACAAAGAAAACCCAAAGTCAGTAGAAGGAAAGAAATCATAAAGATCAGAGCAGAAATAAATGAACTATTAATGAAAATAAATAACAAAATTCAATAAAACTAAAAGTTGGTTCTTTGAGAAGATAAACAAAATTGATAAACCTTTAGCCAGACTCATCAAGAAAAAAAGGGAGAGAACGCAAACCAATAAAATTAGAAATGAAAAAGGAGAAATTACAACTGACACTGTACAAATACAAAGGATTATGAGACTACTACAAGCAACTATATGCCAATAAAATGGATAACCTTGAAGAAATGCACAAGTTCTTAGAAAGGTACAATTTTCCAAGACTAAACAAACCTGGAAGAATTAGAAAATATAAACAGACTTATCAAAGTAATGAAATTGAAACAGTAATTAAAAATATTCCAGCAAACAAAAATCCAGGACCAGATGGCTTCACAGGTGAATTCTATCACATTTACAGAGAGCTAACACCTATCCTTCTCAAGCTCTTCCAAAAATTGCAGAGGGAGGAACATTCCCAAATTCGTTCTATGAGGCTACCATCACCCTGATACCAAAACCAGACAAAGATATCACAAAAAAAAAGAAAATTACAGACCAATATCACTGTAATAGATGCAAAATTCCCCAACAAAATACTAGCAAACAGAGTCCAACAACACATTAAAAGGATCATACACCATGATCAAGTGGGATTTGTCCCAGGAATTCAAGGTTTCTTCAGTATATGCAAATCAATCAATGTGATACAGCACGTTAACAAATTAAGCAATGAAAACCATATGATCATCTCAATAGATGTTGAAAAAGCTTTTGACAAAATTCAACACCCATTTATGATAAAAACTCTCCAGAAAATGGGCATAGAGGGAATCTACCTCAACATAATAAAGGACATATATGACAAATTCACAGCAAACATCATTCTCAATGGTGAAAAACTGAAATCATTTCCACTAAGATCAGGAACAAGACAAGGATGTCCACTCTCACCACTTATTCAACATACTTTTGGAAGTCCTAGCCACGGCAATCAGAGAAGAAAAAGAAATAAAAGGAATACAAATTGGAAAAGAAGTAAAACTGTCACTGTTTGCAGATGACATGATACTATACATAGAAAATCCAAAAGATGCCATCAGAAAACTACTAGAACTAATCAATGAATTTGGTAAGTTTGCAGGATACAAAATTAACGCACAGAAATCTCTTGCATTCCTATACACTAACAACAAAAAATCAGAAAGAGAAATTAAGGAAACAATCCCATGTACCATTGGAACAAAAATAATAAAATACCTAGGAATAAACCTACCTAAGGAGGCAAAAGACCTGTACTCAAAAAACTATAAAACAGTGATGAAAGAAATCAAATATGACATTAAACGATGGAGAAATATACCATGAATGATGGATTCTTCTTCTTTTTTTTCTTTTTTTTTTTTTTTTTGTGGTACACAGGCCTCTCACCATGGTGGCCTCTCCCTTTGAGGAGCACAGGCGCTCCGGAGGCACAGGCTCAGCGGCCATGGCTCATGGGCCCAGCCACTCCGCAGCATGTGGGATTCTCCCAGACCAGGGCATGAACCCATGTCCCCTGCATCGGCAGGCGGACTCTCAACCACTGCGCCACCAGGGAAGCCCAGATGGATTCTTCTTGGATTAGAAGAATCAATATTGTGAAAAAAATACCCAAAGCAACCTACAGATTCAATGCAATCCCTATCAAATTACCAATGGCATTCTTCACAGAATTAGAACAAAAAAATTTTACAATTTGTATGGAAATACAAAAGACCCCAAAGAGTAAAAGCAATTTTGAGGAAGTAAAATGGAGCTGGAAGTATCAAGCTCCCCAACTTCCAACTATACTACAAAGCTACAGTAATCAAGACAGGATGGTACTGGCACAAAAACACAAATACAGATCAATGGTATAGGATAGAAAGCCCAGAGATAAACCCATGCACATATGGTCACCTAATTTATGACAAAGGAGGGAAAAATATACAATGGAGAAAAGACAGCCTCTTCAATAAGTGGTACTGGGAAAACCAGACAGCTACATGTAAAAGAATGAAATTAGAACATTCTTTAACATTATACACAAAGATAAGTTCAAAATTGAATAAAGACCTAAATGTAAGACTAGACACTATAAAACTCTTAGAGGAAAATATAGGAAAAACACTCTTGGACACAAGCCACAGTATGATCTTTTTTGACCCACCTCCTAGAGTAATAAAAATAAAAACAAAAATAAACAAATAGGACCTAATAAAACTTAAAACCTTTTGTACAGCAAAGGAAAGCATAAACAAGATGAAAAGACAACACTCAGAATGGGAGAATATATTTGCAAACAAAACAACAGACAATGGATTAAACTCCAAAATATATAAACACCTCATGGAGCTCAATATCATAAAAAACAAACAATCCAATCAAAAAAATGGGTGGAAGACCTAAATAGACATCTCTCCAAGGAGGACATACAGATGGCCAACAAGCACATGAAAAGATGCTCAACATCACTAGTTATTAGAGAAATGCAAATCAAAACTACAATGAGGTATCACCTCACACAGGTCAGAACGGCCATCATCAAAAAATCTACAAACAATAAATGCTGGAGAGGGTGTGGAGAAAAGGCGACCCTTTTGCACTGTTGGTGGGAATGTAAATTGATACAGCCACTATGGAGAACAGTATGGAGGTCCTTAAAAAACTAAAAATAGAATTACCATATGACCCAGCAATCCCACTACTGGGAAAATACCCTCAGAAAACCATAATTCAAAAGGAACCATGTACCCCTATTTTCATTGCAGCACTATTTACAATAGCCAGGACATGGAAACAACCTAAATGTCCAATGACGGATGAATGGATAAAGAAGATGTGGTACATATATACAATGGAATATTACTCAGCCATAAAAAGGAACAAAACTGGGTCATTTGTGGAGATGTGGATGGACCTAGAGTCTGTCATACAGAGTGAAGTAAGCCAGAAAGAGAAAAACAAATATCGTATATTAACACATATATGTGGAATGTAGAAAAATGGTACAGATGAACATATTTGCAGGGCAGGAATAGAGACACAGATGTAGAGAAAGGACATGTGGACACGGGTGGAAAGGGAGGGTGGAACAAATTGGGAGATTAGGATTGACATATAATACACTACCATGCATAAAATAGATAGCTAGTGGGAACATTCTATAAAGCACAGGAAGCTCAGCTCAGTGCTCTGTGATGACCTAGATTGGTATGTGGGAGGGAGGTCCAAGAGGGAGGGGGATATAGGTATACATATAGCTGATTCACTGCATTGTACAGCAGAAACTAACACAACATTGTAAAGCAATTATACTCCAATTTAAAAAATAAAAAAAAATAGACGGTAATATATTCAAGATAACAGAATGAATTCTTATCTTTAGAAGCATTTGATTTTCCAAAGATCCAAAGTGTTCCATCCTTTGCAACTTCAGGGCTGCTGACAATTTAAGTTTGGTTGAGTGCCAAGACAGAAACAACACTAAATAAAACCTGAAAAAAAAAATAAAAAGGAATGTTGGTATTAATAAATATAAGTATGCATCAGATATACAGGAATACCTTTATCATGTAATAAAACACATTTTCATAAGTTCCTTTTGTCTCATCCCTTTTGAATCTGCAGGATAATGTTGCTTAGACACCTATCTGTGTAGAGTGATGGCTAAGAACAGAATTTTTCATTAAGCCATAAAATCTGAAATGGCAAAACCTTTGTAGAGGGCTTCCCTGGTGGCGCAGTGGTTGAGAGTCCGCCTGCCGATGCAGGGGACACGGGTTCGTGACCAGGTCCGGGAGGATCCCACATGCCGCGGAGCGGCTAGGCCCATGAGCCATGGCCGCTGAGCCTGCGTGTCCGGAGCCTGTGCTCCAAAACGGGAGAGGCCACAACAGTGAAAGGCCCGCGAAAAGATCCCATGAGAGATGTTGAAATGTACTCTTAACAAAAAAAAAAGAAAAAAAAAACCTTTGTAGAGTGTAAAGTTCTGTGTTTTTGCTATATTCACAAAACCCTGGGATTTGAATGGGCTAGACAGGATGAAATGAGTTGGCAAGGCAGGTCATCATATAGTGATCTGCATGGTTAGGATGACAGGAGTACTGAAGTCTGGAACAGCTAATGTCTGTGAAAGTGCCTGTTAGTTTTTACCTATTAGTTTGGTGGATAATAATAGAAAATAAGATTAATTTAGTCACCATTCAAAAAAGACATCTACAATAACCTTTCTCCTCTACCAATGTTAAGAAGAGAACAGAGTTCACAGAAAAGATGAACATTTGTTTCAAAATAGAAGCATAATTTTCCAAGCAATTTCCACCAGAATGACATGAGCCATGTATTTATACTCAGAAGCCAAATTCAGTAATTGATTAAAGACCTCTCCTATAGCATTAGACTCTTATTTATAATTTATTTTGTAAACTCCATAACCTTTTCCTCACTGATTTACCTCCATTGCTATTATTAAAATGTATTCACAATGCAAGGGAGCAAACTGTGACTGATATTTGTATTTAACACATTACATAATACAGTCTGTCATTCTGAAGAGGTATTAATGACAAATGAGTTATTTAAGCTATAAGAAGTGTAAATCTGCATAAGTTTTCCACATACTCGAATGTAGGGGATTCTTTCTGTGTAATTTGCATATATGAACTACACAGATTCAGAGATAATGGAGGATAAATCTCTATCTTCTGAATGTATACCCAAATTAAATAATTCTATTCGGATTTATTAAATGTCTACTCTGCTAAACAGCTGGAATGTATTGAGTGAGATATTCTCTCTCTTACCTCTAGATAAATATTGAATGTGCTGTTTCCTTACCTGTATTTCACTTACTTAACTTGTGTTCACACATCACACTTCAGTTTGGCTTTCTTGATACTCACATGGTACACACACACATCCATGAAGTCAGAGATAAGCACAGCTTCCCAGTTTGCACAATTTACTTCTAGCCTTATTTATAATATTATTCTCTTTTTATTGAAACAGCTTTGTTGTATGAGGGCAGACAATGTGCCTTGCACATCAGTGTATCTCCAGCCCAGCCCACTGTAGGCCCTCAGGACACTATGTTGACTGTTGTACAAATGCCTTTGCGGCAGTCTGACCCTGGCTGCAGACTTGCTGGGAGTTACTAAGCAATTAGTGATATTCACCAAAGGAAGGAATGTTATGCTCTCTGAAAATCAAGATTCTTGCCCTCTTGGAATTTACAAGGTAGTAGAGAAAATTTTAGCGGCAGAAATAACTACAAGTTAGTATGACACAAGGGTGGTATGAGTATAAACAGACTTTTACAGGCACTCAGAGTAAAATGAAATCTCTACCAGTCAGGATGATGAAAGGGGCTTTCTAGAGTAGATAGTCTGAACTACTAGTTTTGTCACATTATAATGAAGTCTGACCAATAACCATAAGGATTAACTGATGACTTTTGCTTATAAATCAGATTATTAATACTTTTTCTGAGAATAGTATTAAGCCAACAAACAGTTATCTTACTTTAAAATCATCTGGTAACAGATGGACTCTTAAAATAGAAGTGACTTCATAATATGACTTGCAGTTATATCCACATATGCCATTCCTGTTTCTGCTGTGCACAAAATTTCTTAGACATAGCCTATAAATCAAATCCATACCACTGTTTACCTTACTTGGTGAGTATAAACTATGTGCTCCTTTTTTCTTTATTACTGAGTTCCTTACAAAAGTGATTGGTTTAGTAGTAAAACTAGAAAAGAATTTAATGTCTGGATTGAATTATCCTAAAAATAGATGAGCTTTACCTAAAAATATTTTCTTATCTTTGAAGAGATAGAATCACAGTTAGTTATCAAGTAGTTTAATAATTTTGCACAAGATAATATTGCAGTCTGAAATTATTACCTCCCTATAGACTCTGTTAAATTATCCTTTTTATTCTTGCCTTATTTAATTCAATTTGTCAAATATTCTTTTAGTATCTACCAAGAACACAATCTGCTTACTCTCATTTAAAATGGAATATTAAAGGTTCTATCATTTAATAAGTAATAGTATGTTTTTACTTGCACTCATCCCTTTAGCAGGACTTTACATCAAGGTTTAGAAATCCACATACATCATATTTATTCATTCTGCATAGAAAGTATTGAAGGGTTTTATTTCACTGATATGAAATATCCTTTGTTAACATGAGCAGTTACTCTTGACTTTAGGTGTGAATAGATTAATAAATAATGCTCATGTATCAATTCTTTTGCTTTTCCTTTATTTCATTTGTTTCAAAAATATTTATTGTGCATTTAATATATTACTCTAAGTATTATGGGAAATGTGATTTCCTATTTCTTCAGCACTCTTCACTTGGAAAGTCAGAAATAATGTAATTTAAGTATAATAATACTGGCAAAAATGGTTAGCATCGAAAACATGAGCCATAAGCCAAATAAATCATGAATGAGGTAACATTTTTGGTCAATAATGCTAATAATGCCACTTTTATTGAGTCATATCTTCTCATGACTTATGCCCCACGTAGCTCAACTTTACACATGTTTAATGCAACAAACCATTTCATACAGCATTGCCACTGAAGTTCCACAAAATCAAAAGTGTCATTTGCACGATTTTGGGACTACTAGTATTTTGTGTTAAAGAGTTACAAATCATATTTCAAGGTTCAAATATGATATCTAAATCTTTCTTTACCCAATGCCATCACAAAATTAGATTTTTAGAGATTTGTCTTATGCATTTTGGTAATATCAAAATCTGGGTCACATTATCCAGTCCTCATAATGTCTACTGATACCAGAGATATTTGGTAAGTTAGTATTCTTTTAAGATTAAAATCATGGACTTTGGAATAACTGTGGCTTAGATTCAAGTTTAGGTTCTGTTCACCACTGTAATATAATCTGTTTAAGCCTTAGCTGAAAATTAGGAAAATATTTGCATTAACCATAGTTTATATGAGGATTAATGAAAACAGTGACAATAGAGTGCTTACCACAGTGTCTGGCCCAAACTATTCCAGTAAAGCACCGGCAGTTTTTGATTGTAAAGGTGAAGTGAATCTTAATTCAGTCTGAAGCAGCCACTGAAGAAAGTTTGTTGCTGTTTTGACAAAGTCACAGTGCAGAAGGGTTGCTGACTATTTTTTTCTTGATTCCTAGAACACTAAATGTGCCAATTATTTTTAACTTCATTCTTTACTTGTTAGACTGATATTCATTTTTCTTTACTATCAAAGCTTATCATTATGAGTTTTTATTCCAGAGTGCTAAGAATGCTGAGGAAAAGGATAGCCTAAACCTGCTCTTGAAGTAATCCCACTCTTGTTCTGACCAGACAGATGAATAAACATATAAGATTTTTAAAATGTTCTTTGTTATGGATCAAATTGTGTCCCCTTCCCTGATCCCCTAAATTTATGTGCTAAAATTCTAACTCCCAGTACCTCAGAATGTGACTGTATTTGGAGATAGGGCCTTCAAAGAGGAGAAAATAAGGTAATATGGGTGGGCCCTAATTCAATATGACTGATGTCCTTATAAGAGGAAGATATTAGGACAACACAGCAGAGACCATGTGAGGACACAGCAAGAAGATAGCCAAGAAGAGAGGCCTCAGAGGAAACCAAACCTGACACTTTGATCTTGGACCTCTAGCCACCAGAACTGTGAGAAAATGAGTTTTCTTGTTTAAGCCTCCTCGTCTGTGTTAGCAAACTAATACAATATTCAAAGGCAGGGGCCAGTAGATTATTTTTTAGGAGAAAACATATACATAGAGTTGGAACTAGTTATATTTAGAACACTTGTTTTTGATTCCTTAATGGAAAATAAAAATATAATGTCTTGTCCTGTCTTAAATGCTAGTATGTTCTGAGGTTTTAAAAGTATTAAGATGTCTGCTAATTTTGAAAATTTCATAGGTAAGAATTGAACTCTACAACCTAAAACTATAGTAGCTAAATCAGAAAATTTTTAAAATTTAGTAACAATCATAAAATTTAGTAACTCTGATCTTTCTGATAAGTACCTACTAAAATTCCACAAAAATTTTATTAGTTTCTCATTCCAAAGTAAAGGTATGTTATGAGAGAAAACAAACAGAAACATATATGATTCCATAGTTTTCTTTGCCATCATCTTAAAACTCTTTCAGTACCTGTCCTCATAATTCTCAGTAAATATATTTTCTCCTTATCTTACAGGCCAAAAATAGAAGGCTTAAGAAAATATCCTCAGTTTTTCTCATTTTCATTTACAGAATTAATCACCTTTATTGAGATGTGGTGGATAAGAATCTGGACTCTAAAATGATTCCTTGGTTCAAATCATGTCTCTGCTCCTTAGTAATTGTATAATTTCTGCAAATATTAATCCATCTGTGTCTCAGCTTACTCATCGATAAAATAAGGATAATAATAGTGCACATTACAACATATCAAGGACTTTGAACAGAGATATACATGTGTATGTGTATCTGTGTGTATGTATGAGTGTGTGTGTGTATATATATATATATTTCAAATAATGTCAACTATTATTACCTTGATTATTACTTACATTATTATTTATTCTTATTTACCCATTTTAATCTTCCACTTTTTAATTTTAGAAGGTGGATTTTCAACTCTAAACTTTACAGCTAAACCCTTTTTCTCCTTGTCCCAAGAAATTCCCCCTCTTTATTCTTCTACATGTTTCATTTCTCCTACCCAGTAGCTATCCTCCTAAACCTAAAATCATTCTTCTACATGTTTCATTTCTCCTACCCAGTAGCTATCCTCCTAAACCTAAAATCATGCTTATTCTTCATACTAAAAATAAAAGTATGAACAAACCTCTCTCTTTCTCAGCTTCCCACTATCCTCTTCACCTTTCCTTTCACAACATTTTTTAAACGAGTAATCTGTACCCACTGACTCATTCTCCTTACTCCATCAACCATTGCTATCTGTCATGTGCTTTCTCATATCTGATAACAGACACCAATGACTTTCTGCTTGGCAAAGCCAGTGACCTCATTTCATTTGAAATTGTTGACCACTCTCTACTTCTGATAATCCATTTCTCCACTGAGGCCTGTGACACCATTTCATCCATGACACTTGGCTCTCCTAGTTCTCAGGCTACTCTTTTTTTAAAGATCTTTACTAGATCTCTACAAGGCTGTTTTTCTTCCCTAGAAAGTGGCAGCATTGTATGTATGACTGCATGATATTCACCAAAAAAGAATTGCAATGATGGTCCCTTTGGTTTTGGTACATTGATATTTTTACTTGAAAATCATGTTTTGAAATATTAACTAAAAACTTAAAATGTTGTTTGCACTATCCCTAATGTTTAGGATAGTGTTGGTACATAATAGGTACACAATAAATATTTGGTACATGAAAGAGTTTAATTTTTTTCTATGATCTTTTATAACTCACAATCTATGTGATCAGGGAGAAATGTACTATGTAATATAAGGGAATAAATGATTAACTGATGGCTATTTGGGACCATAAGTTAGGTAAATAGAAATCTAGCTACCTTTTAAAAATTGTGTTTAGCTAAATTTATTTTAAAATAATTTTTAAATACCCAAATCTCATATACATTTTTCACCTTTCCCTAATCTGAAATTATAATACCTATTTAACTTCAAAAAGTCAAAATTGTAATGAAAAGAGCAATTTTGTGAGAAGAAAGTCTCAAAATGTCCACTTTTATGTGATTGCATGTCTTACAAACTCCTTAATCTGTTTTGAACTTATTTTTGTGCATGGCATGAGAGTAATCCCGTTTGATTCTTTTGCATGTAGCTGTCCAACTGTCCCAAATCATTTACTGAAGAGGATGTCTTTTCCCCATTGTATATTCTCATCATATGCCTCCTTTGTTGTACATTAATAGACCATAAAAGTGTCCATTTATTTCTGGGCTCTCTATTCTGCTCCACTGATGTATATGTCTATTTTTGTGCCAGTACTCTATGATTTTGATGACTGTAGCTTTGTAGTATAGTTTGAAATCAGGGAGCATACCTCCAGCTTTGTTCTTCTTTCTCAAGATTGTTTTTACTATTTGACTATTTTGACTTTTGTCTTTCCATACAAAATTTAGAATTATTTGTACTAGCGCTATGAAAAAAAACAAAAATGCCATTGGTATTTTGATAAGAATTGAACTGAATCTATAGATTGCCTTGAGTATTATGGTCATTTTAACAATATTAATTTTTCCTATTCATGAACATGATATATATTTCCATCTATTTGTGTCATCTTCATTTCTTTCCTCATTGTCTTATAGTTTTCCAAGTACAGATATTTTACCTCTTTAGTTAGATTTCTTCCCATGTATTTTGTTCTTTTTGATGCAATTGTAAATAGAATCTTTAAAAAAATTTCTTTCTGATAGTTCATTGTTGGTATATAGAAACGCAACAGATTTCTGTATATTAATTTTGTATAATGTCCTGCAACTTGACCGAGATCATTCATGAGTTCTAGTAATTTTTTCGTGGTATCTTGAGGATTGTCTATCTATAGTATCATGTCATTTGCAAACAGTGGCAGTTTTACTTCTCCCTTCCAAACTGGATTTCTTTTATTTCTTTTTCTTGTCTGAGTGCTATGGCTAAGACTTCCAATACTAAAAGTGGTGAGAGTGAGCATCCATGTTTTGTTCCAGATCTTGGAGGAAATGCTTTCATCTTTTCATCATTGAGTATTGTTACATATGGGCTTGTTGTGTATATGGCCTTTATTATGTTGAGATATTTTTCCTTCATACCCTTTTTCTGGAGATTTTTTTTTTGTCATAAATGTATGCTGAACTTTGTCAAAATCTTCTCCTGCATCTATTGAGATCATCATATGAGTTTTATTCTTCAGTTTGTTTGTGTGATATACCATATTGATTGATTTGTAGACAACGAACCAACCTTGCAACCCTGGGGTAAAACTCATTTGATAATGGTAAATGATCCTTTTAGTGTATTATTGCATTTGATTTGCTAATATTTTGTTGAGGTTTTTTACACATGGTATTCTTATTTTACCTAGAGCTTAATTATAATATGATTATCTGCTGTGGGAGTTAGATTATACACCTACTTCTTTACTTGAATAAATCAGCTTTGGGCTTCCCTGGTGGCGCAGTGGTTGAGAGTCCGCCTGCCAATGCAGGGGACACAGGTTCGCGCCCCGGTCTGGGAAGATCCCACATGCCGCGGAGTGGCTGGGCCTGTGAGCCATGGCCGCTGAGCCTGCGTGTCCGGAGCCTGTGCTCCGCAACGGGAGAGGCCACAACAGGGAGAGGCCTGCGTACCACAAATAAATAAATAAATAAATAATCAGTTTTAAGAGATTAAGTGTTAGACTTTGTAAACTTTGGGAAAACTCTCACACAGAAATGTTCCAACGGATCACTGGCTATTGTTTGTATGAAAACATGGCCTTGATTTTAAGCTTAATGGAGTTTTCATATCAAGGCTATTTACATTTATTTTATTTATTCTATATTCCCTAGTGATATTCCTCACATCTTAAAAAGGAGATCAACTTCTCTGTATTTTTTTTGAAACAGTAACTCCACTTACCTTAGAAACAGAAACATTGAGGTGACAGTCTGTAATGAGAGCTGAATAGTGGTCTCATGTTTACCTAATTTTTAAATAACTTTTCAAACAATAAATTTATATTTTATTAAAACATATCATAATGGAGGCCATCCTAGGGCCAGTGATGAGGATGATAAAAACAGTGCTTTAAGAAACCATAGACAAGAGGGAAGAGTTATGGGAACATAAGTATATGTATAACTGATTCACTTTGTTGTAAAGGAGAAACTAACACACTATTGTAAAACAGTTATACTCAAATAAAGATGTTAAAAAAAAAAAAGAAACCATAGGAGAGAGGGAAAAAAGATGGCAGAGTAGGAGGACCTTGGGCTCACCTCCTCTCATGAGCACACAAAAATACAACTAACTGTGGGAGAACCATCAATAAAAAAGAGTGGAATCTACAAAAAAGATATTCCTCATCCAAATACATAAAGAGGAAACCACAAGATGGTAGGAGGAGCACACTCATGATATTCTCAAATACCATACCACCCAGGTGCACAGCTCACAAACTGGAGAACAGTTATACTGCATGACTTCTCCCACAGGAGTGAGAACTCTGAGCCCCACACCAGGCTCCCAAGGTTTGGTACTGGGAGGAGAAGCCCCCAGAGTATTTGGCTTTGAGGTCCAGCAGGGCTTGTCTGAAGGAGCCCCACAGGACTGGAGGAGACAGAAACTCCTCTCTTGGAGGGTGAACTAAATGTCCCACATGCACCAAGTCCCAGGGTAAAAGCAGTGACTGCACAGGAGCCTGGGCCAGATGTATATACTGGTCTTGAAGGGTGTCCTTGGGAGGCAGGGGGTGACTGTGGCTCTGTTTGGGGTCATAAAAGGTGGTGGCAGACAGAGCAGGGACCTATGTGAACCCTGGCTGAAAGCAGATAGTTTAGGTCCTTGGCACCAAGACCTGGTCCCACCCAGCATCCTGTAAGCTTCAGTGCTGGGATGCCTCAGGCCAAAAACAAACAACAGGGTAGGAACGCAGCCTCACCCATCAGCAGACAGAGTGCCTAAAGATGTCCTGAGCCCACAGCCACCTCTAGACACACCACTTGATACCTCCTTGACCACCAGAGTGCCAAGACTCTGCTCCAACAACCAGTGGGAAGGCACCAGCCCCTCCCACCAGGAAACCTACATAAGCCTCTAGCCCAGCCTCACCCACCAGGGGGCAGTCACCAGAAGCAAGAAAACTAAGACCTTGCAGCCTGGTGAACTGAGTTGCAAACACAAGTCAGAAACTACCCTGGACCCAGCTGGTCCTAGGTCCTTGAGTGAAGAGAGGGGAGTATACTGCTGGGACACATAGGATATCCCCTACAGAGAACCATTTATGCAAGGTCAAGAAATGGTACTAACATCACCACATAAATAAAAATACAAATAGAAATTTAAACAAAATGAGATGGCAAAGGAATATGTTTCAGATGAAAGAACAACATAAACCCCAAGAAGAACAGCTAAGTGAAGTGGATATAGGCAATCTACCCAAGAAAGAGTTCAGAGTAATGACTGTAAAGATGAGATGATGCAATAACTTGAGAAAAGAATGGATGTGCAGAGCAAGAAGTTACAAGCTTTTAGCAAAGAGTTAGAAAATATAAAGAACAATCAAACAGAGTTGAAGAATACAATAACTGAAATGAAAAATACAGTGGAACAAATCAATAGTAGAATAAGTGAGGCAGAAGAACGAATCAGTGAGCTGGAAGACAGAGTGGTGGAAATCACTGCCATGGAACGGAATAAAGAAAAAGGAGTAAAAAGAAATAAGGACAGTTTAAGATACCTCTGAGACAACATCAAATGTACCAACATTCACATTATAGGGGTCCCATAGGGAGAGAAAGGGCCTGAGAAAATAGTTGAAGAGATAATAGCTGAAAAACTCCCTAACATGGGGAAGGAAACAGTCACTCATGTCCAGGTAGCACAGAGTCCCATACAGGATTAATGCAAGGAGGAACACACTGAGACACAGAGTAATGAAACTGACAAAAATTGAAGACAAAGAGAAAATATTTAAAGCAACAAGGGTAAAGCAACAAATAACATACAAGTCAATCCCCATAAGACCATCAGATGATTTTTCAGCAGAAACTCTGCAAGCCAGAAGGGAGAGGTGCAATATATTTAAAGTAATGAAAGGGGAAAACCTACAAGCAAGAATACTCTACCCAGCAAGGCTCCCCTTCAGATTTGATGTAGAAATCAAAAGCTTTACAGACAAGCAAAACTAAAAGAATTCAGCACCACCAAACCAGCTTTACAACAAATGCTAAAGGAACTTCTCTAGGGAGAAAATGAAAGCACACAACTAGAAAGAAGAAAATTACGAAATGGGAAAGCTCACTGGTAAAGGCAAGAAATCATTCACACACAAATATGATATGAAAACCAGTAATTATAAGAGAAAGAGTGTACAAATGCAGGATATTTGAAATTAAGAGATGAGCAACTTAAATCATGTATACATATAGACTGCTATATCAAAACCTCATGGTAACTGCAAATAAATAACCTACAAGAAAGAAAAAGGAAGCTAAACACAACAGGAAAGATGGTCATCAAATCACAATAGAACAAAAGAGGAAAGGAAGAATAAAAATCTATAAAAATAAATCCACAATAATTAATGAGATGGTAATAAGAACATACATATTGAAAATTACCTTAAATGTAAATGGATTAAATGCTCCAACCAAAACACATAGACTGAATGGATAAAAAAATAAGACCTGTATATATGCTGTCTACGAGAGAGCACTTCAGATCTAGAGGCACATACAGACCGAAAGTGAAAGGATGTAAAGAGGTAATCCATGCAAATGGAACTCAAAAGAAAGTTGGAGTAACAATACACATATAAGACAAAATAGACTTTAAAATAAAGACTGTTGCAAGAGACAAAGAAGGATACTACATAATGATCAAGGGATTAATCCAAAAAGAAAATATAACAATTGTAAATATATATAGGTACCCAACATAGGACCAACTCAGTATATAAGGCAAATTCTAACAGCCATAAAAGGAGAAATTGACAGTAACACAATAATAGTGGGGGAATTTAACACCCCACTTTCATTAATGGACAGATAGTCCAGACAGAAGATCAATAAGAAAACACAGGCCTTAAATGACGTGTTAGACCAGATGGACTTAATTGGTATTTATAGAGTGTTCCATCTAAAAGATGCAGAATACATATTCTTTTCAAGTGCACATGGAACCTTCTCCAGACAGACCACATGCTGGCCCACAAATGCAAGCCCCCGTAAATTTAAGAAAATTGAAATCATATCAAGCATCTTTTTCAACCACAACACTATGAGATTAGGAGTCAACTACACGGGAAAAAATGCATAAAACACAAATATATGGAGGATAAACAATATGATACTAAACAACCAGTTGTCACTGAAAAAAATCAAAGAGGAACCTAGAGAAAAATGAAAACGAAAACACAATGATCTAAAACCTATGTGATGCAGCGAAACCAATTCTAAGAGGGAAGTTTATGGTGACACAAGCTTACCTCAAGAAACAAGAAAAATCTCAAACAACCTAACCTTACACCTAAAGCAACTAGAGAAAGAACAAACAAAACCCAAAGTTAGTAGAAGTAAAGAAATCATAACGATCAGAGCAGAAATAAATGAAATAGAGAAGAAAACAATACAAAAGATCAATGAAACTAAAAGCTGGTTCTTGAAAAGATAAACAAAATTGAAGAACATTTAGCCAGACTCATCAAGAAAAAAAGGGAGAGGGCCCAAATCAATAAAATTAGAACTGATAAAGGAGAAGTTACAATGGAAACCACAGAAATACAAAAGACCAAAAGAGACTACTACAGACAACTCTGTGCTATTAAATAGACGACCTGGAAGAAATGGACAAATTCTTAGAAAGGTACAATCTCCACTGATCCAGGAAGAAACAGAAAATATAAACAGACCAAATACAAGTACTGAAATTGAAACTGTAATTTAAAAACTCCCACCAAACAAGAATCCAGGGCCAGATGGCTTCACAGGTGAATCCTATGAAACATTTAGAGAAGAGTTAACACCTATCCTTCTGCAGCTATTCCAAGAAATTGCAGAAGGAACACTTCCAAACTCATTCTATGAGGCCACAATCACCCTGATACCAAATCCAGACAAAGATACCACAAAAACAGAAAATTACAGGCCAATATCACTGATGAACATAGACACAAATTGGTAAAGAAGTAAAACTCATTGTTTACAGATGACATGATACTATACATAGAAAATCCTAAAGACTATACCAGAAAACTACTAGAGCTCCTCAATGAATTCGGTAAAAATGCAGGACACAAAATTAACACAGAGAAATCTGTTGCATTTCTATACACTAGCAAGGAAAGATCCAAAAGAGAAATTAAAGAAACAATCCCATTTACCATTGCATCAAAAAGAATAAAATACCTAGGAATAAACCTACCTAATTAGGCAGAAGATCTGTACTCTGAAAACTATAAGACACTGATGAAAGAAATTGAATATGACACAAACAGATGGAAAGATATACCATGTTCTTGGATTAGAAGAATCAATATTGTCAAAATGACTACTACCAAAGGCAGTCTACAGATTGAATGCAATTTCTATCAAATTACCAAGGATATTTTTCACAAATTAGAACAAAAATGTTTGCATTTTTGGTATTCTTTCACTAGAAGGTACATGCAAAAGAATGAAATTAGAACATTCTCTAACACCATACACAAAAAATAAACTCAATGAATTAAAAACCTAATTGAAAGACCTGATATTATAAAACCCCTAGAGGAAAACACAGGCAGAACACTCTCTCACATAAATCACAGCAATATCTTTTCGGATTCATCACATAGAGTAATGGAAATAAAAACAAAAATAAACAAATGGGACCTAATTAAACTTAAAAGCTTTTGCACAGCAAAGGAAACCATAAACAAAATGAAAAGACAACCTGCAGAATGGGAGAAAATATTTGGAAGCAATGTGACCAACAAGGGATTAATCTCCAAAATATACAAACAGCTCATACAGCTCAGTATCAAAAAAACAACAACCTAATCACAAAATGATCAGAAGACCTAAATAGACATTTCTTCAAAGAAGACATACAGATGGCCAAAAGGCACATGAAAAGATGCTCAACATTGCTAATTATTAGAGAAATATAAATTAAAACTACAATGAGGTATCACCTCACACCAGTCAGATGACTGTCAACAAAAAATCTACAATAATAAATGCTGGAGAGGGTGTGGAGAAAAAGGAGCCCTCCTACACTGTTGGTGGGAATGTAAATTGTTACAACCATTATGGAGAACAGTATAGAAGTTCCTTACAAAACTAATACAGCTACCATATGATCCAGCAATCCCACTCCTGGGCATATATCCAGAGAAAACCATAATTTGAAAAGATACATGAACCCCAATATTCATTGCAGCACTATTTACAATAGCCAAGACATGGAAGCAACCAAAATGTCCACTGACAGAATGGCTAAAGAAGATGTGGTATATATATATATATATATATATATATATATATATACACACACATATATATACATACACACACACACATACACACACACACACACACACACACACACACACAATGGACTATTACTCAGCCATAAAAAAGAGGGGAAAATGACAGTTGCAGCAACATGGATAGACCTAGAGATTATCATACTAAGTGAATTAAGTCAGAGAAAGGCAAATAGTATATGATATCACTTATATATGGAATCTAAAAAAAGATACAAATGAACTTATTCACAAAACAGAAGCAGACTCACAGACATAGAAAACAAACTTATGGTTACCAAAAGGGAAGGGTGGGGAGGGATAAATTAGGAGTTTGGGATTAACAGATACACACTACTATATATAAAATAAACAACAGGGTCCTCCTATATAGCACAGGGAACTATACTCAATATTTTGTAATACCCTATAAGGGAAAAGAATCTGAAAAGGAATAAATACATGGCTGTATATGTATGTGTGTGTGTGTTGTGTATATATATGTAAACATATACATACACACACGTCTGTGCATGTGTGTATAACTGAATCACTGTGCTGTACACCTGAAACTAACACAATATTGTAAATCACCTATACTTCACTTAAAAAAAGTCATAATTGTAGATTCTTTGGTGAATTTAAGCATACTAAAAATAGCATGAAATAAACACAACTATATGTGGAATGATATAACAAATATACTTTATAGAGAAAGTGTTTACTTTTAGTCATAGATTTATTTCCATGTTGGATTTTTTATTTCTTATAGTATACATTAACTTAAAAAATGATGAGTTTAGCAAATTGGTACAATTTTATTTAATTTACCACCACCCTACTATTACTGTTAACACTGTTCTTTTTAAATTTAGTTTATAAAGATTTCACTCTAGTTTGATGGTCAGTTTTATGTGTCAGCTTGACTAGGGTATAGCCCCTAGATATTCAATCAAAACATAATCCAGATGTCACTATGAGGGTATTTTGCAGAAGTGATTAAATCTACAATTGGGTGACTGAATAAGGGAGATTGTTCTAGATCATCTGGGTGGGCCCAATGACACAAGAATCCTTACAAGGAGATAGGAGAGTACGAAGGCAGAGAGTGAAGGTGATGTAGTAATAGAAGGTGATATTGGAGTGATGCAGCCATAAACCAATGAGTGCCATCAGCCTCTAGAAACTGGAACATACAAAGAAACAGATTATCCCCTACAATTTCTAGAAGGAAATAGAACTGCTGACACCTTGACTGTGAGACTGATTTTGGACTTCTGATCTCCAGAACTGTGGAATGACAATTTTTTTTTGCTTAAAATCATTAAATTTGTGGTAATTTGTTTCAGAAGCAATTAGAAACAAACACATATTTTGTTGCCTGGAAGTCGGATGCTGCTGTGATAAATACCTGAAAATGTGGAAGTGGTTTTGGAATTGGGTAACTGATAAAAGCTTAAAGAATTTTGAGCACAGTAACAGAAAAAAGAAAAAAAAAAAAAAAAAAAAAGCATTGTCTTGAATAGACTGTTGCTAGATATTTGGGTGTTAAGGACTCTGCTAATGAGTGCACAGAAGGAAGTGAGGAGTATGGTAAGGAAAATGTATAGTCTTAGAGAATATTTAAATCATCATAAACAAACTATTTCTAGAAATACAGACATTAAAAGTACTATTGGAGAAGGCTCAGAAGGAAATGAAGAACACATTATTAGAAACCAGAAAAAAGAAGATCCTTGTAATATAGTGGCAGAAAACATAGTTCAATTGTTTCCTACAGTTATATAGAAAACAGAAGTTGTAAGCAATGAACTTGGATATTTAATTGAAGATATTTCCAAGGAAATTATTGAAGGGTGTGCTCTGTTTCCTTCTCTCTGCTTACATAGTAAAATGCAAAAGGAAAGAGATAAATTAAGGGAAAAATTAAGAAAAAAGGAACAAGGACTTGATGTTCTCTTGATGTTGAAAGTTCTCAGCTTATTCAAACTGTAAATGACACTAAAATTAGGATATTTATTATCAGAAAAGTGTGTTCTAAAGCCAGGGATATGACTGTACAGTCTTCTATTGGTGCCTCAGAAGGAAAAAACATTAAAGGTATTTCATGACATAGAGGACTCTTAAAGAGATCAGTCATGTGACTCACGGATCCCAACTGCCATCTCAGTAGAAGCCAAAAATGGGATGGAATTATCTCATAAATAACTTGTCCAATGGAGCAAATCCCATTACAAGCACAGAAGAACCACAAGGTTTTTAAGACTATTATATCTCAGAAACACCACTAGCTTGGACTGAAAGTGACAGAGAAAGGAGGAAATAAAAGAAGAATGTTAGACTACCAAAATTCTATAGGCCAGAATAGGTTCATAATTCTGTTCATCCACAAACACATGAAAACAGAATTGTGTCCTAGAGGGCAGAGTTGAAGGTATGAAGGGAAGAGCCTTAAGCCACAGATGATTTGTTCCCTAGCCTTGAAAACTAATGGAGCTTGCTTTGCTGGATTTCAAAATTGCTTGGGACTGGTCACTCATTTTTATCATTCCATGTTCTCCCTGTTTGAAAGAGAATATCTGTAACTGACATTTCATGTATGTAACTGACATACATCCTATCATTGTATTTTCGGAACAGACAATTTATTTTCTAGGTTCACCATCCCACAGATAGAAAGGAATTTTCTACCAAGATGGATCATACCCAGAATTACACACAAAGCTGATTAAGATGGTGACATTTTAGATTTTCAAGTAGATGAGATCTTGGATTTGACTTGATTCTGTAAACAGATTGAGACTTTTAGTGATCTTAGGATGGGAAATATTTATTTTACAAATGGTGTGGATGTGAATCTTTGAGTGCCAGAGACAACCGTGTTAAGCTGAATAGTGGACTCCAATGATGTCCATGTCCTAAAACCTGGAACCTGTGTATTTATTACCTCACATGGTGAAAGAGACTTTGAAGATGTGATTAAGTGTTTTGAGATGAAGAGATTATCCTGGATTATCTAGTGGGTGCAATGTAATCACAAGGGTTTTCATAAGACAGAGGCAGAAAGATTAGTTAGAGAGAGAAGATATGGATGGAAGCAGAGTTTGGAGTGATGCACTTGGAAGATGAAAGAAGAGGGCATGGAATGTAGGTGTCCCCTAGAAGTTGAAAAAGGCAAGGAAGCAGATTCTTCCTAGAGCTGCCAGAAAAAAATGTAATCTTGCTTATGCCTTAATTTTATTTCAGTGACACATATTTTGAACTTCTAGAAATGTAAGATAATAAATTTGTGTTAAGTCACCAAAGTTGTGTAATTTGTTATAACTGCAATTGGAAACTAATTACCATTTTATACATGTTTTTAAAAGTCATATAATTCTAAAAGGCTTGTTAAAAGTCCTGATTTTCCTGCTTTTCCAGGGGGGTTTTCATTTCTGCTTTTTTTTTTTTTTTTTCTAATTTGCAGGAGTTCTTTTCATTTTCTGAGTGTTATTTTTGTGTGTGTGTGCTAGGCGGGCCTCTCACTGTTGTGGCCTCTCCCGTTGCGGAGCACAGGCTCCGGATGCGCAGGCTCAGCAGCCATGGCTCATGGGCCCAGCCACTCAGTGGCATGTTGGATCCTCCCGGACCGGGGCACAAACCCATGTCCCCTGCCATCGGCAGGTGGACTCTCAACCACTGAGCCACCAGGGAAGCCCTGAGTGTTCTTTTTTTAATATCACTTTATTCTTATTTTATGGACACAATAACTCTCCTATCTCTCCAAGAATGTAAACAATTATTTTTTTGAACTTTTTGTCTCCATGTGTAGTTTGTTTCTTCTAAGTTGTTTGATCTTTCTTATTTGAATTAGTCTCTTAATTTTCTATTAAAGATTTTCTTCATGTGTCTGAAACCCTGTTTAGTGTGGGGCACTAAACAGATGATTGGAAGTTCTGTAGGTATAGCAGGCAAGCAACTAGAAGGGTGCTTGTCAAATATGAATGATCTGGTTGGACCTTTTTATCTTCAATGAATTCCCAATGTTCCCAAATGTATAGATCTTTTCTCTTAGGCTAGTAACAGTATCCTGGTTAAACTCTTCTAATCACTGCCTGGAAGATATAATTCTAGCTGTCATTATTTTTAGAGGCAATTAGAGAGAGAAGGGGTGTCCTGATATGCAAAGTGTCAACTTGCAAGTAATCTCCTTATTTTTAAGCACACTACTGCTGCCCTTAACTATTTTCGTTCCTCAATTCCCTTTGTTTTACCTTCTAGTGAAAGAATACCAAAAATTCACTATCAGGAAAATCTGCAAAGTCTAGCTATAAGAAGTGTGGAGAGAATATGGGGATCTTACTGTCTCCTAAATAGACCTTCCACTAATCTTTACATTTTTATTTACATTTTTAGCACAAAGTTTATCTCCACTTTTACAGGTATCCATTGCTACATATTCATCAGTTTGGGGGAGTTTCCTCACCTCTATCTTACCATTTAGAGTAAATGGGTCTGATAAATCATTAACTACTTGACAACTTTTCTCTCTGCCTTCTACTGTTTATTTCTTCTCCCATTTTCTTTATGCTTAGGGCTTATTACTTTTAAAATTCCCTTTAATGTCATTTAACTGATGTTTTAGTGAAGTTTCAGGAGGGAATGAATATAAGTACATGTAATCAATTTGCTGCTTTTAATTTGAATTCCTTTTTGGATATATTCAATATAAGTGTGATCCTTATTATTTTCATTATTTTATTATTTATGTGTTATTCCATTTAAACATCTACCAATTAGAGAAGGTATTATTAATTTCTATGGGTAAATATTGTTAGACAGGCTTACCTAACTCATGCCACAAGTTTGATCGCAGAATCAATTCCTGAGCCAATTTTTAATATTAAACAAACTCTACTGATTATTCCTAAGACAGATTTATGTTATGATATTTTACAGTCTTCAAAGAGATTTGATAAAGGCAAAGTCTTCCAATTTGCTAGTTAAATATTTTTCAGTTTGGAAAAACTATAGCAATGAAACAAATTAATATGTGTGTGACTATCAATGTCTATGAGTGATATTTTTATAAGGCATTGACAATTTGTAACCATCTGAACAGTTCTGAGGAAAAAAAATGTTAATCTTTAGATCACTTTTCCTAAACTTATTCAATATTTTTGTGACTAATGATAAAGAATTAAAAGGAGTTCATGCTACATTGATTTTTTTAAAATGATTTATTACATATAAAAATGTGTTAGTAAAAGTAATGATTGTATGACCCTTTATCACCAGCATACCTAGCACGTAGTAGGTGCTTAATGATTAGTGGTTGAATGTTAGGTGAAAAATGAAAATGAAGTCCTGGAGCATGATCCTGCAACCTCCATTTAATTTCATACTCTACTGCTATCTCTTCCTTTTCTTTTTTGTAAAATCCTCTGGTTTCTAATTACTTATTTCCAGAACTATTACAAAATCCTCCTAAGTGGTCTTCCCTTCACTTGCTATCACACCCACCCTAACAGAGCTATATAAGCTATAGAACTAATAAAGTTGTTTGATTATTACCATATTACTTTGTATAAAATATAACACTGTGGTTTATACAACTATTGCCTTTATTGTCTCATTCAAAATTTCTTAGATTACTATAAGAAACAAAAAGCAGGTATTAATATTTACTAATAAAAATAATTCTGGGACATTAAATTACCACTGCCATATCCATGGCTTGTGAATAGCACAGCAAACACTTGAATGCAGATATTCTGATACCCAAGTTTGTTCTATATATGAAACACTGCAATAACATCCTATTCAAGACTCGTAGGAAAGCTATCAAGATGGTGGAGTAAAAGGACATGGAGCTCATTTCCTCCAGCAAATACATCAAAAATACATCTACATGTGGAACAATTGTCACAGAATACCTACTGAACTCTGGCAGAAGATCTAAGAATTCCGAAAGGCCAAGAAGATCTCCATGTAATCAGGTCGGACAAAAGAAAAAAAATGAAAGAGTGAGAAAGAAATGAATTAGAATAGGACCTGTACCCCCTGGGAGGGAGCTGTGAAAGAGGACATGTTCCTGCATTCTGTGAAGCACCCTCACTTGTGTGGAGATTAGCCAGGACAGAGGGGGATCTTTGGAACCTTGAAGGATAGTGCATCAACTGGCTTGCCAAACAGAGAGAGACCTGCACAGGCTGATTGTGCTGCTGCCTTGTGCTCTCCAGAGTGAGATGAATATCCTTTGATACAAGTGGGGACTGGATGCTGAAGCCCAGGGAGAGGACTGGGGTTGGCTACACAGAGATAGCCTGAAGGGGCTGGAGTGTGGTGCAGCCATAGCCAAAGGTATATGTGGAGGGAGACCTGGCCTGCCATAGAGGCGATGCACCATTGTTGGAGGGCACACAAAGGGAGGAGTGGGGCCCACTATAGCAGCCTCTTTCTCCATGTTTGCAATTCAGCTAACAGGGCACTGCCTCTGTGGGCTCCAGCCACCACATCTGCACACCCCCTATCAAGAGGATAATGGCCAGCACACACTGAGGAAAGAGGCAGCAGGAATCCATATTATAAATAGGCCTAGCACCAAAAAATTAAACCCACACAAGCACACAGGGATGCTCTCACATAAAAATAGCCCTGAAAGACTACAGTAGATAATCATTTCTCTTAAGCTCATAGAGTAAGAGAGATATAAGTAAAATGAAGAGTCAGAGGAACCACTCCCAGTTAAAAGACCAAGCAAGTTCTCCTGAAACAACAATGAAACAGACCTCTTCAGTCTAATACACACCGTATTCCAAAAGGAGATAATGAAAATACTAAAGGAAGCAAAAAAGGCTATCAACAGAAATGCAGATTATGTAATAAGGAGGAGCCAAGAAAAATTAGAAAATTCATTTACTGAGACAAAAGCTGAGCTAAAGGCAATGAATAGCAAAATGAATCATGCAGAAGAATGAATAAGTGATCTGGAAGACAGAATAATGGAAACCACCCAAATGGAATAGCAGACAGAAAGCCAAATGAAAAAAAAAAAAAAATAAAGCAATATAAGAGACCTACAGGATCATATAAAATGGCCAATCTATGCATGATAGGGATTCCAGAAGAAGAAAGACTAAAGGAGATTGAAAATGGATTTGAAGAAATTATGGTTGAAAACTTCCCAAACCTCAAGAAGGAAATAGATATCCAGATATAAGAAGCACAGAGGGTCCCGAACAAGATGAACCCAAAAGGCCTACACCAGGACATATTATAATTAAAATGGCAAAAGTTAAAGGTAAAGAGAAGATTGTAAAGGCAGTGAGAAAAAAACAAAGAGTTAATTACAAGGGAACCTCCATAAGGCTAGCAGCTTATTTCTCTACAGAAACGTTGCAGGCCAGAAAAGAGTGGCAAAATATATTCAAAGTCCTGAAAGGGAAACATTTGCAAGCTAGAATACTTTACATAGCAAGATTATAATTTAGAATAGAAGGAGAGATAAAGAATTTTTCAGACAAGCAAAAACTAAAAGAATACAGCAATACTAAACCTATTCTAAAAGAAATATTGAAAGGTCTTCTCTAAATAGAAAAGCAAGAAGCTATAGGAAAGGGAAGATCACAATCAGAAAGTAAATCACTTAAATAAGCCAGTATACAGATTAAGATCATACACCACAACCAAGTTAGATTCATCCCAGGATCACAAGGATGGTTCAACATATGCAAATCAATGTGATATACCACATCAACAAAAGGGAAGACAAAAACCACATGATCATCTCAATAGATGCAGAAAAAGCATCTGATAAAATTCAACATCCATTCATAATAAAAACTCTTACCAAATGGCTATAGAGGGAACATATCTCAACATAATAAAAGCTATTTATGACAAACCCACAACCAATATAATACTCAACAGTGAAAAGCTGAAAGCCTTCCCACTAAAATCTGGAACAAGAAAAGGATACCCATTCTCACCACTTCTATTGAACATAGAACTGGAAGTCCTAACCACAGTTATCTAAATAGGAAGGGAAGAGGTAAAATTATCATTATATGCAGATGACATGATACTATATATAGAAAACCTTACAGACTCCACACAAAAACTATAAAACTGATAAATGATTTCAGCAAGGTTGCAGGATACACAACTAACATACAGAAATCAGTTGCATTTCTTTATACTAACAATGATATATCAGAAAGCGGATGTTAAAAAAGAAAAAAAGATACCTTTTAAAGTCACACAAAAAATAAAATACTTATGAATAAACTAGACCAAGGAAGTGAAAGAATTATATGCTAAAAACTATAAAACATTAATAAAGGAAATTGAAGATGATTCAAAGAAATAATTCTTCCTCTCCATACTCTTGGAGTGGAAGAATTAATATTGTTAAAATGGCCATACTACCTAAAGCAATCTACAATTTAATGTTATCCCTATCAAATTACCCATGACATTTTTCATAGAACCAAAACAAAGAATCCAAAAATTTATATGGAACCATAAAAGACCCAGAATTGCCAACACAATCATGAGGAAAAAGAACAAAGCAGGAGGCATAACCTTCCAAGACTTTGGGCAATACTACAAAGCTAAACTAATCAAAATGGCATGGTAGGGCTTCCCAGGTGGTGTAGTGCTTACGAATCTGCCTGCCAATGCAGGGGACACAGGATCAAGCCCTGGTCCAGGAAGATCCCACATGCCAGAACAACTAAGCCCGTGCACCACAACCACTGAGCCTGCACTCTAGAGCCCACAAGCGACAACTACTGAGCCTGTATGCCACAGCTACTGAAGCCCACGAGCCTAGAGTCCATGCTCCACAACAAGAGTAGCCACTGCAATGAGAAACCTGTGTGTGCACTGTGACGAAGAGTAGCCCCCACTCACCAGCACACAGCAACAAAGATCAAATGTAGTCAAAAATTTTAAAAATTAAACATAAATAAATTTAGAATCATTGACAGGAAGACACCAGAACTCACCAAAAAAGACACCCCACATCCAAAGACAAAGGAGAAGCCACAATGAGATGGTAGGAGGGGTGCAATCACAATAAAATCAAATCCCATAACTGCTGGGTGGGTGACTCACAAACTGGAGAACATCCACGGCAGTGAAGGTTCTGAGCCCCATGTCAGGCTTCCCAACCTGGGGTCCGGCAATGGTAAGAGGAATTCCTAGAGAATCAGACTTTGAAGACTAGCAGGATTTGATTGAAGGACTTAAGCAGGACTGGGGGAAACAGAGACTCCACTCTTGGAGGGCACACACAAAGTAGTGTGTTCACTGGGACCCAGGGGAAGGAGCAGTGACCCCATAGGAGACTGAACCAGACCTACCTGCTAGGGATGGAGGGTCTCCTGCAGAGGCAAGGGGTGGCTGTGTCTCACTGTGAGGACAAGGACACTAGCCGCAGAAGTTCTGCGAAGTAATCCTTGTCGTGAGCCCTCCCAGAGTCTATTAGCCACACCAAAAAACTGAAAGGGAGGGAAGGCAGCCCCATCCATCAGCAGAAAAGTGGATTAAAGTTTTACTAAGCTCTGCCTGCCACAGCAACAGCCAGCTCTACCTACCACCAGTCCCTCCCATCTGTAAACTTGCACAAGTCTCTTAGATAGCCTCATCCACCAGAGAGCAGACAGAAAAAGCAAGAAGAACTACTATCCTGCAGCTTGTGGAACAAAAACCACATTCACAGAAAGATAGACAAGATGAAAAGGCAAAGGGCTATATACCAGATGAAGGAACAAGATAAAACCCCAGAAAAACCACTAAATGAAGTAGAGACAGGCAACCTTCTAGAAAAAGAAATCAGAATAATGATAGTGAAGATGATCCAGGAACTCAGAAAAAGAATAGAGGCAAAGATCAAGAAGATGCAAGAAATGATTAAGAAAGACCTAGAAGAATTAAAGAACAAACAAACAGATAAACAATACAATAACTGAAATAAACAATATACTAAAAGGAATCAATAGCAGAATAACTGAGACAGAAGAATGGATAAGAGACCAGGAAGAAAGAATGGTGGAATTCACTGCTGCAGAACAGAATAAACAAAAAAAGAATGAAAAGAAATAAAGACAGCCTAAGAGACCTCTGGGACAACACTAAATGCAAGAACATCCGCATTATACGGGTCCCAGAAGGAGGAGAGAGAGAGACAGGACCCGAGAAAATATTTGAAGAGATTATAGTCAAAAACTTCCCTAACATGGGAAAGGAAATAGCCAACCAAGTCCAGTAAGCACACAGAGTCCCATACAGGATAAACCCAAGGAGAAACACACCAAGACACACAGTAATCAAACTGACAAAAATTAAAGACAGAGAAAAATTATTGAAAGCAGCAAGGGAAAAATGACAAATAATATACAAGGGAACTCCCATAAGGTTAACAGCTGATTTCTCAGCAGAAAGTCTACAAGCCAGAAGGGAGTGGTGTGATACACTTAAAATGATGAAAGGGAAAAACCTACTACCATTATTACTCTACCCAACAAGGATCTCATTCAGATTCGATGAAGAAATCAAAAGCTTTACAGACAAGCAAAAGCTAAGAGAATTCAGCACCACCAAACCAGCTCTACAACAAATGCTAAAGGAACTTCTCTAAGTGGAAAACACAAGAGAACAAAAGGACGTACAAAAACAAACCCAAAACAATTAGGAAAATGGTCATAGGAACATACATATCAATAATTACCTTAAACGTGAATGCATTAAATGCTCCAATGAAAAGACACAGACTTGCTAAATGGACACAAAAACAAGACCCATATATATGTTGTCTACAAGAGACCCACTTCAGACCTATGGATACATACACACTGAAAGTGAGGAGATCGAAAAAGATGCTCCATGCAAATGGAAATCAAAAGAAAGCTGAAGTAGCAATACTCATATCAGATAAAATAGACTTTAAAATAAAGCCAGTTCCAAGAGACAAGGAAGGACACTACATAATGATCAAGGGATCAATCCACGAAGAAAATATAACAATTATAAATATATATGCACCCAACATGGGAGCACCTCAATACATAAGGCAAGTGCTAACAGCTATAAAAGAGGAAATTGACAGTAACACAATAATAGTGGGGGACTTTAACACCTCACTTACACCAACAGACATATCATCCAAAGAGAAAATAAAGAAACACAAGCTTAAATGACACAATAGACCAGATAGATTTACTTGGTATTTATAGGACATTCCATCCCAAAACAGCACATTACACTTTCTTCTCAAGTGTGCATGGAACATTCCCTGGGATAGATCACATCTTGGGTCACAAATCAAGCCTTGGTAAATTTAAGAAAATTGAAATCATATCAAGCATCTTCTCTGACCACAAGGCTATGATATTAGAAATCAATTACATGGAATAAAACGTAAAAAACACAAACATATGGAGGCTAAACAATACGTTACTGAATAACCAAGAGATTGCTGAAGAAATCAAAAAATACCTAGAGACAAATGACAATGAAAACACGATTATCCAAATCCTATGGGATGCAGCAAAAGCAGTTCGAAGAGGGAAATTTATAGCAATACAAGCCTACCTCAAGAAACAAGAAAAATCTCAAACAAACAATCTACCTTACACCTAAAGGAACTAGAGAAAGAAGAACAAACAAAACTCAAAGGTAGCAGAAGGAAAGAAATCATAAAGATCAGAGCAGAAATAAACGAAATAGAAACTACAAAAACAATAGCAAAGATCAATGAAACTAAAAGCCGGTTCTTTGACAAGATAAACAAAATTGATGAACCTTTAGCCAGACTCATCAAGAACAAGAGAGAGAGGACTCAAATAAATAAAATTAGAAATGAAAAAGGAGAAGTTACAACAGACATGGCAGAAATACAAAACATCCTAAGAGACTACTACAAGCAACTGTGCCAATAAAATGGACAATCTGGAAGAAATGGAAAAATTCTTAGAAAGGTATAACCTTACAAGACTGAACCAGGAAGAAAGAGAAAATATGAACAGACCAATCACAAGTAATGAAGTTGAAAGTGTGATAAAAAACTTCCAACAAACAAAAGTCCAGTACCATATGGCTTCACAGGTGAATTCTATCAAACATTTAGAGAAGAGCTAACATCGATTCTTCTTAAACTGTTCCAAAAAATTGCAGAGGAAGGAACACTCCCAAACTCATTCTATGAGGCCACCATCACCCTGATACCAAAACCAGACAAAGATAAAACAAAAAAAGAAAATTACAGACCAATATCACTGATGAACAGAGATGCAAAAATCCTCAACAAAATATTAGCAAACAGAATCCAACAACACATTAAAAGGATTATACACCATGATCCAGTGGGATTTACCCCAGGAATGCAAGGATTCTTCAATATATGCAAATAAATCAATGTGATCACCATATTAACAAATTGAAGAATAAAAACCATATCATCATCTCAACAGATACAGGAAAAGCTTTTGATAAAATTCAACACCCATTTATGATAAAATCTCTCCAGAAAGTGGGCATAGAGGGATCCTACCTCAACATAATAAAGGCCATATATGACAAACACACAGCAAACATCATTCTTAATGGTGAAAACTGGAAGCATTTCCTCTAAGATCAGGAATAAGACAAGGATGTCCACTCTTGGCACTATTATTCACCATAGTTTTGGACGTCCTTGCCAAGGCAATCAGAGAAGAAAAAGAGATGTAAGGAATACAAATTGGAAAAGAATAAGTAAAACTGATGCTGTTTGCAGATGACCTGATATTATACATAGAGAATCCTAAAGATGCCACCAGAAAACTACTAAAGCTAATCAATGAATTTTGTAAAGCTGCAGGATACAAAATTAATGCACAGAAATCTCTTGCATTCCTATACACTAATGAGGAAATATCTGAAAGAGAAATTAAGGAAACACTCCCATTTACCACTGCAACAAAGAAAATAAAATACCTAGGTACAAACCTACCTAAGGAGATAAAAGACCTGTATGCAGAAAACTATAACACACTGATGAAAGAAATTAAAGATGATACCAACAGATGGAGAGATATACCATGTTCTTGGATTGGAAGAATCAATATTGTGAAATGACTCTACTGCAGTCTACATATTCAATGCAATCCTTATGAAATTACCAATGGCATTTTTCACAGAATTAGAACAAAAAAAATCTTAAAATCTGTATGGAGACACAAAAGACCCCAGAAAACCAAAGCAGTCTTGAGGGACAAAACAGAGCTGGATGAGTCAGATGCCCTGACTTCAGAGTATACTAAAAAGCTATAGTAATCAAGACAATATGGTACTGGCACAAAAACAGAAATATAGATCAATGGAAAAGGATAGAAAGCCCAGAGATTAACCCATGCACCTATGGTCAATTAATCTATGACAAAAGAGGCAAGGATATACAATGGAGAAAAGACAGTCTCTTCAATAAGTGGTGCTGGGAAAACTGGACAGCTACATGTAAGAGAATGAAATTAGAATACTCCCTAACACCATACACAAAAATAAACTCAAAATGGATTAGAGACCTAAATGTAAGACTGGACACTATAAAACTCTTAGAGGAAAATATAGAAAGAACACTCTTTGACTTAAATCACAGCAAGATCTTTTTTGATCCACCTCCTAGAGTAATGGAAATAAAAAATAGTAATAAACAAATGGGACCTAATGAAACTTAAAAGGCTTTGCACAGCAAAGGAAACTACAAACAAGATGAAAAGACAACCCTCAGAATGGGAGAAAATATTTGCAATGCATCAGCAGGCAAAGGATTAATCTCCAAAATATATAAGCAGCTCAATACTAAAAAAACAAACAACCCAATTAAAAAATGGGCAGAAGATCTAAATAGACAATTCTCCAAAGAAGACATACAGATGGCCAAGAAGCACATGAAAAGCTGCTCAACATCACTAATTATTAGAGAAATGCAAATCAAAACTACAATGAGGTATCACCTCACACCAGTTAGAATGGGCATCATAAGAAAATCTACAAACAACAAATGCTGGAGAAGGTGTGGAGAAAAGGGAACCCTCTTGCAATGTTGGTGGGAGTGTAAATTGATACAGCCACTATGGAGAACAGTATGGAGGTTCCTTAAAAAACTAATAAGAGAATTACCATATGACCCAGCAATCCCACTACTGGGCATATACCCAGAGAAAACTATAATTCAAAAAAACACATGCACCCCGATGTTCACTGCAGCACTATTTTCAATAGCCAGGTCATGGAAGCAACCTAAGTGCCCATCGACAGACGAATGGATATAGAAGATGTGGTGCATATATACAATGGAATATTACTCAGACATAAAAAGGAACGAAATTGGGTCATTCGTAGAGACATGGATGAATCTCAAGATTCAACTGTCATACAGAGTTAAGTAACTCAGAACGAGAAAAACAAACACCGTATATTAACACATATATGTGTAACCTAGAAAAATGGTACAGATGAACCCGTTTGCAGGGCAGAAATTGAGACACAGATGTAGAGAACAAACTTATGGACACCAAGGAGGGAAAGCGGCAGGTGGGGGGGTGGTTGTGGGATGAATTGGGAAATTGGGATTGACATGTATACACTAATATGTATAAAATGGATAACTAATAACCTGCTGTATAAAAAAATAAAATTTAATTTAAAAATTAAAAAATAATAAATTTATTTTTAAAAAAGATGGCATGGTTTTGGCACAAAAACAGATCGTGGATCAATGGAACAGAATAGCAAACTCAGAAACAGACTCACACACCTATGGTCAATTAATCTTCGACAAAGGAGACAAGAATATACAATGGGAAAAAGGCAGTCTCTTCAGCAAGGGGTGTTGGGAAAGATAAACAGCCACAGGTAAATCAATGAAGTTAGAACACATCCTCAACATCATACACAAAAATAAACTCAAAATGGCTTAAAGCCTTAAATAATACGACATAACACCATAAAACTCCTAGAAGATAGCATAGGCAAATCATTCTCTGACATAAACCATACCAATGTTTTCTTAGGTCAATCTCCCAAGGCAATAGAAATAAAAGCAAAAACAAACAAATGGGACCTAATCAAACTTACAAGCTTTTGTACACAAAGGAAACCATAAACAAAAAGAAAAGACAACCTACGGAATGGGAGAAAATATTTGCAAACGATGCAACCAACAAAGGCTTAAACTTCCAAAATATACAAGCAGCTCATACAATTCAACAACAAAAACAAAAAACCCAATCAACAAATGGGCAGAAGAATTAGACATTTCTCCAGTGAACACATACAGATAGAAAACAGTATGGAGGTTCCTCATAAAACTAAAAATAGAGTTGCCATATGATCCTGCAGTCCCACTCTGGGCATGTATCCAGACAAAACTATAATTAAAAAAGATACATTCACCCCTATATTCATAGCAGCACTATTCACAATAGCCAAGACATGGAAACAACCTAAATGTCCATTGACAGATGAATGGATAAAGAAGATACACACACACACACACACACACACACACACGCACACACGCACACACGCACGCACAATGGAATATTACTTAGCTATAAAAAAGAATGAAATAATGCCATTTGCAACAACATGGATGGAACTAGAGATTATCATACTAAGTGAAGTCTGAAAGAGAAAGTCAAATACCATATGGTATTACTTATATGTAGAATCTCAAATATGACACAAATGAACTTAACTATGAAACTGACTCACAGACATAGACAACAGACTTGTGGTTACCAAAGGAGAGGTGGGGAGGGATGGAGTGGAAGTTTGGGGTTGGCAGATACAAACTATTATACAAAGAATGGATAAACAACAAGGTCCTACTGTATAACACAGGGAACCATATTCAATATCCTGTGGTAAACCATAATGGAAAAAGGAATAAAAATAATGCATATATATGTAAAACTGAATCACTTTGCTGTACAGTAGAAATTAACACATTATAAATCAACTATAATTCAATAATACAAAAAAGACTCAGAAACCCTGTGACCAAAAACCCTGAACCAAAGACAACTCCTTACTCCATTCAAAGCTCTTAACAGCAATCTACCATTCCATTCCCATTTCTTGTTTCTTCCATTATCCTTTGGTTTCATATCAGTATCTTTAAAATAATATTTATCTTCCAAATTTTTACTTTTCTCTTGTGAGAGAACATATCTGGAAAATTCATCTTTATTATCTTTCATTGTATATGTGTTAATCTGTTTCACAGACCCCTTTATGGCCTTCTTCATTTTCCCTTTTCCTTAGAAACTATTTTAGCTTTGTTTCTAAAACATATGGTGACCAGGTAAGTATACCAACTATAGGAACATACTAAAAATTCTGAGACAGGAATTTACAAGCAACTTGGATGAATATATACAGTTTATGTTTAGTTGAATTTATAGAATATATTTTAAACCAAGCTGTCTATATGAAAAATAGCAGTTTCATAATAACAAATAGTTCATAGATATAAATTTTTTTAAATATTGAAATGGATTGTGACTTTCTAAGGATCATAATATCATTTAATTTTAGTCAGTGTAAGTCAGGTTACCAAAAAAAAGCCTACAATAAGTCTCCATTACTACATTTATTCTGATTTTATTGATTTAACTCAGGTACAACTTCAAAAATATGATTTCAAATAAGAAAAATTATATATAGTAAATATATACGTATATTTGAACTAAAATATTCTAATACTCCAGGCAATAAAAAGTCTGATTTTATTCTTCAGTTTTCATGTGTATTGTTTAGGTCACTAAAAAACTTGTGTGTTCTGATTGCTTGTAAAGCAGAATAGACTAGGAAATGACAGAATAGACTAGGAAATGAACATGCTACGGTTTCTACCTTCAAGAGTTTTGTTTCATATAGAAGAAAATAAGGCAAATTTGTAAATGACTGTAAAACAAGGCAGAATGTAATTAATGTCCTAAGGGAGCTACAAAGCATGTGCTCTGAGATAATGGAGAAATCACTTTCAATTCTGAGAGTCAAGTAAAGATAAATAGTTAGAGCTGAATTGTATGTGCTAAAGACAGTGAAACGATATGTGAAACTGGAAAAAGATTTATGTGCTACAGGGAAAAGGGAACACATGGATTCTGAAAGGTATTAAAACACAGGTCACAGAGTTTTCAAATGTTTCCAGTAGACTAAACAAAGATACCATAGTCCACAGAGCAATTATATGAAGAAAAGCAACTGATTTTAAAATGTCTGACAATACTATACAAGGTATGTAAGAGGAGAGTAAACATCATTAGCAGTAATCCTAGCTTGAAGCCTTACAAAACCAAGACTTAGGCTCATGTATCAATCGTTCTTTAGGTAAACACTTGTCTTCTCTAGTGCAAATGAAGCCTAAATTGTCCAACACCATTGCCTAATGTCTCAGGATGCATGACATCTGAAGGGTATATTTGAAGGGTGGTTTTGAGGCTAAGTTAATCATAGCTTAAAAACATAAAAAAATATGTATTTTTTTCTAGTTTTCAACTAAGTAGACTCTCTACACTGCAATTTTTCATGCATTTATTCAATTAATATTTATTGCTTGCCTGCTCTGTCCCAGGCATGGTGATAAAAGCAAAACAAGCATTGTTCTTTCCCTCATCAATTAGAAAGTAGATGTTATCTAGAATCACAGCGTGTCAAGGCATCTTATTTTCTGGAAACTGGTCCCTATCTAATTCCTCATTATAAATACACCAGTGGCGTTAGCATCCAAATTTCTGCTGAAAATGTAGTAATAAGTTCTGTCTTGTGCACTTGAGCAAGAGACTTTTAACAAATGTTTGCCTTCATGCAAGGGGAAGAGAGTTGGAGGTTTGGTACGTTACAGACAGTGTGCGCTAGCTTCATTTGAGACTTCGTTGTTGGCACAGGGTAATTCTCTGATAGCAAAACAAAATTTCATTTTGATGTTTTTTTCTTCTTCATCTCAAAACCAACTACCTTGTTAAGATAATTATAACTTTTTAGATTGACAGAAAAATTAAACTTTTTAGTAAAACTTTTTAAAATAGCACTGGTTTTAAAGCCAAGAATTTGAAATAAAATGTATTCTGAGTTGTTTTCTGAAAGCAATCCTTGGAAATGGTATTTTGATGGTATCAGGATGCTTGACTGAGTTTTACAATTTCTGAGCATGAGCTTATTATATAAATATCATCATTGTCATCTTTTTGCTCAAGTATTAACAAAAATCATAATGAAATATTAGTCCTAAGCCAAGTGACATTCTCAAGCCTTTAGTTATCTGTATGAGTCTCTTACTTTTTGGTTTGTAACTGAACTGGATCAAAGGAGTTTCAATACTGGTCAAGACTTAACATGTTAAGTCCTTCTTCACAGATATCTCATCACAAGTGGAAACATCCCCTCCCCCAACTTGCCCCTATATTTTAGGAGGCAATTATTTATTTGTGTGTTTGTAATAAATGGATCATACTAAAAGATTTTTACCCCACTGAAGTGGTCCTTTGGAATGAATGAAGTTGACAACTAGAGTGCGATTCTCCAAGATTTAAGGAAAATTCTAGGTTTATAAGATAAATAGATTGCCACAAAGCAGGAGAGTGGAACACTCATTACTTTCTAGCAGATTATCTAGGAAATAAAAAAAAAAAAATCCTAAAAAGAAAACTTCTACAGTAAGTTGTTGTGCATATCTGGCATTTTAGCATCCTGTTGTCTACATGGTATAGAGTTTCCTTACTTAGCAGGGCATTTGCCATAATGTATACACAACCTACATGTCAGGTTGTTTTCTCAGGGAGAGCAGTGTATGGCTTGGAAATTGAAATATATTTTTGTTTAGTTCTCATGAGACTCTGCAATAGAGGACATATTTCAAATATGCTGATTAAAGAAAATGTGCACAAGTGGCCACTGGAGTAGTTCATGGGAAAAGGGGAAAATAATTAAGACTTACATTTATGAAAGTATTTAATTACTTATCAGAAGTTTGACTTGGTGGAATAGGAATGCTGTCACAATTTATAAATATTATTGTTTCTTGCCTATTTCCTTAGAGTCTGAGTTAGAAAAAAATGCTGGACCAGGTATAAATTTGAATCCGTTTTGCAATGCGAATTCTAAAACTATTTTTCTTTGAGATAGAGTTTCTTCTGAAATGATTAAATATGAATGAATCTTCGGTTACCACATTTTCATGCTATTTTATCTGTCAAAGGAGAAGGAAATATTTGACAACTTAGTTCAACTTTCTATGAATAAAAATAATGTCCAAATGAAGCATCTGCATTTCAACATTGTCAAATTATGTCATAGCATGACCTTCCTTTAGAATAATATATCAATATGTAAACAAACTTCCTTGCTATTTTCATGTAGTACAATAGGAGTTGAAATGATTAATCAGGTCCTGGTTCCAAAGCTTTTTAATATCTATAGCAAGGATACAGAGTATTGATTCTTTTCAAACAGTTGGGCTTGATTTGGTTGTTTAAATCTAAAAGTGATTATTTTTGAAGTTTACATTAGCTGTATGGAAATTACAGTGAAACGAAAGAACACAGTTTCGTTTTACTGTATCAGGGAGATGAATCTTTTTAAAGAAAGAACATTCCAGATAACAGTATTTGAATCATTTTCTAATGTTTTTATGTTTGTTTAAAGCCATTACACAGGGATATTACATTAGATTATCCAGGAGATATATTATAAAACATCTAACAATCTTGAATGTAAGGATTTTGTAATATATTTCCAGCTTGAAGATAGAGATGAACAGCATGTTACTGGACAAACTATGGATTCATTAGTCTATTTCTCAATAGCGCCTACTTATATTAGAATGAAATTAGTTTTTCTTACCTAAATAAGGGTCTAAAATGAGAGAAATGCTTTCAGCATTTGACATCATTACTTATCAGGATGATGCTGAAATATGCAAGAGGTGCTTTGCTGTTTTCTCAAAAAGAGGCATTCTTTTATCTTCATTTTTTTTTTTTTTAATTTGGAGAGGATAGTTGAAGAGGAAAATTGCTGAATGACTACCTTCAACTTATGACTATCTTCAACTTATGACTTTTTTTCTTCTAGATAGTATTCATTCTTGTGGCATTTGGGAATCCCTGAATTTTTTTATTTTGGATGATTAATAAACCAACAGATCTTACTTGCCAAAGCAGTAAATGTTATTCAGTGTCTGTAATATATTAAAAATAATTTTTATTACAAGAAAAATTTCCATAGCTCCTATATTTAAGTGGCATACTATGTGACAGTTATGGCTATATTAGATATGTCTGAATCTAGGCATAAGCCACTAAAGTACTATAATTTTTCTAGATGCCACTGTAGTGAATACATATTGATGATGATTACCAGCACATTTTCAATATGGTCTGTGTACAATAGCCTGTAATTTATCCTAAACTTTTGTTTCTTAGTGCCTTAGCAGGATCGTCTTTGGAGTTTCAACCAATTTCAGAAAGTAATAACACTTGGTTGATAACTTATAGTCTTGTACCTAGCATGCCATTTAATATGTCCTTAGATGAAAATTATTATCATGTTCTGAAGGCTACATGGTGTTTTGCTTAAAATTACTTTTGTAAAGTTAATGTACTTTCTTGACTACTGCTGTTTAACCACTTATAAATCACATATTCAATGAGTCATTATTAAAAGTTACTACCCTGTAACCCAGAAACATAGAAAAGAAACTTATGGCTATCAAAGGAGAAAGTGGTGGGTAGGTGGGTGGGATAAATGAGGAGTTTGGGATTAACATATACACACTACTATATATAAAATAGATAACCAAGAAGTACCTACTGTATAGGTCAGGAAACTATACTCAATATTTTGTAATAACCTGTAAGGGAAAAGAATCTGAAACTGTACATCTGAAACTAACACAACACTATCAATAAATCAACTATACTTCAATGAAAAAAGGCAAAAAATAAATAAAATAAAAGATAAATAAAAGTTACTACTCTCCAACTCTTCTGTTACCAATACTTTTGCAATCTAAACTATTTGCAGATACCTTACTGAAATGATTAGCATTTCGCAATTTTCTCTTTATACGTGCAAAAAATTCTGAATTTCTCCCAGCAGAAATGGCATTACCTCTAAGAATTGATATTTTAGACCTAAGGCTATGTTTCACAAATTTTACTTAACAACTGATACTCACTGACAAGATAAAAATAGTTTGCTATAGAGAATACTGTGAAATTTTCAGAATCTTTCCTGTTTGATTCTTTATATTTGTATCTATTCAGTGAAAATGATATATTTTCTCTGTTGAAATTCTGTTTTTATTAATGTCAACAGAGAATTAGACAAATTCCAAGACTTTTCCCAATACCTCAAATTTATTTTCTATCACTTATAAATTTTATCTTCTAATTTCATTTGGAGTTGGTATAATTTAATTACTTTTTTTCTTCATTTTTAATTCCCTTACATTATTGTCCTCTTCCATCTCAAGGGAGTTCATATTAATACTAGATATGTATTCTTACGTATTTTTCCTTAACTTATATAACAATTTACATATTATATAAACACCTATACTTATATTCTTATGTAATTATACAAATAAAAGCTGTGGACTGTTTTGTTCCTCTCTATTTTATAATCTCTAATTTTCTCTCTCAAGAAATATTCATATAAATATAGTTAAATGAACTGGTATTTATTCCTTTAAAAAGCCAAGTAATATTACATATTGTGAATGTACTATATTTTATTAATTTTCTTGTTGATTACAAATAGTCTTGCTTCTAGCTTTTTTTCTATTCTAAATTATATTAAAATAAAATTTTTATAGTATTGCTTTATTCTTGTAAGATAGAGTTACATCCAAGTTTTTAACACAATATTCAGGAATATGAGATTTGTGAGAGAATTGAGATAATTACCCAGGTTACTTATATAGACTGTTTCAACTAGGTAAATATTCTAAATGTATTTCTTATATGTATTTTCATGTTATATAACTTAGATTATTCATTTTTTAAATGTTTATCATGACTTGGGACACTTTAAATCTAAGAAATACCCTTGGAGAATATCATAAATACAATATACATATGAAATATATATGAAATAAGATAAATAAAAATTATTTCCAACCTAAATCTTTAAAAAACAGTGGGTGATTTTCACAGAGAAATAAGTTCAGAACTATTTAGGTTGCTCACTTATAGGATTTAATTCAGTGGACAATTTTTTAACTAATTTTGTTTCTGTATACCCATAGTCTTAAAACACTGGTAATGTAACTGCATTCATTATTGGCTTCCAGTGATCTAATTATAATTTTCCCATAACATAAGTGGAGGGCTTTAATCTCCTATTTTTACTTTTATATTTTCTAGCACTTTTGTTAATACCATTCTGGACCTAGGGACTGTACGACTGAATTATTAAGGTGAAAAATATTCAGATAGAAACTTGAGAAGATAACTAAATTGTTAATATTTACCATTTTAAATTTCTTAGTTATGATTGCTACTTAATTTCAATATTTTCTGTATAAGACTACATATGTGAAATGATTATATTAACTTCTACCTCTGATAATGGGAAAGGACAAGAAGCAATGGGTTTCATAGCAAGAAAGGTAGGTAGGAGGTAACAGAAACAGATGGTGAGAAAACATGAGTAGTGACATTATTAACAAAATACAATGATCAACATTATGCATTTATCTACTTGTCTTTTCTGAGTGCAATTGAAAATTAAAAACAAAAAATAAAGTGAAAAAACAGAAACAAGAAGACAAGGAGAAACAGTGATGAGAACTATAAACAAATTTGGAAGACAGCAGGAAAACGTTTAGTTAAAGCCTTAACAAATTTGAGGAAATTCAAATTAAAAGTGACTATAAGGAGGGATAGGAACAACAAGTAAGCTCATTCACCCTGAAGAACATATGAGAATCTGTGGACTTGGGGTCCTGATTTTCCAGAAGTGAGGTGACAGGGCTGAAAATAAAACATTTGAAGTCTCCAAGTATGTTCTGTCTCACTTCTCTACACCTGATGTTGACTACAGGCTCACACAAAACAGAATAATTTTTCTCCAGGGAAAGTGATTGGTCTGAGCGTTTAGAACTCAAGATATTGCTGTTTGAGATTCCCTACAGAGAAGGCCTGAACACCTATTGTGAAATACATACTTGACATAGAGCTTATAATCTTCTTAATAACTCACACTTAAGCATGAATAGACAGCCAAATATCACCAGATATTTGAGAAATGCCTCAAAAGTGAAAAAGAGAAACCAAAACCAAACAAATGACAAAAAGTTAGCTATAGAAAATGGATAAGCAGGGCATGGTAGAAGCTTTTTAAAATGTAATGAAGACATTCCAAGAAGATACGCATCAATAAAATCAACAAATAGTTATTTTAAAAGAATAATCAGGGACTTCCCTGGTGGCGCAGTGGTTAAGAATCTGCCCGCCAATGCAGGGGACATGGGTTTGAGCCCTGGTCTGGGAAGATCCCACATGCCATGGAGCAACTAAGCCAGCGAGCCACAACTACTGAGCCTGTGTGCCACAATTACTGAAGCCCGCACACCTAGAGCCCATGCTCTGCAACAAGAGAAACCACCACAGTGAGAAGCCCATGCACAGCAATGAAGACCCAATGCAGCCAAAATAATTAATTTTTTAAAAAAGGAATAATCAGTGGGCAAGAAAGGTCTTTTGGAAATCAAATATATGATAGCAATCTTTAAAAAATATTCAGTTGAAAATTTAGGAAATACAGTTGTGAAAATGCTTATAATACTGAAGAAATGACAAATAGATGAAAGTCAGGAAAAAAGATAATAGACTTGAAGCTTCAATGCATAAAATCCAATATACAGTAAAGAAGTGATAAAATATAACAAAAATTTTCAGGTCTAAGGGACATGAATCTCCATAATGTAAAATCTCAGTGTTTAGCATAAGAAATAAAACAAAATAACAAATCCTGCAAACATCTTCTCCCATTCTGTAGATTGTCTTTTCATTGTTTATTCTTTCCTTTGCTGTGCAAAAAGCTTTTAAGTTTAATTAGGTCCCACTTGTTTATTTTTCTTATTTCTACTACTGTAGGACATGAATCCAAAAAGATATTGCTGCAATTTGTCAAAGAGTGTTCTGCCTATACTTTCCTCTAGGAGTTTTATAGTATCCAGTCTTACATTGAGGTCTTTATTCCATTTTGAATTTTTGTGTATGGTGTTAGAGAATGTTCTAAAATTTCATTCTTTTACATGTAGCTGTCCAGTTTTCCCAGCACCACTTATTGAAGAGACTGTCTTCTATCCATTGTGTATTCTTGCCTCCTTTGTTATAGATTAATTGATGACAGCTGTGTGGGTTTATTGCTGGGTTTTCTATCCTGTTCCATTGACCTATATGTCTATTTTTTGTGCTAGTATCATACCATTTTGATTACTATAGTTTTGTAGTATAGTCTGAAGTCAGGGAGCCTGATTCTTCCAGCTCTGTTTTTCTTTCCCAAGATTGCTTTGGCTATTTGGTTTTTTTGTGTTTCCATACAAATTTTTAAAAAATTTGTTCTAGTTCTGTGAAAATGCCATTGGTAATTTGATAGAGATTGCATTGACTCTGTAGATTGCCTTGGGTAGTATAGTCATTTTAATAGTATTGATTCTCCCAATCCAAGAACACAGTATATCTTTCCATTTGTTTGTGTCATCTTCAATTTCTTTCATCAGTGTCTTACAGTTTTTTAAGTATAGGTCTTTTGCCTACTTAGGTAGGTTTATTCTAGGTATTTTATTTTTTTGGTGCAACTGATAAGAGATTAATTTCCAAAATATACAAACAGCTCAGGCAACTCAATATCAAAAAAACAAATAACCCAATCAAAAAGTGGGCAGATTTAAGACATTTCTCCAAAGATGACATACAGATGGCCAACAAGCACATGAAAAGATGCTCAACATAGCTAATTATTAGAAAAATGCAAAAAAACTACAATGAGGTATCATCTCACTCCAGTCAGAATGGCCATCATCGAAAAGTCTACAAACAATAAATGCTGGAGAGGGTGTGGAGAAAAATGAACCCTCCTACAGTGTTGGTGGGAATGTAAACTGGTTCAGCCACTATGGAGAACAGTATGGAGGTTCCTTAAAAAACTAAAAATAGAGTTACCATATGATCCTGCAATTCCCCTCCTGGGAATATATCCAGAGAAAACTAATTTGAAAGGATACATGCACCCCAATGTTCACTGCAGCACTATTTACAATACTGAAGACATGGAAGCAGCCTAGATGTACATCAACAGATGAATGGATAAAGATGTGGGGTGTGTGTGTGTGTGTGTGTATGTGTGTGTGTGTATATATAATATATATATATATACACACACATACACACAGAGACACACACAACAGTGATATATAAAGATGTGGTATATATACACATACACACATATACAATGGAACATTACTCAGCCATAAAAATGAATGAAATAATGCCATTTGCAGCAACATGGATAGACCTAGAGATTAACAAACTAAGTAAAGTAAGCCAGAGAAAGATAAATACCATATGATATTGCTTTTACATGGAATCTAAGAAAAAATAAGACACAAATGAACTTATTTACAAAACAGAAAGATATTCTCACTGACATAGAAAACAACCTTATGGTTACCAAAGGGGAAAGTGGGGGGAAGGGATCAATTTGGAGGTTGGGGTTAACATATACACACTACTATATATAAATTAAATAACCAACAAGGACCTACCATACAGCACAGTGAACTATACTCAATATTTTGTAATAACCTTTAAGGGCAAAGTATCTGAAAAAGAATATACATTATATATACATATAGATTATATATATATATGTATAACTGAATCTCTGTGCTGATTACCTGAAACTAACATGATATTATAAATCAACTATACTTCAATTAAAAAATTCATAATAACAAACCCTGCATATGAAAAAAAACTCGAGACTCTACAAAAACAATAAAAATGATTACATATTAAAGAACAAGCCTTAGAATATAACTTTTTAACATCATCAGTGGAGTACTGCTTTTAAAATTTGGAGAAAAATAAATTTCAAGTTAGAATTATATGCTTGGCCAAATTATTAATTAATGCAAAGACATTTTCAGACTTGAATGGTCAAATATTTAATTCTGATGTACTTTTCTTAGAAAGCTACAGAAGAATGTGCATTTTGCAAAGGAAGGAAATAAAAGAGAGAAAGATGTGATCTTCAGGATATAAGAGAATCTCATATAACCCATATGAATAACCAAAATCTTGTCCCAACATAAAAACTGTGCATCAGGCATAGAAAACGCCTGCTCTAAATTAAAGCAAGAGCATCTCAAATGTAATTTTATGTTTAGCTGATACCATTTATAAAGAATTAAAGACAGGTACGTAGAAAATAAAGCAAGTACAAAAAGATCCTTTTTAACTACAGGAAAAACAAAAGTACAAGGAAGGAAACATATTCTGGTATAATACTTGGCTCTACAGTGAACAACACAATTGACATGTAAAAATACTGAAAGCATACAAGAAATGTAGGTATCTAACAGAAATTTCTAGAATTAATTCAAACCACTGAGGTATAAGCACATTATTTATATATATTAAGACCAATCTTAGAAGAAATAGCTTTGAAAGTTGTCAAAATAATTTTCTTCACAGAACAGGAGTTTGATTGATTTCAGGGAAGGGGATGGGACATTAGTTAATGGTAATTTTTAAGAGACTTCTAATAATACATATTTTTTGAAGAACTCCAGGAGCATTTGTCACATTGAAAAATTATGTGTTAGTTTAAATAATGACTACTAATATAATTTACATTTATTTCCCCCAATATTCCTGAAACCTGAAATAATAATTATCAATAAATATGAAATCATTTGACATTTTCATATTTAAAGGTTGGATAAGAGATTGGAAGTCAATTTGTTATAAAAAATATTTTTCTTGATTCGTTAATTTTTATTTTTTGCCTGCCTCTCATCCAGTGACCATTTCCTGATTAGTCTCTTAACTCTAACGTAAAGATTTTTGGTTTGGTTTTGGCTTAGAGCATATATTTTGACACTTTTAAAATATTATATTTTATTGTTTTATATTTGTGTTATCTTGCCACTGAGAGTTCAGGTATCTTCTTTTGTATCTTAGCCCATAATAAATTCAGTGTTCACTCTGTTTGCTTCATTGAAAAGTCCCTGTTTCTTGTATGCCATATACCTATGTTTGAATATAAGTCCACTTAACCTAGAACCCATGGCTTCTATATTTTATAGCATTTCCTGAGTACCAGGGGAACTTGGTAACTGTTAAAAATTAACAAATCTCACTTTACTTTCAAGACTAGTCTGGCTCCACATCACTGAAAACAGATCTTTAGTAGCTTTCCACTCTATTACCCATAATCTAGTAGAACCATTATTCAGCAGAAAACAACATGCTGAAAATAAAGTTAAGACGCTTATGTAAACAGTAGCATCATTCTCTATATCGCTGAACATAGATCTTCCACTCATAATCTATTAGGTGACATGTTTCAAGCAAAGTGGAATCTTCTAGTCAAAATGATCCCATTATTCTAGCAAATTTCATGCTCATTGAAAACAGATTTATAACATACAGAGTCCTTTATTAGATAGGTTTTCAGTTCACTAAAAACAGATTTACAATTCAGAAACAACCCATTGCCTCACATGTATTCAGCTCACTAAAACAGATTTACTACTCAGAAACAACCCATTATCTAACATGTTTCCAGTCCACTGAAAACAGATTTACAACTCATACATAGCCCATTATCCAACATAGTTCCAGCTCACTGAATATTGATTTAGAATTCATAAACAGCCCATTATCTGACAAATTTTCAGCTCACTGAACAGATTTGCAAATCATAAACAACTTATTATCTACCACATTCCCAGCTCACTGAAAGTAGATTTACAGTGTATAAACAATCCATTATCTCAAATGTTCCAGTTCACTGAAGACTGCTAAGGAACTTACAAAGAACCCCCAGGAGCCAAGGTTCCACCTCGGACAGGAAAATAAATAAATAAACACAAATATACATACATACATACAGTAAGGAAATAGGAAAGTAACCTCTACTGCATAAAAAAATCTTATTTGATCTTAATGTATAATTTTATATCAGTAAATATATTTAGAGATTTAATCTTTATTATTTGCAAACTTCAAATTGTATATGAAAGAAAAAAATTTAGGTGAATTTAAAGGTATGTTAACCCTGTATTTTTGTGGGTTTGAAATGTTTGAAAAACGTTTCTGTGTTAATTATGAAAATTCAGAATATAAAAGGAACACTATTAAAATGAGTATTTTAATGGATATGTAGTATCCTTTATAACCTTATTTCTTTTTTATTCAAAAAAATTTTAACAGCTTTATTGCAGTATAATTACTTTACAATGGTGTGTTAAGTTTCAGCTTTATAACAAAGTGAATCAGCCATACATATACATACTTCCCAATATCTCCTCCATCTTGCATCTCCCTCCTACCCTCCCTATCCCACCCCTCTAGGAGGTCACAAAGCATCGAGCTGATCTCCCTGTGCTATGTGGCTGCTTCCCACTAGCTATCTACTTTACATTTGGTAGTGTATATATGCCCACACCACTCTCTCACTTCGTTCCAGAATGCCCTTCCCCCTCCCTGGGTCCTCAAGTCAATGCTCTATGTCTGTGTCTTTTTCCTGACCTGCCCCTAGGTTACTCAGAACTTTTTTTTTTTTTAAGATTCTATATATATGTGTTAGCATACAGTATTTCTTTTTCTCTTTCTGACTTACTTCACTCTGTATGACAGACTCTAGGTCCATCCATCTCACTACAAATAACTCAATTTCGTTTCTTTTTATGGCTGAGTAATATTCCATTGTATATACGTGCCACATCTTCTTTATCCATTCATCTGTCAGATGAATCTGTCAAGAATCTATCAAGCATCTGTCAGACGCTTAGGTTGCTTCCATGTCTTGGCTGTTGTAAATAGAGCTGCAACAAACATAGTGGTACATGACTCTTTTTGAATTCTGGTTTTCTAAGGGTATATGCCCAATAGTGGGATTCCTGGGTCATATGGTAGTTCTATTTTTAGCTTTTTAAGGAAACTCCACACTGTTCTCCATCGTGGCTGTACCAATTTACATTCCCACCAACAGTGCAAGAGGGTTCCCTCTTCTCCACATCCTCTCCAGCATTTACTGTTTGTAGATTTTTTGATGATGGCCATTCTGACTGGTGTGAGATGATACCACATTGTAGTTTTCATTTGCATTTTTCTAATGATTAGTGATGTTGGGTATCCTTTCATGTGTTTGTTGGCAATCTGTATATCTTCTTTGGAGAAATGTCTATTTAGGTCTTCTGCCCATTTTGGGGTTGGGTTGTTTGTTTTTTTGATATTGAGCTGCATAAGCTGTTTGTAAATTTTGGAGATTAATTCTTTGTCAGTTGCTTCATTTGCAAATATTTTCTCCCATTCTGAGGGTTGACTTTTTGTCTTGTTTGTGGTTTCCTTTGCTGTGCAACAGCTTTTAAGATTCATTAGGTCCCACTTATTTTTTTGTTTTTGTTTTTATTTCCATTACTCTAGGAGGTGGGTCAAAAAGGATCTTGCTGTGATTTCTGTCATGGAGTGTTCTGCCTCTGTTTTCCTCTAAGAGTTTTATATTGTCTGGCCTTACATTGAGGTCTTGAATCCATTTTGAGTTTATTTTTGTGTATTGTATTAGGGAGTGTTCTGATTTCATTCTTTTACATGCAGCTGTCCAGTTTTCCCAGCACCAATTACTGAAGAGGCTGTCTTTTCTCCATTGTACATTCTTGCCTTGTTTATCAAAAATAAGGTGACCATATGTGCGTGGGTTTATCTCTGGGCATACTATCCTGTTCCATTGATCTATATTTCTGTTTTTGTGCCAGTGCCATACTGTCTTGATTACTGTAGCTTTGTAGTATAGTCTGAAGTCCAGGAGTCTGAGTCCTCCAGCTCCATTTTTCTCTCTCAAGATTGCTTTGGCTATTCGGTGTCTTTTGTGTTTCCATATAAATTGTGAAATCTTTTGTTCTAGTTCTGTATTAAATGCCAGTGGTAGTTTGATAGGGATTGCATTGAATCTGTAGATTGCTTTGGGTAGTAGAGTAGTTTGATAGGGATTGCATTGAATCTGTAGATTGCTTTGGGTAGTAGAGTCATTTTCACAATGTTGATTCTTCCAATCCAAGAACATGGTATATTTCTCCACCTATTTGTATTATCTTTAATTTCTTTCATCACTGTCTTACAGTTTTCTGCATACAGGTCTTTTGTCTCCTTAGGTAGGTTTATTCCTAGGTATTTTATTCTTTTTGTTGCAATGGTAAATGGGAGTGTTTCCTTAATTTCTCTTTCAGATTTTTCAACATTAGTGTACAGGAATGCAAGAGATTTCTGTGCATTACTTTTTTATCCTGCTACTTTACTAAATTCATTGATTAGCTCTAGTAGTTTTCTGGTAGCATCCTTAGGATTCTGTATATATTGTATTATGTCATCTGCAAACAGTGACAGCTTTACTTCTTTTCTGATCTTCTCTGATTGCTGTGGCTAAAACTTCCAACACTATGTTAAATAATAGTGGTGTGAGGGTACAACCTTGTCTTCTTCCTGAACTTAGAGGAATTACAGTTTTTCACCATTGAGGATGATGTTGGCTGTGGGTTTGTCATATATGGCCTTTATTATGTTGAGGTAAGTTCCCTCTATGACTACTTTCTGGAGAGTTTTTACCATAAATGGGTGTTGAATTTTGTCAAAAGATTTTTCTGCATCTACTGAGATGATCATATCGTTTTTCTCCTTCAATTTGTTAATATGGTGTATCACACTGATTGCATATATTGAAGAACCCTTGCATTCCTGGGATAAACCCCAGTTGATCATGGTGTATGATCATCTTAATGTGCTGCTGGATTCTGTTTGCTAGTATTCTGTTGAGGACTTTTGCATCTATGTTCATCAGTGATATTGGCCTGTAGTTTTCTTTCTTTGTGACATCTTTGTCTGGTTTTGGTATCAGGATGATGGTGGCCTCATAGAATGTGTTTGGGAGTGTTCCTCCCTCTGCTATATTTTGGAAGAGTTGGAGAAGGATAGCTGTTAGCCCTTCTCTAAATGTTTGATAGAATTCACCTGTGAAACCATCTGATCCTAGGTTTTTGTTTGTTGGAAGATGTTTAATCACAGTCTCAATTCCAGTGCTTGTGATTGGTCTGTTCATATTTTCTATTTCTTCCTGGTTCAGTCTTGGAAGATGGTGCTCTGCTAAGAATTTGTCCATTTCTTCCAGGTTGTCCATTTTATTGGCATATAGTTGCTTGTAGTAATCTCTCATGATCCTTTATATTTCTGCAGTGTCAGTTTTTACTTCTTTTTCATTTCTAATTCTATTGATTTGAGTCTTCTCCCTTTCTTTCATTATGAGTCTGGCTAATGGTTTATCAATTTTGTTTATCTTCTTTTAGTTTTATTGATCTTTGCTATTGTTTCCTTCATTTCTTTTTCATTTATTTCTGATCTGATTTTTATGATTTCTTTCCCTCTGCTAAATTGGGGGTTTATTTGTTCTTCTTTCTCTAAGTGCTTCAGGTGTAGGTTAGCTTGTTTATTTGAGATGTTTCTTGTTTCTTGATGTAGGACTGTATTGCTATAAACTTCCCCCTTAGAACTGCTTTTGTTGCATCCCATAGATTTTGGGTCATCGTGTTTTGTCATTTGTTTCTAGGTATTTTTTGATTACCTCTTTGATTTCTTCAGTGATCTCTTGGTTATTTAGTAGTGTATTGTTTAGCCTCCACGTGTTTCTATTTTTTACAGACTTTTTCCTGTAATTGATATCTAGTCTCATAGCATTGTGATCAGAAAAGATACTTGTATGATTTCAATTTTATTAAATTTACCAAGGCTTGATTTGTGACCCAAGATATGATCTATTCTGGAGAATGTTCGATAAGCACTTGAGAAGAATGTGTATTTTTGCTTTTGGTGGAATGTCCTATAAATATGAATTAAGTCCATCTTATTTAATGTATCATTCAAAGCTTGTGTTTCTGTATTTATTTTCATTATGGATGATCTGTCCATTGGTGAAAGTGGGGTGTTAAAGTCCCCTACTATGATTGTGTAACTAGCAATTTCCCCCTTTATGGCTGTTAGTATTTTCCTTATGTATTGAGGTGCTCCTATGTTGGGTGCATAAATATTTACAATTGTTATTTATATCTTCTTATTGGATCAATCCCTTGATCATTATGTAGTGTGCTTCTTTCTCTCTTGTAATAGTCTTTGTTTTAACATCTATTTTGTCTGATATGAGAAATGCTCCTCCAGCTTTCTTTTGATTTCCATTTGCATGGAATATCTTTTTCCATCCCCTCAATTTCAGTCCGTATGTATCCCTAGGTCTGAAGTGGGTCTCTTGTAGACAGCATATATACGGGTCTTGTTTTTGTATCCATTCAGCCAGTCTATGTCTTTTGGTTGGAGCATTTAATCCATTTACATTTAAGGTAATTATCGATATGTATGTTCCTATTACCATTTTCTTAATTGTTTCAGGTTTGTTCCTGTAGGTCTTTTCCTTGTCTTCTATTTCCTGCCTAGAGAAGTTCCTTTAGCATTTGTTGTAAAGCTGGTTTGGTGGTGCTGTATTCTCTTAGCTTTTGCTTATCTGTAAAGGTTTTAATTTCTCCATCGAATCTGAATGAGGTCCTTGCTGGGTAGAGTAATCTTGTTTGTAGGTTTTTCTCTTTCATCACTTTAAATATGTCCTGCCACTCCCTTCTGGCTTGCAGAGTTTCTGCTGAAAGATCACCTGTTAACCTTATGGGAATTCCCTTGTATGGCATTTGTTGCTTTTCCCTTGCTGCTTTTCATATTTTTTCTTTGTATTTAATTTTTGATAGTTTGATTAACGTGTCTTGCTGTGTTTCTCCTTGGATTTATCCTGTATAGGATGCTCTGTGCTTTCAGACTTGCCTATCTCCTTTCCCATATTAGGGAAGTTTTCAACTATAATCTCTTCAAATATTTTCTCAGACCCTTTCTTTTTCTCTTCTTCTGGGACCCCTATAATTCGAATGTTGGTGCATTTAATGTCCCAGAGGTCTCTAAGACTGTCCTCAATTCTCTTTTTTTTTCTTTATTCTGCTCTGCAGTAGTTATTTCCACTATTTTATCTTCCAGGTCACTTATCCATTCTTCTGCCTCATTTATTCTGCTATTGATTTCTTCTAGAGAATTTTAAATTTCATTTATTGTGTTGTTCATCATTGTTTGTTTACTCTTTACTTCTTCTATGCCCTTGTTAAATGTTTCTTCTATTTTCTCCATTCTCTTTCCAAGATTTTGGATCATCTCTAGTATTATTACTCTGAATTCTTTTTCCAGTAGACTGCCTATTTCCTCTTCATTTGTTTGGTCTGGTGGGTTTCTGCCTTGCTCCTTCATCTGCTGTGTGTTTCTCTGTCTTCTCATTTTGCTTAACTTACTGTGTTTGGGGTCTCCTTTTTGCAAGCTGCAGGTTTGTAGTTCCTGTTGTTTTTGGTGTCTGCCCCCAGTGGCTAAAGTTGGTTCAGTGGGCTGTGTAGGCTTCCTGGTGGATAAGCCTGGATCTTGTCTTTCTGGTGGGAAGGACCACATCTGGTAGTGTGTTTTGACGTGTCTGTGACCTTATTATGATTTTAGGCAGCCTCTCTTCCTGTCTTGCTAGTTGTTTGGCATAGGGTGTCCAGCACTGTAGCTTGCTGGTCGTTGAGTGGAGCTGGGTCTTAGCATTGAGATGGAGATCTCTGGGAGAGCTTTCACCATTTGATATTATGTGGAGCCTGGTGGTCTCTGGTTGACCAATGTCCTGAACTTGGCTTTCCCACCTCAGAGGCTCAGGCCTGACACCCGGCCAGAGCACCAAGACCCTGTCAGCCACATGCTCAGAAGAAAAGGGAGAGAAGAAGAAAGAAAAAATAAAATAAAAATAAAGTTATTAAGATAAAAAAATTTTAAAAGTATTGAAAATAAAAAAATTAGGGCTTCCCTAGTGGCACAGTGGTTGAGAGTCCATCTGCCAATGCAGGGGACATGGGTTGTGCCCCAGTCCAGGAAGATCTCACATGCCGTGGAGCAGCTGGGCCCATGAGCCATGGCCACTGAGCCTGTGTGTCCGGAGCCTGCGTTCCGCAACAGGAGAGGCCACAACAGTGAGAGGCCCGCGTACCCCCCCCCAAAATAAGTAATTTATAAAAGACCCAAAAAAAAAGAAAAAAAGAAGAGAGAAACTAAACCAAAAAACAAATCCACCAATGATAACAAGCGCTAAAAACTATACAAAAAAAAAAGAGAGAGACATACAGAACCCTAGGACAAATGGTAAAAGCAAAGCTATACAGACAAAATCACACAAAGAAGCATACACATACACACTCACAAAAAGAGAAAGAGGAAAAAAATGTATATCTTTGGGAAGTCTGAGGTCTTCTGCCAGCATTCAGTAGATATTCTGTGGGAGTTGTTCCACATGTAGATGTATTTCTGATATATTTGTGGGGAGGAAGGTGATCTCCGTGTCTTACTCCTCTGCCATCTTGAAGGTCTCCTCCCCTTAACTTATTTCTAAAGATTAATTCTCACTCTATTACATTGGTAGAAGCATTAGAACATATTAATTTAAACATTTTTTGAATTAAAATACTGAATTCTACTAGACATTTTGAACACAAATTTTAAAAACAGATAAATTATATCCAAAAGGAAGTTTAACATCAAATATATTCACTGGGCATTTAATTTATTCTTATGTTATCAATGTGAAAAGACCATAGTTTACTCCAGAGCATCCAGAGGCTAAACCTTTATTTTAAGCCTTTTATTCAAATTTATTATTACTGTTTTTTTCAGTGTAACTTGTAAAACCACAATGAAAAATGTTTCATTTAAAACACTGTGAGCATAAATACAAGATGCTGAATGCTGTATGATTTTAAATACATATTAACTTATGCATTTGTCATGTTACTTTTTAAACTTTTTTTAACGGATATTTTCCAGTAAGCACAAAAGCAAAGACAGAAGTCCAATTAACCCCCATAGACTTGTCAATCTGTCAACTAGCAGCAGTATGACCAATTTTGCTTCATCTATTTACCCTCCTTCTCCCCCATACTATACCACTGGATTACTTTGAAACAAATTTCAGATAGCACAGCATTTCACCATTAAATGTTTCAACACATATCAATAACAGATAAAGACCTTTGTTTTTAACATAATTACAATAGTATCATATTGAAATAGTCCTTTAATATCTATCATCTTATATCAAGCTTATTACCCTATATCATTTTCTATATACAGGCATCTCTCCTTTTATTGACCTTCACTTTTTATACTTCATAGATACTGTGTTTTTTACAAATTGAAGGTTTGTGGCAACCCTGCATTGGACAAGTCTATCGGAACCATTTTTACAACAGCATTTGCTTATTTTGTATCTCTATGTCATATTTTGGTATTTCTTGCAATATTTCAAAATTTTTCATTATCACATTTGTTATGATGATCTATGATCAGTGATCTTTAATGCTACTATTGTAACTGTTTAGGATGCCATGAACCCGTGCCCATATAAGATAGTGAACTTAATCCATAAATATTGTGTGTATACTGACTGTTCCATCAACCAGCCTTTCCCTTGTCTCTCTCCTTCTCCTTGAGCCTCCCTATTCCCTAAGACAACAATATTTAAATTAGGCCAGTTAATAATTCTACAATGTTCCCTAAGTGTTCAAGTGAAATGAAGAATTGCAGGTCTTTCACATTAAATCAAAAGATAGAAATAATTGAGCTTAGTGAGGAAGGCATACTGAAAACCAAGATAGGCTGAAAGCTAGGCCTCTGGCGCCAAACAGCCAAGTTTTGAAGGCAAAGAAAAAGTTTTTGAAGGAAATTTAAAAGGCTACTTCAGTGAACACACACGGAAGAGCAAGCAAAATGGCCTTATTTTCTGACATGGACCAAGTTTTTGTGGTCTAGATAGGAGACCAAACCAGCCACAACACAAAGCTTACTCCTGAGCAAGGCGTTAAGTCTCTTCAATTCTATGAAGGCTGAAAGAGGAGAGAAAGTTGCAGAAGAAAAGTGTGAAGCTAGGAAAGGTTGGTTTATGAAGTTGAAGGAAAGAAGCTATCTTCAAAACATAAAAGTGTAAGATGACACAGAAAATGCTGATGTAGAAGCTACAGCAAGTTATCCAGAAGATCTAAGATGTTAATGAAGGTGGACACACAAAAGAACAGCTTTTCAATGTAGATAAAACAGTCTTCAGTTGAAAGAAGATGCAATTTAGGACTTTCATAGCTAGAGAGGAGATGTCAATAATATCTGACTTCAAAGCTTCAAAGGATAGGCTGACTATCTTATTAGGGGTTAATGCAGCTGGTGACTTTAACTTAAAGTCAGTGCTCATTTACCATTGTGAAAGTCCTAAGGCCCTTAAGAATTATGCTAAATCTACTCTGCCTGTACTCTATAAATGGAACAACAAAGCATGGATGACAACACATCTGTTTACAACATGGTTTACTGGATATGTTTAGCCCACTGTTGACACCTTCTGTTCAGAAAAAGAAAAAAATTCTTTGAAAATATTACTGATTATTGGCAATGTACCTGGTCACCCAAGAGCTCTGATGGTGATGTACAAGGTCATTCATGTCTGCTAACACAACATCCATTCTGGAGCCCATAGATAAAAGAGTAATCTAAACTTTCAAGTCTTATCATTTAAGAAATACATGTTGTAGGCTATAGCTGCCATAGATAGTGATTCCTCTGATGGATCTGGGCAAAGTAAATTGAAAGCCTTCTGGAAAGGATTCACCATTTTACATGCCATTAAGAACATTCACGATTGACAGGAAGAGGTCAAAATACCAAACTGAACTCCTTAATAACAGGAGTTTAGAAGGAGTTAATTCCAACTCCCATGGATGACTTTGAGAGAAACAAGATTTCAGTGAAGAATTAACTGCAGATGTGACAGAAATAGCAGGATAACTAGAATTAGAAGTGGAGCCTAAGATATGACTGAATTGCTACAATCTCATGATAAAACTTTAATAGATGGAGAGTTGCTTCTTATGGATGAGCAAAGAAAATTGTTTCTTGAGATGGAATCTACTCCTGGTGAAGATGCTGTGAAGACCGTTGAAATGACCACAAAGAATTTAGAGTATAAAATAAGTTTAACTGATAAAGCAGCAGCAGGGTTTGAGAGGAATGACTCCAATTTTGAAAGTTCTACTGTGGGTAAAATCAAGCAGCATTGCATGCTACGGAGAAACTGTTCATGAAAGAGTCAATCAATGCAACAAACTTCCTTGTTGTCTTATTTTAATACATTGCTCTAGCCACCCCAACCTTCAGCAACCACTATCCTGGTCAGCAGCCATCAATGTCAAAGCAAGACCCTCCACCAGCAAAAAGATTAAGATTCGCTGAAGGCTCAGATGATGGTTAGCATTTTTTTAGCAACAAATTATTGTTTAATTAAGGTATACTCATTTGTCTGACATAGGCTATTGCACACTTAATAGACTACAGTATAGTGTAAACATAACGTTTATATGTACTGGGAAACAAAAAAAAATTTGTGTGACTTGCTTTATTGCAATATTCACTTTATTGTGATATTCACTTTATTGTGGTGGTCTGGAACTGAACCCACAATGTCTCTGAGGTATACCTGTATACAATTTCCTCTACTCTCTATTCCCAATGATGTGCTATAGTTTACCTATATTTGTTGGGTGGGAGAATTATTCAGTGTATTGTTTAAAATGTTACATGAAATTATAATACAGCCATGGTATTTTCAAGACAGGTGTGTTTATTCCTTTTACTTATCCTCACAGGTTAATGCCCTTATTTTCATGACTCTCATCCCCACTGAACTAAGGAGCAAAGTTTCATTGTATGTCCTTCATGGAAGACACAACAATCAGCATGGAGAAGTCCTCAATAAATCTGTTAAGTTAATAAATGGACAAAATTAACTAAGTAGCAGGAAAATTTCCCAAGATTTACCCTGGCCCTATGATGTAAAATGATGAGGAAATGAGTGAGTTTCTAGGCCCCTCTCACCCTTTCTTCACCAATAAGGCAATTATAATGATTCTCTATATATGGAAAATCACATTTTCTACCAAGCAGCCTACTTTACATTACCATAGAATAATTTTTCTTGTTGTGAACTTGAAGTAAAAATTCAGTAAAATATTCTGTATGTTTACATTTTTCAAGATGCATAATGTTTCTTGCCAAAGGGATGTATATGTGTGTTTCTGTAAAAAGTTGTTTGTATATATCGTGTTGGCAGGGGTGTCTACCAGCCCTACTACATTTCACAGGGTAAAATAACCTACCATGTATGGAAACTCTATAAAAATTTTGAAATTAAAATATAAGATAGAGAAAGAAAATATGCCTAGTTTTAATTTAAACAATTTTTGATATATGACCTAAATTTCTATTCTTGGTTCTGATTATATTGTCAGTTTTTCTTTCTAATTGATCCTAATTTAGCTGTCACAGGGCATTTAGTTTGCCATTTTTCTTAAATGTATATGCTTTGTGGTTTTATTGGTAATATTTTTTTCTTAAGCTTGGATTTTTTTCCAGCTTTATTAAGACATATCTGACATATAACATTGTGTAACTTTAAGATGTACAACGTGTTGATTTGACACACAGATATTGCAAAATAATTACCACCTTAGCATCAACTAACAACTCTAACCCATCACGTAATTACCGTTTTATTTTTGTGATGAGAACATTTAAGATCTATTTTCTTAGCAACTTTCAAGTGTATAATACAGCATTATTAATTACAATCACCATGCTGTATGTTAGATTCCCAGAACTTATTCATCTTATAATTGGAAATTTGTGCCTTTTGACCAATAATTTTTCTTTAGTGTTTTCCTGGCATAATTCATCTTATTATTAAGAGTAGACATTGTGATTTTCTCAATCATTTTCTGCAAATCGTAAAGGCAGTGTCCTGAAATATTGCCAAAATAGTATGCAATCACAATTTTGCTAGAATTAGTACATCTCTTTAAAATACAAGAAAAAAAATGTTAACTTTCTTCATCTCAAGTTATATTTTGTCACAAAATCTGCTAAGGTGTTTTGACATTAGAGAATCTGTTGGCAGACTTCCATTTTTAACAGTAGGTCTGGGCTTTTGTGGAAGTGACAAGAAAATTCTAAAATCACTGAGAAGTGGGCAACACAAAAAGCATGGTTAATCCCTGTCTGTGGTCTGACATAGATGACTTGCCTTCCCAGAATTATTATAATATGAAATTTATTGAGTACCCAAAGTGCCAAGTGAGATATAACCAGTTAAGCCTGTCCCTTAGAGAATTAAACTAGTTAAGAGAGAAGTTTATGTCTTGCCTATTCTTTTAGTTAAGATATATTGAGTGCTTTTTAGAAGTCAGGTATTTATCTGGTCTCTGATGGAATATAGATAAGTAAAACCCAGTCCTTGCCCTCAAAGAGCTTCTTTTCTTCCCCCCTAAGAATGATTGGCCTAGAAGGGAATCACTCACTTAAACAAATTCATGAATAAATGAAACAACAGAGTCAAGCCCAAAGGACAGAATAATTTACTAGCTGGAGGGACTGGAGTGGAAATGACTGAAAAGCGGCTGTTAGGAGTATGAACAGGGATTACCACTCACAAGACTGAAAATATATAGGGTGAGAGAAACTAGAAGCATGAAGGTATGAAAGCCCTCTTTTCACCATCTAAGATCTGCAAAAACACATATAAAAGCAGGAGTCAGACTACGGAAGTCACAACCAGTCTCTCTCTCCCTCATCTCTCTTTAATGAAGCTACTTGGATAATGTGGCTTTAGAGCTCTTGCTCTTTTAAGCATATTTTATTTGTTAATAGACTTGTTAGAAACAAAAGAATATTTACTTCTTAGAGGTAGAAATTGAAATATTTACTGATGAAATGATATGATGCCTTGGATTTGTTTTAAAATAATCCAGAGGTGCATTGAGGGTGGGGGAATGGCGGGGGTGGGATCTTACAGATGAAGCAAAATTAACCATATGTTGATAAGAATTGAAACTGATAGATGAGTCCTTGGGGGTTCAGAATACTTTCTTTACTTTTGTGTTTACATGAAAATTTCCACAGGAAAAAGTTAAAAATGTAATATATTCAGAAATTAATATCTATTTGAAAACTGTACAATCTTCAGTATTTTGAATATTGCTATCTCCAGTTCTACTCTATGAATTCCCTAAGTGTAAGTGCTTTATCTTTTAGCATTTATCACAGTGAATTAAAAAAACCAAAACTTTATAAATACTAAATTGAACTAAAGTGATTAGATGAAATATTTGAATTACCAGTAAAACTGAGAAAAAGGGAATAAGCCTTTTTTAACTTCCACTTAGACAAGTTCTGAGGTCTCAACGGGCCTTTACAACTGTGTCAAAGACTAAATGGTAGAGACCTTCTCCCACACCAGTGTTAGAAAGTTAGAAAGGAAATATAATGCCAGGATTAAAAGATACTATCAAAGGACCAGTAGTTATATAAGGATCAAATGAGTGAGTTGACCAGGTTTGAAGTGCATGTGACATTAGTGAATTAGTTTAATTGTACAAAATAGATAAATTTGCTATGAACATTTAAAAAATCTGGCTTGGCTTACTGAGGTATTTTGAGATTTTGTATCCCTGACTATTATAAGAACTAGGAAAATTATTAGATCAGGATAATTAAAAGTTTATTTGCTAGAAATATAGGAGCTAAAACAAATGATTACCATCAAGGTCAATGAATATAGAATGTGGAAATCACTACTGTATTTCTTAAAGATGGTAATAACTTAAATATACCTTATTTTACTAACCAATCAAGACATTTCTTATTATTTCCAAATAAAAAATATTATTTTCAAATATAATATCAATTATTTGTTGAGCATCTACTGCGTTTTAAGCATAATTCAAGGGGATGGAATCAGACAGAAATGTGAAAAACTTTATGGGTATGATCCAAATGAATTTAAGAACCCATAAAATTTCTCTTATTTAATCCCAGGACTACTGTCCTGGTTTCAGAAATGTTGGGTAGAATTTATTTAATGGTATCATTTGACAATAATGATCGTATTTACTGGTGTGTGGGAAAAGCAATGCTGTGGCAGTCGTATTTTACGTGGCAATCTAGTAACAAATTGTGTGAACTACACAGAGAGCAGATGTTTCTTTATGATAGCAAGAGACTTTTTGCAATACATTTCAGATGTCAAACAAATCCTTTTTTGCTTAGCATCCCTTCTTGTCTCTTGTGAGTAAGCAGTTTCTCTTAAACATATGGTCAAAATTGAAGTAAGCCTGGGAAATCCCATTTATAACTTCAATCTATGTTTTTTTGGGGAAAACCTGATTAAGTGAGATTAATATTCAACATTTTTTAAAAGTATAAAGAAAAATTATAATCAAAGAGTTTTCTTTTTTAAGAAGTCAAACCCATTTATTCATATTGTCTAATCAATTTTCAAAGTTTAAGTGTTAACAATCGTTAAAATACCTGATAAAAAGTGAGGCTTTTTCCTTTACATGCATATTAATTCTCATAAAATATGTTAAATATCAAGATATATATTTTCAGAAATTAGTCATCTTTTTAACTTAAAAATTTGCTAACAGTAAGCTATTTTTAATCACAATTGTTGAGCTTCTTCAGTTTTTCTCAGTCTTTTTAATCTGTTTATAATAGTAATTCAGGGTTATTGAAGGATAGTTTCATAATCCAGAGAAGTATAATGAAGAAAATTAAAAACACTCATAATCTGACCACCTGGATATACCTCTTGTTAACGTTTTATTTTGTTTCTTTTAGGTGTCATTTTTAAATTTCACTTTTTAAAATCAAAGTTTTATATACTTATACTTTTAAAATCAAATAGTTCTATAAATTCTATAAAAATAGCAATCAATTTTTCATTGTTTCACAATCCCCATTGCAATTTCCCAGGTGCAGTTAATTTAAACTCTTTTAGCTGTTTCTTGTCATATTTATCTCCATATATATAATATTTTATTTTCTTTACAATTAAGTTTCATAGATTATCTTTCACTTCCAAATATGAACAAAAAATATTCAGCTTTCTTACATAGCTTGATGACTTCCTGGCCTAATACATATCTTCTATCCCATCCTTTCTATATGGCTATATTACAATTATATTTAATTCCATAGTCACTCTTTATATTATTATCATATAAATTTTAATGGTGGTTAAACTAGTATATTATGATTACATTTCCTTTCTTATACAACTTTCTAGTCTCCATGAATTTAACAATTACCTTTTTTTCTCTCCTTTGTTTATAGTACCTATCACTATTGCACCATCATATTCTCTTAACAGATATGTTCTCTTCTCAGAAGCTTTCCCCAAAATAGTCAAGGGCATAACATTTTGCAACCTCACCTTTTTCACAAATGCTTACTTTCTCTTTGTTTTATTGCTCTATATTCTGAGAGATTTCCTCAAATTTATCTTCCAATCTTTCTATTGATTTGTAAATTTTTGCTACCATATTTTAATTTCCTAAAGCTCTTTTGAGAATATTCCTTATAGCATTTTGTTTTAAAACTTTATATTGATTTCCTGTATTTCTATTTTCTTCATCTTCCTTTTCAATATGTTATTCTTTTTGTCTGGCCTTCCATGTTGGAGCTATTCCTCAAATGGATGGGGTTACTTAGCTGTACATTGATAGCCAGAGTGGGATGTCTCTGCTCAGGATGTTTTTCCCTAGTTGCCCTCTTCTTTTGGTTTTTTTCCCCCTCAGCTCTGACTGGTTTTTCAAAATCCAGATTTCCTCTGGATCAGCTTCTCCACAGTAATCATCCCATTTTCTGTCTGTATATGCAAGTGCTTCTCAATCAGACCTTCAACCAATCCTTCTGCTTTACAGAACCAACCAATCCTCTGCTTTACAGAACCAACCAACCTTACCACCAGTGATAACTGCTATGTCTAATTCCTGGGCTTTTCCAGGATTCTGCAAAGGAAAAAGTAATTATACCCTTAGCATTCATCTTTCTCAAGTCTGATAAGTTATTTACTACTAGTTTATCAAAATTCTAACTTCAAAATTCTAACTTCAAAATTCTAACTTCAAATTCTTGTTGTCATCTCTACTATAGTTTCATTTTTAAAATTCATGTGTGTGTGTTTGTGCATGTATGTATTGAGTGTATGTGTTTTAATGTCTTTACTTTCATTTCTGTTTTGGAAGCATGTGGTGATACATTTTGTATCTGATCTTTCATGTTTAAGTGGAAATCTTTTCAGTTTCCCCCCTACATGTTCATATATAACATGCACAAGCAGCTCTGTATTTACAAGTTTCTACTAGCACATATATAGCCAATTATGTTTATGCATAAAATGCCTATTCTACACAAAAACTTGTTTTGTTAAAAATTGACTCCCAAGGTTATTTTGAAAATCTCTACCCATTTCATGCTTATATGAACATTTATCTCAGAAATGATCAAATGTTGAATGCAGATATTGCAGCACAAATTACCAGGTATTGATACAAAGCATACTTCTGTTAGTATAATGGCAAGATATCCATTCATTATCTAGTGTATGTAACTGTAATAGCACATCATTAAAATTCAAAACTATAGCAGAAGTTTCCATTAATAAAATTGCTAGTATATCTATTATTTATAATGCAAGTTAATGCCCCCTGAAGTATTTCCTTACAAGAAAATTTTTAGATTTTGAGTGATGTATACATCTATAAATAAATGTGTACACATGTAGAATGTTTAATCAAACCTAGTATAAACTTGCATAGACATCTTTGTATCCTAATATTTTTTCTACCATCCATTTGCATATACACAAGTCATTAAATATTCTAAATTATTATTTGTATGGCTATATAACACTTTATCAAATGCGTGTACCATAATTTCTTAGCTATCCCATAATAACTGGGCATTTCACCTTTCCAATTTTCAGAAGTATAAATAATGGTCTTTCTTTATAATGGATGATTCATGGAACAATTCGTAAATTTTGGGGGGGGATATGCTAACAAACGACACTATTCATGTCTATTCAGCCAACATTTTTTCCAACTTTATCTAGGAACCTCCAAGTTTTTAGACTTTGTTCACATCATTCAGGATTTAAATTGAGAGTTTGGGTGTTCATTTTTTAAATCTTTATTTTCAAGAATAGTTTTTGACAGCTGTATCGCAATTTTTTTAAACATGTTTAGCTGATTTCAGTAATCTCACAAAATAGTTTATATCCATTGCCTTCCATTACTTCCATTAAAAAACTGTTTATAACATTCCATTTTCTTCTAAAATTTGGTGCTGTAAGTTGTGTGAAATCAGTGTGAACTTGGTTCCTTTGTCCAACATGTTATGTTTTTTTCAAACACTACCAAGCAATTCTCCAATTCTCAGTGGACACTGACTGAGTGTCCTACAAATTTAATGCAATTCTAAAACTATCTACCTGGAGCTAGCAACAGATCCCACAGATTAAGGCCTTAGTCTCACAAGACTTCCCCCACTTCAGATGCCAATCACAAGTCCTGGTTGTTATTTGTGCTTCTGACAGAATGGCTATAAATCAGAGGTTCCCACAACTCCCTCCTCTGGTTCAGTTAATTTCCTACAGTGACTCACAGAACTCAGAGAAACTTTTACCTACATTCACCACTTTATTATAGAGGACACTATAAAGAATATATGTGAACAACCAGATGAAGAAATCAAAAAGGGTCCCAAGCACAGGAACTTCTGCCCCCATGTAATAGGAATGTGCCACCCTCTTGTCATGTGTGAGTGCAGTCACTGACCCAGAAACTCATCAGATCTCCTTGTTAAAGAGTTTTTATAGAACTTAATCTGCAGCTCCCCCTTTCCCAGAGGTCAGTGAGTGGGGCTGAAAGTTCCAACCCTCTGATCACTTGTTTTTTCTTGTGACCAGCCCCATCCAAAGACTATCCAGAGGCCTCCACCTTAAATCATCTCATTAGCATAAACTAAAAGAAGCTCAAAAGAACTCCTTATGAGTAACAAAAAATACTATCATTCAGGAAATTCCAAGGATTTTAGGAGTTGTGTGCAAGGAATCAGGGACAAAGACCAACTATATTTCTCATTATACCACAATTTGTATATAATTTTATTTTCCTGTCTTGAAGCTCTTATAAATATAGCCATTGAATATAAAAATTGTTCAGAATAAATCTAAGAATGGGTATAATTTTTGTTTTTTACTCTTCCTATGTAACGTTTTCACCTCATGGGACCCGCAAACCAAAAATCTATAATAGATATACACACAAAAAAGAAAAAGGGATCCAAATACAACACTAAAGATATTCATCAAATTGCAAGAGAACAAAAAAGGAAAGGAAAAAAAAAAAGTCCTCTAATATATCTAGCTAAGCACTTGTGCTTTGAGCATGCATGCTTCCATCTGCTCGGATCCTGAACAAGATACTACACTAGCAATCCACCCCTCCAACCAATCGGGTCAGAATCCAAAGAATCAGGAGCAGCCCTGAGGTCCATAGGCTCACATAAGAATATGATTTCCTCTATAATAAACATAATAGTAACTACCATTTAATTAAGCGTCTACTATTTGAGTCCCCTATTAGACCCTGGACATGCATTTTCATTTGCCTAGGAAGACCATCTGAGGATAAAGTTACTCACAGTCACACAAATCCAGCTTGGATTCTAGAACCCATGTTTTTTCTATGGCACTGCTTATGAATAAGGGCCTGTCCACCTGAGTCTCCAGGTTAATGCGCAGTTTCCTCCTCTTGGGGCTGTAAGTCCCATCCTGAATGTAGGCACTCTTGACTGAGGCTCTGACACTCTGGATATGTCTTATTAGCCTCCTCCCTGCAATGGTTGGACATGACTTTTGGACTCAGTCACTGGCTGGAGACCTGCTCCTTCAGGGATGGGTTTCTGGCAACAAGGCCATTCACTGGTCACTGTCCAGACCAGTACTGCTAGCTCTACCCACCACAGCAGCTCTGGGATAGAGTTAGTTCACGCAGCCTGACATACTTTCAACACCTTCTGCATAATAAATGCTGATGAGAGATGTTTGGATGGTCACCTACTGTGGGCCAGCATTACATTAAGCACCTAAAATTTATTGTTGAATTTGAGTTGTACCCATCCACTCTGGACCCTCAGGCTGCCTGTCATCCAAGCCCACATCAGATAATGGTTAAAAGCATGAAGAAATATTCCTTTGGTATACTGACATAGTTGAAAAGACCTTGTGCAAAAGATATACCAAGAAACAACAAATGTGAGATGTACACAGAGAGATTCTGGGTTCCTGCAGAATCATGGGTTGTTGGTCACAGTTCACATTGTCAGTGGGAAACTCACCCAACACAGGTTTGTAAAATTACACAGTGGCCATAAGGAAGCTGAAAAACCAGTGATTGGCAAGGTTGAGAGTCACAATTAATCTCAGGTGAGAGCAGTTCATCCTATAGATGCCATACCGTCTATGTGCATGAAAATCACCTGGGGCTCTCGTTGCACCATGGATTCTAACTCAGTACATCTGAGATGGGGCCTGAAGCTCTGAATTTTAACAAGCTCACCTAACATGCTGAAAGCCACGGATCCTCAGAATATACTTTGCATACCAAGCCCAAAGACCTCCTTGACACAGGTTTAAAAAGGAAAAAATATAGTTGATTTACTTGTATCTAAGTCATGCATGTAGGTGGCATTAGAACCTTCCAGCCACGGAACATGATATTACCAGAAGAGTAATAATTCATAGAGAAAATAGACCAAGCCACCACTGAGTCTTACAGTGTGAGGAAGATGGAGCCTGGGGTTGAGAGGTCTGGAAACACACAGAAATCAAGAGAGGGAGAGAATGGGCAGCAGCCATAGAAATCGCAACAACGTTGTTCAACTGAATAAATAATCCGTGTTTAAAAAGCACAGAAGAAGGTAGCCTGGGGTATATGAAGTCAGGTGCGGGAACACCAGACCCAGGACACTGGACTCACTGGCACAGAAAAGACAAACTTCAAAGTCTTAACAGCAAGCAATGGAAAGAATTCAGCGCAGGCAAAACACCGTCAAGGGGAGCATACAGTCACAAACGTCCAAAAGGCAACCAGACAGATTCCCAGTGAACTTACCTGTTTATCTTCAGCTTCCAGAAGGTACAGAACAAGGGAAATCAAAGTATCCTAGTCCCAAAGGAAATAGCGGGCCCAGAAACGAATCCAGAAGGGGATGAAGTATGGGAGCTGGGGAACTCAGAAGGCTCAGCTCCTCTACACACTTCAAATCCGCCGTAAAGCTACACACGTCAAATCCGCCGTAAAGTTACGTGTCGTACTGAACCAATGAAAGGCCTGTATTCCTTCCTACGTGCGTGGGTCGGAATCAACGTGTTAAGTGGCTCTAGCTGTGAAAATTGGCAAAGAATACAAGGCATGAGGCACGAGGCACGCTGGTGGAGCCCTGAGTCTCAGAGTGAGGTCCCAGATCAGCAGTATTGGCATTACCTGGGAACCTGTTAGGACATGTTAATTCTCAGCCCAGCTCCGAAGCTACCAATCAGAAACTGTGGGGTTGGTGCCCTGCAGCCTGTAGTCCTACAAGCCCTCCAGGTGATTCTGATGCATGCTCACTGCAGTAGAGTCTATTGAAAGCCTGGCAGAGAGGCAAGGCCAGGTGTGGCAAAGGACCGTTATTATAAGTGGGTTTGATCACGGTGCTTTTAAAGAGCTAGTGACGGCTGAAGCCTGTTTACAGGGAGAAGAAAAACCAGTAGAAATAATGTAAAATAATAATCAATAAAACGTGTTCAGTGATCAACAAAGAAAGTTGAGCCATGATATTCTGTGGTAGAGTTTTATCAAAGTTGAGGAATTATCCAGCCATGGATAATGTTTCAATGCTGATAATGAGAGACATCATGAGTGCCAAGAGGGGTCAACTCACAGTATGTGTTTGAAAATTCTCTCATGATGTATTTTTAAGAGACACCAAAAGGAAGTGCTTTTGGTGCCCATGCTTGTGAAGAGATCTTCGCAGAAGGGAAAAACAATCTTGAGAAAAACAAAGGCAGTGCTCTAATGGGATCTGTTTGACAAAAACATTGAGAAAGAATTTTGTTTTAAATATGAACACAAGTGTCACAACCCCCCTCCCCCCAAAAAAATACATGGGGCTTTAATTACAGGCAGACACAATATATTAGAACCATGTTATCTATTTTCCAATTATTTGTCTACTTTAGAAGGCAAACCTGTTGTTTGATGATAATCGTAATATATTTTTTGCCCTTGATTCTACTCAAATGACTTCCTCAGACTTTCAGGTGAAAGGCAGGGTGATGCATGGTCTCTTCTCCCCAGTCTCAGTGTCTATGAGACACTTCATCTACATGTTTTAGACTATGTGGTGTTTTCTTTTGATCAAAATAACTTGCTTCTATGATATGTTGGTTTTTTAAATTGGTGAAAACTACAATCTTCTTCTTTCATTTCTTTCTTTCCCCAAATTTACCATTTGGGGAACTACATCTCCCAAGGTAAAATGAACTTCTGCAAGTTTTCATCTCATAAACTTACTGCCAGGTTTTTCAGTTGCTTCCTGGAATTGTTGAAGAAAAATAGTTTTTTGGTTTTTTTTTTTCAAATATATGATCAGGATTAACTATAGTCACCATGCTATATATTATATTCCCCATGACATTTATTTTATACCAGGAATCTGTACCTTTTGACCACCTTCAGCTACTTTACCCACTTTCCATTAAAAAAAACAAAAAAACTGTTAAAGCCCATTGTTTGGGAAAAGAGTGAAGCTACTCTTTAAGTAGTAATGCTCATACAGTAATGGGTGACTGCTGGGTTTGCTATTCATATGGACTTACTATTTCTGAACTAGGGAATAGACAATGGGCTTGAGAAAACAATGCATATTACTTTTGATTTTGGCCATGCTGCTTGGCTTGCAGGATCTCAGTTCCCCGACCAGGGATTGAATCCTGGCCACAGCAGTGGAAGTGTGGAATCCTAACTTTTAGGCCACCAGGGAACTCCCAATGCATGTTACTTTCATGTTACTTTAACACCCTTATTCTATTTCCTCTGGCTAAACATTCCGGTTATTGGTTGTGTTTCTTAGTCCAGCCCATTGGCCCTGTAATCACAGGAAATCTCTCCTTAATACTGGGAGCAAGTTTTCGAGCATCACTAGAATTTAGTGGTGGTGTGAATTTTTGTCTTGTATTTCCCCTAAGTTTTTTCCAAGTCATTTTAGTGAGAGACACTGCATCAGGGGCTTTCATCAGGTACCATTTAAATTAAGTTCCCAGGCTTTTATAAACTTCAGTCAAATGGTACACTCTCTTTCCCTGGTTCTTTAGTCCTAGTTTGACCTAAGGAATATATTTTTTTAATGAAATGCTCTAGTTTTATTGCCTGTAAATTTTAATACTATCAGGCCAGTCTTTAAAATGATTTACCTAAACTTTTTCTCTCAGTGCCAGTTGAATTGCCTTCATCCCTCTTCTGAAGTTTCTGATTGATCTCTGCCTTTTACATTAGAAAACAGAAAATGCAAAGACTTATCCAGAGATTAGAACCAAAAAGGGCTTTGATTGCCAGTGGAATATTGTTTTGAGAAAATTTTATATTTGCTGTAAAGAAAAATAGTTTCTACTATAAAGTTTATTTTTTTAGTGTAATATATACATTCTTTATGAGAGCAGAGGGGAATCTAAAAGTACATATTTCTCAAAGGAGATAAACATTAAAGCAGTAGTTTATTTGCAAATGAAAAACAAAAATGGGCTTCACTTACATACGTTTTATGAAAGTCTATGTAATAAATTGAATTATTTGTCCTGAAGTTTATTTTCCTTCTGCAAATATATAGCATAAACACATTAATACAAATATACTTCCCTTTTTGTCACCAAACTCATAACCATCCAGATGTATATTTTACTTGTTTAAGGGAGTATAAAAAATGTAAAGCTGATTGCCAGGTAAACACATATAGCTTTTATTTTCCTTTTGGATAAGCGTGAATTATTATTATGGTTTAGTAGATTCAGAGGGTCTGGAGAGGAAAAACCAATATGATTCTGATACCAGGAGAGAGAGCATCCAAATTATGTGTTTCTAAGCTAAGTATTATAGCTTTAATTTAATATATAACAAAAAGAAAAATCAAGGAAGCACACTTGACTAGCAGTGGACTCCTATCTTTTAACAAAGATCAAAAGCAATGCCCTGAGATTTTGAGAGAAAGAACATGGTGTTTTCCAGACCTTTCAACTACGGAGTTAGCTCCAACTGTTACATCCAGTTGCATGCAGACAGGAGAAAAATTAGAATGTGTGATTGAAGAAACACTTCAATATTTCTTTCCTTGAAATCGCCACTGATAAGGTATAATTTCCACAACATAGATAAAGGATGTAGTGCCAAAGGTGAAGAACAAAGAGAAGGCTGCATTTCAGAAATGTAGAGAATAAGACTGACAGGAATCCATGGTCATTTGAATGTGGTACGTGGAAGGAGGGGATATTTTTATGTAACTCTGGTTTCTTCTTTGAATTCAGTGGGGAAATCACTATTGAGTAGGAAATACCAGAGTGGGGACAAAGGGGTTTTGAGAACATTATATTGAGTTTAGTCTTGGATTTGTTGAGTTTGATGGACCTAGAAAATATCTATGCTAAAGATATTTTTAAAACAGTTTTAAATATTAGCCCAGAGTTCAGAGTACGTTGGAGGTCAAAGTTCTAGAGATATAATCTGTTCAATTTTACCCCCAAATAAATCTTGAGTAAGTACATTTCTCCCCATCTCATGCCAATATCCTTGTCTGGCTCATCATTATAATCGTTAGACTGAAATACAACTGCAGACATCCTCCAACTCTTACCCCTAACTTTATAAATTGTGTTCCATAAAGCAGCCAGAGCAATATGCCTGCTGGATTATGTCATTTCTCTCCTTAAAGCCTCTATGTTGCAATCAAATAAAAATTCATACTTTTTGCTACATCTTTAAAGACTTTGCATAATCTGGTTCCTGGGCTCTGAAACTATTTCTGTATGATTCTCAAGGCCAACTGGACTTCTTTCAGATCTTCAGGCTGTCTTCCCTCTGACTTCAGCATGTATGATTTTCTCTGCCTGGAAATATCTTTTCCAACAGGTTACCCCTGAATCCTACCCAACCCTTTGCTTTCCACCATCAGTCCTTTTCTTATCCTTCATATCTCAGTTTAAACTTTACCTCCAGAGAATGATCTGATCACCCCACCTCTCCTCACACTCACCACCCTGTTCCACAACTCAGCATCACATTTATTTCCTTGATACATGGAACTTTTTTTAAAATTTATTTTTTGATTTGGGTCTAACTTATCCACTAGACTATGTGGTTCACAAGAGCAGGAACCATGTCTGACTTGTGACTAGCATATGGTTTGATTGAATTCTCTTACTCCCCAGTTGCTTGGACAGTCCTGTTTTGTGCCTGATGACCTGACATGATAGTTCATATCACCTCCTTAACTCTCGAAAGTGTCTTGGTTTGCATGATAAATTACATGTCAGCTCATGTATAGTAGACACTCAATAAATATTTATTGAATAAATGAATAAATGAGAGGCTCTAACACAAAGTTGTTAGAAAAAATATATAGAAAAAAGAGGAGAATTTGAAGTGCAGTCCTATGATTCATTGACAGCATAAAATATAAATATATATAAAAAGCTATTTCAGGACTCCTGAAAGGTGTGAAAGTTTGTATGTATATGTGGGTGTTTGTGAGTGTGTAACAATATTAACTCTCTAAGGATTCATTATACCTTTAGATAGAATGGTTGATAAAGGTCTTATAGGGGAGCAAAACTTGTCATCCCAAAATGTCTCTGGCATGTGAATTATTTCAAGCTGAAAACAATAACAAAAGACTCAGGAAGAAAATTTGACTTCCCCCTAACTGCCTAAAAAAATTTAGATAGAGGGCCTGTTCCCAGAATAGAGTTATTACCAGAGATAGTAATAGATAATAGATAGTAAATAGATAATAAATTAATATTTGATTGAAATTTACAATTTAAATAGTGTTTATCTTAATTAACAGGCCCATTTTAATATTCCCAATTCATCAGAAAATTAATATTAGAAAAAATAATACTGAAAAATTAATGAATGTCATTAAAGTTTTTTGTTCAGAATTATGTCTTTATATACAGGTTTTTAAAGGGCTAAAACTTCACTTAGAATAGATATATCATATGTATGAGAAAATAGCTAGAATTTCTTTTAGAGTTTTCATCTTTAAAAGTATATCTTTTGCCATATTTTGACATTGAGAAGTGTTATTACTGTATACCATTTTGAAGTATTATTCAGCACTCATTCAGAAAAATATTGTGCCCACTGGTCATATAAATTTATGTGAATAATCTTAAGAAATATGTTAATTTTTCTAAAATATTTAAGATACTTAGACATTTAGATTTTAGATATATTTTTTAAGAAAGCATTTAAGGGCAGATTTTTAAAAATAAGTTTATAGGCTGTTAATGAATAGTACGTGTTTTGATTTATAATCTCAGAATTTTCACTTCATTTAAATGCAAAGAAAAATTAGAAAATTATTTTACTTAATTATAGCACATTTTCTTATTAGTGTTTAAAGTACCAGATTTTATTTCTTCAAAGCAGAAGTTTGATTTAATCACTTCAGTTATCTAGAAGACATTAAGAAACACCAAGAAAGTAATGTTTCAGGGCTTCCCTGGTGGCGCAGTGGTTGGGAGTCCGCCTGCCGATGCAGGGGACACGGTTTTGTGCCCCGGTCCGGGCAGATACCACATGCCGCAGAGCGGCTGGGCCCGTGAGCCATGGCCACTGAGCCTGCGTGTCCAGAGCCTGTGCTCCGCAACGGGAGAGGCCACAACAGTGAGAGGCCCGCGTACTGAAAAAAAAAAAAAAAAAAGTAATGTTTCAATGCATATATGTATGTTTTGTATATACAGGAATGTACATACGTGGAGATAATGTGTGTATACCTCAGAACCAAACATATATACACACATCTGTACATGTATGTGTGTGCTCAAACACAAACATTTACATTTATGTGTATATCTATATAGTAATGATGCCAAAAGCTGTAATTCGATTTCAAAAAATAAACAATATAGAAATCTACATTAAGGAAGGTAAATCATAGAAAAGAAATAGTTGCTTTTTGTTTCAACATTAAAAATAAGAATTTAAGTTTTGTTAACATTAAAAAATACTAATGCTATGTACAGATTGCATTTATAGAGGAAAAGGGCCTAGAATAGAGGAGGCAGTTGGGTATAAAAAAGTACATGGACTTTGGCATTGGACAGATCTGACTTTGAATCTGACCATTTGTGTGATCTTAGAGAAGTTATTTAACTCTGACTCAGTTTCCTCATCCACTAAATTAGTACTACATACTATAAGATGTTCTACTGAGACTAACACGTTGCTAAGCAATAGTAGGAACTCAAAATATAACCTCTGTACCCAGTGCTCAAACCTGTGGTGGTCAGATCTATCTGTTACATTTTTAAAGGATATTCACAGACCCAAGTACTTCCAGATAATTACTAGGGTTATCTTAAAATTGTGTTCTGTAAGAACTGGCAACATTTATCCTGGGAAAGAAAACACTTAACTAATGCATGAGAGCTATCATCAGACTCCAAAGAGTTGACATTTAGGAACATTTAGGAATAGTTGTTTTCTCTAGTGGTCTGTTTGGGAGGATGGAATTACATAAACGGATCTTTGAACACCATATAAAGAAATTGGGTTTTATTATGTAGCAGATGCTTTATGATAGATTGTGAGTCTACTCAAACTCAAAAAATTATATAATTATAATAGCATATAATAAGAAACTATATTCCTGCATATTATAGGAGCTATAGTGCGAATAAGAAAACGAACAGCAAATTTCTCTGGTTTTAGAAACTGGGCCAAATGATTGAACAATGTCCTAAAAAAAGTAAGGAAGTTTGAAATCAAGGTACTGGAAAAGGGTTAATGTGGAAAGAAAGAGAGAAATTTCTTACTCAGAGAAGGTGGAAGAGAGGGAGATTGAATATATTAAAAATTTTAAAGTGGAAAGACAGGAAGTTAATAAACATTATGTCTAATAGTAACTGTCTATTTAGCCAAAGTAGGAAGCTCATTATATACCAGACACTACCCTGTGCACTTTATTTCAAGTATGTCATTTAATATCCATAACTACAGTATGGGATAAATAATGTATTACTGCCATAGTGCAGCTGAGAAAACTGAGGATTGGAAGGGCTAAGTAATTACCTAACGTCACATGTTTGGTAGAGCAAAGATTTAGACTCGGGATTATTTGACATCAGAATTTGAGCTTTCACAACATTGTAAAACAACTGTATGTCAATAAAATTTTTTTAAAAAGAATTTGAGCTTTTAACCATTATCCCATATGTTTTCTATATAAAGTAACAGATTTTTTTTTCACTCTGCCATTTTGACACATCTTTAACTTCTCAGATATTTTGGCTCTATATTTATGTGTATAAACAATTTGACAGATGTAAATTTTTCAAAAAGTTCCTTGATCAATTTTCTATCAAGTGCTCTTAAAATGTTCACAATTCTTTTTCATGCTTTTCAATTTTTAATGAATTATTTTTATTGGTATTTATTAATTTTCATGTAAATTATATAATGAAAATTTCATTCTTTAAGTAGATTTTTTAGATCCTGTCCAATCATATATATCATATAGATTACAGATAGTGGCAATGTGCATTTTCATGTGTAGCCATTAATTCTAACAAGATCAATTTTCCAATGTCACAAATTGCAGATCTTCATTTTATCATAGTCTTAATTTTTTGTCAAATTTAAATTTTACTGTATATAGTTTTCATCAATGCCCATTTCATTCTGTACTGATTATATCTCTGACATCTAATTTTTGAGGGTCAATATTTATAATATTCAGCGTTATTTAAAAAGATTTAATTCTTAAGTAATTTTTAACTTATTGTAGGGTTTATTGATTATGGTTTCAGCAGTTATCACTTTTATTTTGTGTTATTTATTTTTAACGTGTCTAATTTTTTCCTGCTGATTCAATCAAACTATCATCGTGTCAGCATGGCTAGATGTAAGCATCCTGCTCATTTTTCTCTGTTATAAAATAAGACACTGGGGTTCTATTTGAATACTTGAGGAAAGTAGAGAAGGAACAGCTACTACAACAGATGTAAGAAAAATTCAGCTGGAGACAATTAAAAATTTCCTGACTATTGCTAAGAGAACAATAATACCTTTTAAAGTGAGCATAGCACTTTACCAAATACATCCGTATACACATAATCCTTTTTCCATATTAAACATATTAAAGAGTGTACTAGGCAGTGTTTTCTTGCTCTTCCACATCATCAGTCCTGTAGCTACAGCCCTGTATGTACCACCAACCTCTTTCCCCAAAACATACATACCCTGCATCCGTGCCTATTTTTCTGGAAAAAAAAAAATTATTTCACTACTGCTCTCAAACAAATAATTTCAGCTACCACCTTTTGTCTATCTATCATTTTAATGCTTTGTTCCTCTTGTTCTCTCATAGATATCTACTGCTGGACTTCTGCTATGTGTGCCAAGTTTTTAAAATAACAGCTTTATTGAGATATATTTCACACACCATAAAATTCATCCTGTTAAAGTCTACAGCTCAGTAGTTTTTAGTATTATTTACCGACTTGTACAACCATCACCATTTTCAATTTTAGAAGATTTCATCACCTCAAAAAGATACCCCTTACCCATTTGCAGCCACTCCCTATTACCCCAGCTTACCCAGACATAGACAACCACGAATCTACATTTAATGTACATAGATTAGGCTGTTACCAATATTTCATAGAAATGGACTCATACAATACATGGTCTTTTGTGACTGGCTTCTTTTACTTAACATTTTTTTTTTATTCCTTCCATGTTGTATATTCCCTCCATATTCCCTTCATGTTGCAACCATGTCTTTATATTGCCAAATAATATGGCATTATATATACATACCACATTTTGATTTATTGATCGATTGATAAATAGTTGGGTTATTTTTACTTTTTCACCATTATGAGTGATGCTGTTGTGGACATTTGTGTGCAAGTTTTTCTGTGGACATATGATTTCAACTGATTGAGAGATTAAAAGTTTAAGAAATTGAAAGATTGGTTTTCTATAGCTTTCAACTCAAAACATGTGCTTCCTAGAGTGAATCTGAGATGAGAGAAATGAATTTACGCCTCCATCACATATGTTATTTCAATTAAAATGTTCACAGCTTTTCTAGAAGACGGATATTATTCCCAGTTTTGCAGGTTAGTAACTAAATTCTGAATCAAGTCATAGATCTCATTATCCAGTTGTAAAACTGGAACGGGAAAGCAAGTCTTCCTGTCTCAGCTTATCCACAATTTTAAATCAGTGTATGGATTTGCAGGGGGCCAATGCATATGAGTATGTGATTTTTCCTATATTATTCAATCCTGCTGGATCGAATAACCTGGTTCTATGATTAAACACAGACAAATGAATAGACAATAGAAGTATGGATGATTAAAGATTTCTAGGATGCTAACAAAAGCATATTGAAAATGGTTCTCTATGGTGTCTGTCTGGTTAGAAATGAATTCAGGATTTGACTCATAGGGGAAATAGAGAGGGGGTCAAAGGAGGGGGTCATAATACCAAATAATATTTTTGTTATAAAGAAATGTGAAGAAATAGTAGAAATCCAAGAGGCAATTATGGGTAAGATTTTGTATTTATCACTTTAGACAGGAAACAATTCACTAATATTTCAGAATGCTTTTCTTTTAACCAGATAATTTACATACTTAGGTTAGAAAAAAAATAACAGTAAGACAAACAAAGAATACTTATACTGAGTGGCTGCTTTAGAATCTCTGTAAACACTCAAATACTCACTTCATTGTGGCAAAAAACATAGGGTCATGTACCAGATGATGTACACAGCTTGTACAGTGTATGAAATAACTGTTATTATGTGTCCTTTGAAAATAATAAACAAAACCCACAAAGGCATAATAGTGGCTTTTTAAAAACAATTTTATAGTAATAACTATATCTGCCCAGTAGAAGAGGAGATGAGTAAAAATGACAGGTTTCTTACACATTCATATATAATCAATATCTTCTTATGAGAATGTAAGTTATTGGCGAAGTGTGATGCTAGTGCCCTGGCACTTGGTTCTGTTACTATTGCTGTGTTTTAAAGCTGAGATGCTTTTGAAATAAGTAATAGCAAAAAATTAAACAGCTGGGGAATCAGCATGCAGGGAGAAAAAGAGCAAAGCTGCAAAATGAGTTTATGAATATTACTAGAAGAACTGAGGGAAAGTTGCTGAGAAGTCCAAGATCCAGCATGCTCTACTGAATGTAAGCTGTTTGAAAAATGTCTACAGACTGCTCAACATTATTTCGACATACCTTTCCCACATCACACCTCCTACCTTTCCACCCTATTTTCTCTGACATATAAGATAAAACCATTGAGTAAATACAATTCATACCCTCTGAGTTTACTAGGTTAGACAAATGGAACACACTATATGTCATATCCAAATAAGCTCAATATCTATGAAAATTGCACATTGAAATGGTGATCATGTATATTCAGGTTTAATAAGTAGGTAACAAAATTGTGTAATTTTGGTGAATTTCTTTGTGAGAAGATGGAACACTGGGATGACCACATTTTACACAAAATAGAAGCAAATTGTTTTGTTTTTTTCATTTTAACCAAGCAGGAGGATTTCTAAGGCCTCACTAGGTTACTTTTGTTCACATTAGCCTACCATTATATTTTTTAAATTCATATTTTAATGGCAGTTGTATAATTAATGTAGTAACTGCCAATAATCAGATTACATTTTTTGTCATTTAAGCATTATATATTACAAAAATAAAAACTTTTGTACAATATGTTTATTCTCTCTTTCAAAACAGGATTTCTTCCATGTCTTTTCCTGTACCTTGTGAAGAGAAGGTAGTCAATACATACTTTTTATTAATGATATGAACAATGAAGTATAGACAGAGAGCAAAGTTTGTGGTATAGCTACCATCTTAATAGCACCAATTATTAAGAAGAAAATGTTTGGAGAGGAAAAAGTTTGGGATATTACCTAATTATAATGCCAGTATTAAGGAAAGGTAGGCCATCTTGGATATATATACATTTTCCCCTATTTGGGGAGAAAGAGTATAGTTTTACTTATTTTATATTCAGAATTATAAAATCTGTCTGTGTTATAGACTTTAATTAAATATGAAAATTGTGTTTATCCTTCCTGGTAAACTGAGGTAAATAAAACTATACATATGCATATTTAGTGACATAAAATACTCACAAGTGCTCACAAGCACCTTAGAACATTTATACAGCAAGATGGAATACAAACTAAAAAAAAAAAGGTTATTTCAGATAGATTGGTAGATAGTCCAGAACAACATTTATGTATGAATGTGAGTTAAATGTCACAAAAAGAAGATATGCCCTGAATATTGGAAAATATTTTTAGTGCCTTCACCATGTGAGATATACTGGGGGTGGATTTTATCACTCTCTGGTCTAACCAGGTACTGATGATTCAGGTTTCTTTTCCACATTATCATAATCCAGGTGATCACCTAGTACTCTATATATTTCTTTACTGTGGGACTTAAAAACGTCTTAGGACATTGAAGTTAGATGCCCATGTAGGCAGTTGAGATGGGGCTTACCAAAATTTCAGGGCATACACTCTACTTCTTCTGGGTGATGTGTGGGTACCAATCAGTAAGATGAGTTGAACCAATGAGGCAGCTTCTCTGTACAGATTATGGGATTCTCACTTGAATGGTAAGACAAGGCTTGCAGGCATTATCCTTGCTTTCAAATAGCTCTTTGACACTGGCAAAAAATGGCAAAGGAGGTGAGTGGAGGCTATTCTCAATTCTGACTCCCTGGTCCATCCAGATGATGGATCTCATCTTCAGCTTCAGAAACTTCTATGAAGGTCTATGTCACTCAACCGTTTGCCAAAATCAACAACACTTATCAGATTATCTAGGGAGTTTGGCTCATCTATTTCATCTTTAATTCTCTAACAAATCTATTGCTCTGACATCAACTTAATTTGCTACATTATTTGTTCTGGATCTTGAACACATTTTTTCTTCAAATAAACCCAGTTTATCTGATTTTTTAGGTTTGGCTTTTAGAAATATTATTTCTAATGTAAGCCTCAAAGCCTATTTTTTAAGTAAAAACTGAACTGCTTTTCTCATTGTATTTACTTAAAACTTCATTTCTTTTGTAGCCTTATATATGCCTTTGACAAATTAAAGAAAGGTCACTTATCAGGAAGTAAAGACAGTAGTATTTTATGCATAACTTTACTACTTAGGTGCACTGGAGATTCAATGCAGAGCAGGACACTGAAGGTCTCTACCCTCACAAAGCTTAGAGTCTAGTAAAACAGAGGACATGGTATAGGATTTTTTTTAAAATTTATTTACTTTTGGTTGCTTTGCGTCTTCATTGTTGCACGCAGGCTTTCTCTAGTTGTGGCGAGTGGGGGCTACTCTTCATTGTGGTGCCCGGGCTTCTCATTGCAGTGGCTTCTCTTGTTGCAGAGCACAGGCTATAGGTGTGCGGGCTTCAGTAGTTGTGGTGCATGGGCTCAGTAGTTGTGGCACCTGGGCTCTGGAGCACAGGCTCAGTAGTTGTGGCGCACAGGCTTAGTTGCTCCGTGGCATGTGGGATCTTCCCAGACGAGGGCTCGAACCCATGTCCCCTGTGTTGGCAGGTGGATTCTTAACCACTGGCCACCAGGGAAGCCAGGTATAGGATTTTAAGAACATTTTTTTCAAGATCCCTAAAGTACTCTGAGAGATAGATAGATAAAGTCACCATAAAGTCATCAGGTCCAGCTGTGATAGTTATCATAGAGGTGAATTAAACTTAATGACTATTTTGGAAAATATTAGAAAGCTTTATTCCAGTAAGCTCATTCCTTGGCATCCAGATGTTGAAGGGGTTCTATGCCATTTTAAAGGGAATCACACAGAGACACTTAAAAGTAAAACTTTTTATATTAAAAAGCTGTCCATTTAGATTTTTGCCACAATAAGAACTCTTATTCATTGCCATTGCTTATTAAAGAATAAAGCTTTTGATGAACTTGTGAAATCTTGGGAAGGCTAATTTCCCTCTACCCTATCAATCATTGTTCCAAGATTTAAATTTCATAAAAAGAACAGCCGTCTGCAAAAGTCTTTGCTACTTAGATTACATAACTTTAATATCCATTTGAGCACTGCAATTTTGTGGCTAGCATAGAAGATGAATTATATTTTGTCTTTTCTGTGGAGTTTTACTGTGAAGACTCTTGAATGATTCAAATTTGACATTAAAATGCCCTTGGTAACTGAGGACACATGGCTATATATTATGTTAACAAAAAGAGTAGCATCGAACTCAAGTTCTATCCATAACATGTGGCTGATATTTCATGGTCAGCAGAAATAAAAGATAGTGTTTTAGAAAATGTGCAGAAGGGTTTTTAGTTTTTTGTGTTTTTTAAAGATCAATTCATTATTTTATTAATTCATTTAACAAATATTAAATACCTATAATGTATCAGGCTCTCTCTCTTATGGGACCTAGTGATAAAGCAATGGATAACTCCCTACTTTTTTGGAGCTCATATTATAGTGTGGGACTGAGATAATAAACTGACAAATATATTCATCAAATAGTGTTAACAGGAGCTAAAAGGGTGGTCAGCGAAGTATTTTTTAAGAATGCAGTATTCGAGCAGAAAACACTAAGGTAAGAGGAGAGCTGAAAAATGAATGTCCCAGCAAGAGGGACAACAAATGCAAAGGCCCTGAGCTGGAAGCCTGTTTGATGAATCAGGAAAAAGCAAGAAGTCCCATGTGGCTGGAAAGAGTCAGCAAGAAGAAAATGGAAGTTGATTAGGTCAGAATGGTGACTGGGACCAGACCATCTTGGGTCTTACCACCCCAGTAAGGACTTCATACTTATAAGTAAAACTGGAAGCTATGTTTTATGGGGTTTAGGACAGAAGTGTGAAATAATCTAACCTTGTTTTAGAAGGATTACTCTGCTTCTCTCATGGAAAAGACACTGAGAGAAAGTAAAGTAGAAAAGGAAAACTTTTAAAATTATCATAGCTCAGGGTATCACCCGGCGTAAATTTTAGAATGCAGTAAGCAATGTTCAGATACTGAAACAAGAAAACATGTTATTTCAAATTGGCCTCTCAGTATGAAGCTCATGAGCTGTCAGTGCCATTTAAGTGAAACAGCACGACTATTCATGCAAGGTGAGCCTAGGATTTGTATTACAGCCTAAGGTCTGGGACAAAATGCCTTAGGATCCTGCAGTGTCTCAAGAGTTTCCACAATGACCAAAAAAATGCAAGATCAGGAATGATTAGTTTTTAAATTAATAATCACTAAAGTTGCAATGCATAATATTTTCTCCAATGGACAACAAGAAGGAATGGTCAAGAGATACTCCATGTCATTTTTTTTTTCTTAATGGGGAAAATACTTAGGTTCTGATCATTTACATATGCCTTATAGAGTACACCAGTTGAGTCACTTCTCAAGCCCAGTGGCCAATTAAAACTGAGAAGATACCACTATGTCACACTATAGCCAGTGTGGCAGACAATCAGTTACTTCCATTCATTTAATCAAATATATTTTTATTTAGGAAAAATTTATCAGACATCAGCTACTTTGAAATATGGTGCTTGGTGCTAGAAATGTAACATTTTCCATCCTCAGAGAGTTTTAATCTTTTCATACTTTACCGTGTGCCATTCTCCACTGCAGATACCACCCACTAAATCATCACTCATGGGGTTTAAATCGCAGCCTCACCATTGAATTGCCTGACCCGTCTCATCCTTAAATTGGTGATAAGAATTTCACCTACTCATACAGTAGTTGTGACAATAAAGTGAATTAGAACACGCCCCTCCAGAAATGCTAGTCCATGCTTATGACCACTAGGCATATCACAGTGCTTTGTAGTGTGGTCCCCAACCCCTGGGCCGGGAACCGGTACCGGTCTGCAGCCTGTTAGGAACCGGGATGCACAGCAGGAAGTGAGCAGTGCGCAAGCAAGTGAAGCTTCATCTGCCGCTCCCCATCGTTCCCCATCAGTCACATTACTGCCTGAACCATCCCTCCCCATCCGTGGAAAAATTGTCTTCCACGAAATGGGTCCCTGGTGCCAAAAAGACTGGGGGCTGCTGCTTTATAGAGAATTAAAATGATTCTTAACACATATCATTCCTCACCTTAAGTCAGAGTTGTGTTTTATCTATGTTAGAATATGGTACAAAATAAAATTACAAACAAAATGACAGAAAAATAAAACACAACTTACTGTCATTGAGCATCAGGAAGATACTCTACTAGCTCTGAGATATTACCATTACAATGTGTGGCAAACTACATCACTTTATATGCTGCAGGTGTCTGGCTATGTTTATGACTTCTTGTCTAGAAAAGTAATGCCAAATGCTAGTGCTTTGGTCATACACAAATGAGAATTTATTTTAGAAAGTTAATGTTGGAAGACTTTTCTAACCCACATTTTCAGTATGGTCAGATTTTACTGGATCTTAGATTTATCTATTTTTTAGTTGGATTTTTAGAGGGTCCCAGTGTAAAAAAAGTATTGCTGAAACTTAAGCTTTTAGTAAAATACCTACTGGGCCATGCAACAGCAGCTCAAAGGTGAAGGAGGGGCAGCAAAGACAGTCCCATCTTCTCTAAGAGGCTGCAGCAGGTGCTGATGCCCAGGAAGGTCTATAGCAGTGGCATCTGGTGCTGGAGCCAGACTAACTTTCCATTGATCAGGAAAACTAAAATGACAGACGACAAATTGTGGAACGAATTTGAACTCTAAACCTTTATGCAGAAGCAGAAATCCTTTGGGGCCAAAGATAACTGTTTGGATTGTTGAACAGCATACATCATCTTCTAATGTATGGAAATGCATATCAGATAGGTTTGAAGAAATATCTCTAAGCACATTCAAGCACAGAATCAGAAGTTACATACTACCCAAGGCCTCATCTTGATATGGGCCATTGAAAGGAGACTTGAAGTTATTGAAATTACAATTTATGTTGACTGAGGCATGAGCAGTGGAAGATAAACCATGGAGTTAAAGATCTGATCTCAGGCTGGGACTCTCATCCATCCTCTGATTAATAGCAATTTGTTCCCTGCTTTCTGTCCAGAGCATCATTCCTTTGTATCTGTTGCTGGGACCTTGGTGCCATTTGCTACAAAATTAATTTCCTAAAATTCTGCCCCTGGAATGATCTCTAGTCAGTCTCATATCCTCTTTGTATCACTAAATTGTGTAGGAATTCTGTATTCTGTAACTTTGTAGTTGTTTCTGAGAAACATGATATAGCATTTCCCTTTTTTATCCAAATCCACTAATAAAATATGCTGTTTGTGAGCCAGATCCAAAGTTGAGTTCTTATGTTTCCACAAGATTTCTCGTTCTGTTCATTCCTTGGACCATCTTCTCAACCAAGTGGCTTTAGACTTCAGCAAGGAATCTCACAGCCATATTATATATTTCCCGCCAAATTAATAAAATGCTTTTCCTCCAGGATATTGAAGAGAAGTAGGCTGTGTCTGTGGCTAATGCATTTATTGCCCAGACTTCAAGTAACTTTAGCTTCTTTAATCTTATTAGAAAAATAATGTAAAATATTATTTGTTTTAGTATAGCAATTATTTATAATTGAATACATATTTTATGCTATTTCCAGTTACCTTTACTTTCTTTAGAGAATTTTATGTACAAAAGCATCTATATATCTTTTAATATATATGTTTATATATATAAATAAAATGAGAGACATAGATATGGATAGATATGGATATATAGATATATATCTCGCAGCTCCTAAGGAACAGGCATTTGAATTTATATTGTGACTTTATTACTTACAACATGAGTTGATGACAGAAAATACTTATACATCTATAATGAGTAATTAAATGCACAAATACATTTTCTATCTATAAAGGAATGACAGAAATCATATTTTTATTTCCAAAAGTGATCCTCACATTATTTTGGCCATGCTTTATGCAAAGCATTTGACAGTTGTTTTCATGAGAGCATTGGCTGATGAATGTCTGCTGACCTGGAATTAATGCTTATTATTGAATTAACTGTATAATGTATGCCATGCTATATACATAATCTGCCAAAGGCATTGATTCTTCCATGATAAGTGTTCAAGAAGCTTTTTACAAGAATCAATATTGATTTTTGCAGGTGGAATCTAGAGGAAATTTCTTGATTGTGAAAGACTATTTTTCAAAGTGGTTCACAAAGCTCCTGGTTTTATCTAATATATTGGCTGCAATAATATCAGCTCAGTACCAGTTATCTGCAGAATGTTGGCTGCCAGAGATTGTTGCTTCTGACAGCGGGTCTGCATTTATCTCAGTTTTGTTTAAAACACCCTCAAATAAATAGCCAGTCTGTAAAGATAGTGTAGATTACTAAGAATGACTTAAAGTAGGTTCATGAAGAAGAGGACTGACCAAGATTTGCCAGATTTATGGTACTCAATGTGTCATTCATTATCAAATACAGGAGTGAATCTTATTAAATTACTAATCAGGTGTCTTAGCTGTCCTCTCTTAGATATATACGTATATGTTCCAGACAACAAAAAGTATGAAACTCATCTTTCTTTACTTATTTGCACCATATTTTTCATCATGACTAGTAATTTACCCAACGAAGGTTTCATCTATTATAATAAAGGTCACAGAATAGAGTATATAATATAGGATAGAAGACTCACAGACCACTGATGGGCAAGTGTGCCATTCTAGGCAATGAAACAATTTGCTCTGAGAGTGTCTTTATAATGAAGTTCAAGTACCTCAGCTCTAAAGTTATTACAATCAAAAATCTAAGGAAAATAATTGTAATTCTTATATAAGTTACACTGAAATAAAAGAGGATAATGAACAAATGTGAATACTACACCTCTACTAAAAATAATAATGTAATAAAGAATGTTTTTAACTCTGAGCCCAATACAAGTGGAATTGCTCTTATACCAAGCTCATCACAAATTTCTCTCTTCCTTGATAGGAAAACCTAGATGACTCTCATAGTCTCCTTGTTGGCTACAGTAATAATTATTTTCCTTTTGCATTTTTGTCATGTTCCAGGCATTCTACTAAAAGCTTCACATAGCACTTAATCTGCACGGTAACTCTATAAGATATATTTTCTGTTATCATACTTGTCTTATCAGGAGAAAAATAAGGCTTCAAAAGGTGAAGTAGTTTATAATTTAAAAATAGAAAATTAGAAAGCTAGAACTCAAAATTGATCCTGCAACCTTTTTGTCAATAATAGAAAGTTTTAGATTTACTGAAAAACTGAGAAGGTAGTACAGGGACTTCTCATTTATCCCATACCCAGTTTCTACTACTAGTAATGAGATATATGTTATAATTAATGAGCCATTATTGATACATACTGATACATTATTATTAACTAAAGTCCATAGTTTATTTAGCTTTCTCTCATTTTTAAATAATGTACTTTTTTTTTCCAGTTGCAGTGTCTCCTATTTGGGATACCACATTACATGTAGTTGTCATGTCTCTTTAGACCCCTGTTTGCTGTGGCAGTTTCTCAGACTTTCCCTGTTTTGATGACCTGGAAGGTTTTTAGGAATACTGGTCAGGTATTTTGTAGAATGTCTCTCAAATGGGATTTGTCTGATGTCTTTTTTTTCTGATGGTAAGACTAGAGTTATTGGTAACTGGGAGGAAGACCAAAGATGTAAAATGCCACTTTCATCACATCATATCAAGCATATATATTATCAACATGATTTATGACTATTCATATTATTCTTGATTACTTGGCTGAAGTCTCTTTGTCTTCTCCACTGTAAAATTAGTTTTTCCCTTTTTTTTTGCACTATCAACACTTTATATGGAATAGGCACAGTCTACAACTAAAAAGTGAAGAGTTATACTTCCTCTCCTTGAGGGAATATTCATGTAAATTATTATTAGTTCTTTTACATGGGATATTTATCTCATTTTCCTTATTTATTAATTATTCAATCATTTATAATAGCTGTAGGTTTATTGAGGTTTTTTTCTTTATTGATCTAAGGAATTCTCTCTCTATTCCTAGTTTTCTGAGAGTTTTTTAAATCAGGAATGTCAAATGCTTTTTCTGCATCAATGGATATGATCATAATATTTTTATTGATTAATCAGTTGATGTGGTGTATTACAATAATTGATTTTGAAATGTTGAACCAGCCTTGCATGCTGGAAAAAATCCCACTTTGTTGTAGTGTAAAATTCTTTTCATACATTGTTGGATTTGACTTGCTTATATTTTTTTGAGGATTTTGCAGTTGTCTTCATGAGAAATATTGGTCTGCAGTTTTCCTTTTTTGTAATGGCTTTATCTGATTTTGGTATTAGGGTAATAATGCTAGCTTCATAGAATAGGTTATGAGTAGTATTCTCCCTGCTTCTATTTTCTGGAAGAGATTGTAGAGAATTGCTATCATTTTGTTCTTCAATATTTGTTAAAATTCACCAATGAAAATATCTGGGTCTTTTTTGGAAAATTATTGTTGATTCAATTTCTTTAATAGGTTACTGATTTTTCCTTGTGTGAGTTTTGGTAGTTTGTGTCCTTCAAGAAATGCTTCCATTTCATCCAAGTTATCAAATTTTGGGGTACAAATATTCATTTGTTCATAGTTCTCATTGATTATCTCCTCCATATCCACAGCAACAGTAGTAATGGCTGCTCTCTCATTTTTTATATTAGTAATTTATCTTAGTTCCCTGGTTTTTTTTAGTAAACCTGCAAGAGGTTTATCAATTTTATTTTTTTCCAGAGATTGTGTTGATTTTCTCTGTTGTTTTCCTGTTTTCAATTTCATTGATTTCTGCTCTAATTTGTATTATTTCTTCTCTTCTGCTTTCTTCAGACTTAAATTGTTCTTCTTTCTCTAGATCCCTAAGTTGGAAGCTTAGATTATTGATTTTAGATCTTTCTTATTTTCTCACATAAGCAGTTAATGCAATAAATTTCTCTCTAAACACGTTTTATTGCATCCCACTATTTTGATAAGTTGTATTTTGTTTCATTCAACTATTTGTAAATTTGTCTTGAATCTTCTTTGAACCATGTGTTTAGTAATGTGTTGCACAATCTCCAAATACTTGGGGGATTTCCCAGCTATCTTTCTGTTATTGATTTCTAGTTTAATTGGTCTGACAACATATTTTGCATGATTTCTGTTCTTTTAAATTTGTTGGTGTGTTTTATGGTCTAGACTGTGATCTATCTTAATAAATGTTCCATGTGAGCTTAAGAAGAATGTGTATTCTGCTGCTGGTGAATGAAGTATCCTATAAACATTAATTAGATCAAATTGATTGAGGGTGCTCTTCAGGTCAACTGCATCCTTACTGATTTTCTGCCAGCTTGATCTATCAAACACTGAAAGAGAGGAACTGAAATCCTCAACTATAATAGTGCATTTGTGTAGTTCTCCTTGCAGTTCTCTTAGTGTTGCCTCATGTATTTTGATTCTCTGTCATTATATTGCATATACATTGGTATGTCCTCTTGGAGAATTGATCCCTTTATCATTATGTAATGCCCCTCTTTATCCCTGATAATGTTTTTTGTTCTCAAGTCTATGTTGTCTGAAATTAATAAAGATACTTCAGCTTCCTTTTGATTAATATTAGCATGGTATATCTTTCTCCATCCCTTTACAATTAATCTGTGTCGTTGTATTTAAAGTGGATAGTTGGGTCTTTTTCTTAACCCACTCTGATGATCTTTGTCTTTTAATTGGTATATTTAGACCATTAACATTTAAAGTGATTATTGATGTAGTCTGTTTAATATTTATGTTTGTAACTGTCTTCTACTTGTTACACTCAGTTTTCTGCTTTCTCTGGTTTTAATGGAGCATTTTATTTGATTTCATTTTTCTCCTCGCTTAGCATATTAATTTACTTCCTTTAATGGTTTTCTTATAATTTGCAATATATATTTAACACCAATTAAGCCCATTCTAAAATAACACTATATTACTTCATGGGTAGTGCAAGTTCCTTATAAGAGAGTTTTACAAATTCCTCCCTCACATCCTATAAAACATTATTGTCATTCATTCAGTTATGCATATGCGATAATCATCCAACACATTTTTAATATTTTGAAAAATGTTATCTAATAGCTTGAGACTGAAAGATTTTATTTTACCTTCATTTATTCCTTTTCTGACTCTTCCTTTCCTTATATAGATCTGAGTTACTAACATATATCATTTTTCTTCTCCAAGAAGAACTTCCTTTAACATTTTTTTCAGGAAAAGTCTACTATCAATGAATTCTCTCTCTCTCTCTTTTTTTTTTTTTTTTTTTTGACTCTTGGAGTAAGTCTTTATTTCTCATTTAATTTTTATTTATTTATTTATTGCTTTACAATGGTGTGTTAGTTTCTGCTTTATAACACAGTGAATCAGCTATATATACACATATATCCCCATATGTCCTCCCTCTTGTACCTCCCTCCCACTCTCCCTATCCCACCCCTCCAGGTGGTCAAAAAGCACCGAGCTAATCTCCCTGTGCTATGTGGCTGCTTCCCACTAGATATCTATTTTACATTTTGTATTATATATGAGTCCATGCCACACTCTCACTTTGTCACAGCTTACCCTTCCCCCTCCCCGTGTCCTCAAGTCCATTCTCTATGTCTGTGTCTTTTTTTCTTTTTTATTGGAGTATAATTGCTTTACAATGGTGTGTTAGTTTCTGCTTTATAACAAAGTGAATCAGTTATACAAATACATATGTCTCCATATCTCCCTCCCTCCCACCCTTGCTATCCCACCCCTCTAGGTCGTCACAAAGCACCGCGCTGATATCCCGGTGCTATGCGGCTGCTTCCCACTAGCTATCTATTTTACGTTTGGTAGTGTATATATATCCATGCCACTCTCTCACTTTGTTCCAACTTATCCTTCCCCCTCTCCGTATCCTCAAGTCCATTCTCTAGTAGGCATGCATCTTTATTCCCATTTTGCCCCTAGGTTCTTCATGACTTTTTTTTTTTTTTAGATTCCATATATATGTGTTAGTATACAGTATTTGTTTTTCTCTTTCTGACTTACTTCACTCTATATGACAGTCTCTAGGTCCATCCACCTGACAACAAATAACTCAGTTTCATTCCTTTTTATGGCTGAGTAATATTCCATTGTATATATATGCTACATTTTCTTTATCCATTCATCTGTCAATGGACACATAGGTTGCTTCCATGTCCTGGCTATTGTAAATAGAGCTGCAATGAACATTGTGGTACATGACTCTTTTTGAATTATGGTTTTCTCAGGGTATATGCCCAGTAGTGGGATTGCTGGGTCATATGGTAGTTCTACTTTTAGTTTATTAAGGAACATCCATACTGTTCTCCATAGTGGCTGTATCAATTTACATTCCCACCAGGAGTACAAGAGGGTTCCCTTTTCTCCACACCCTCTCCAGCATTTACTGTTTGTAGATTTTTTGATGATGGCCATTCTGATTGGTGTGAGATGATGTCTCATTGTAGTTTTGAATTGCATTTCTCTAATGATTAAAGATGTAGAGCATTTTTTCATGTGTTTGTTGGCAATCTGTATCTCTTCTTTGGAGAAATGTCTATTTAGGTCTTCTGCCCATTTTTGGATTGAGTTGTTTGTGTTTTTGATATTGAGCTGCATGAGCTGCTTGTAAATTTTGGAGATTAATCCTTTGTCAGTTGCTTTATTTGCAAACATTTTCTCCCATTCTGAGGGTTGTCTTTTGGTCTTGTTTACGGTTTTCTTTGCTGTGCAAAAGCTTTTAAGTTTCATTAGGTCCCATTTGTTTATTTTTGTTTTTATTTCCATTTCTCTAGGAGGTGGGTCAAAAAGGATCCTGCTACGATTTATGTCATAGACCACTCTGCCTATGCCCTCCTCCTAGAGTTTGATGGTGTCTGGCCTTACATTTAGGTCTTCAATCCATTTTGAGTTTATTGTTGTGTATGGTGTTAGGGAGTGTTCTAATTTCATTCTTTTACATGTAACTGTTCAGTTTCCCCAGCACCACTTATTGAAGAGGTTATCTCTTCTCCACTGTATATTCTGGCCTCCTTTATGAAAGATAAGGTGACTATATGTGCATGGGTTTATCTCTGGGCTTTCTATCCAGTTCCATTGATCTATATTTCTGGCTTTGTGCCAGTACCATACTGTCTTGATTACTGTAGCTTTGTAGTATAGTCTGAAGTCTGGGAGTCTGATTTCTCCAGCTCCATTTTTCTTTCTCAAGATTGCTTTCACTATTTGAGGTCTTCTGTGTTTCCATACAAATTGTGAAATTCTTTGTTCTAGTTCTGTGAAAAATGCCAGTGGTAGTTTGAAAGGGATTGCATTGAATCTGTAGATTGCTTTGGGTAGTAGAGTCATTTTCACAATGCTGATTCTTCCAATCCAAGAACATGGTATATCTCTCCATCTATTTGTATCATATTTAATTTCTTTCATCAGTGTCTTATAATTTTCTGCATACAGGTCTTTTGTCTACTTAGGTAGGTTTATTACTAGGTATTTTATTTTTTGTTGTTGCAATGGTAAATGGTAGTGTTTTCTTAATTTCACGTTCAGATTTTTCATCATTAGTGTATTGGAATGCAAGAGATTTCTGTGCATTAATTTTGTATCCTGCTACTTTATCAAATTCATTGATTAGCTCTAGTAGTTTTCTGGTAACATCTTTAGGATTCTCTATGTATAGTATCATGTCATCTGCAAACAGTGACAGCTTTACTTCTCTTCCGAATTGGATTCTCTTTATTTCTTTTTCTTCTCTGATTGCTGTGGATAAATCTTCCAAAACTATGTTGAATAATAGTGGTGAGAATGGGCAACTTTGTCTTGTTTCTGATCTTAGTGGAAATAATTTCAGTTTTTCACCATTGAGGATGATGTTTGCTGTGTGTTTGTCATACATGGCCTTTATTATATTGAGGAAAGTTCCCTCTATGCCTACTTTCTGGAGGCTTTTTATAATAAATGGCTGTTGAATTTTGTCAAAAGCTTTCTCTGCATATATTGAGATGATCATATGGTTTTTCTCCTTCAATTTGTTAATATGGTGCATCACTTTGATTGATTTGTGTATATTGAAGAAGCCTTGCATTCCTGGCATAAACCCCACTTGATCATAGTGTATGATCCTTTTAATGTGCTGCTGGATTCTGTTTGCTAGTATTTAGTTGAGGATTTTTGCATCTATGTTCATCAGTGATATTGATTGGCCTGTAATTTTCTTTATTTTTGACATCTTTGTCTGGTTTTGTTATCAGAGTGATGGTGGCCTCATAGAATGAGTTTGGGAGTGTTTCTCCCTCTGCTATATTTTGGAAGAGTTTGAGAAGGATTGGTGTTAGCTCTTCTCTAAATGTTTGATAGAATTTGCCTGTGAAGCCATCTGGTCCTGGGCTTTTGTTTGTTGGAAAATTTTTAATCACAGTTTCAATTTCAGTGCTTGTGATTGGTTTGTTCATATTTTCTGTTTCTTCCTGGTTCAGTCTCGGAAGGTTGTGCCTTTCTAAGAATTTGTCCATTCCTTCCAGGTTGTCCATTTTATTGGCATAGAGTTGCCTGTAGTAATCTCTCATGATCCTTTGTATTTTTGCAGTGTCAGTTTTTACTTCTCCTTTTTCATTTCTAATTCTATTGATTTGAATCTTCTCCCTCTTTTTCTTGATAAGTCTGGCTAATGATTTATCAATTTTATCTTCTCAAAGAACCAGCTTTTAGTTTTATTGATCCTTGCTATCATTTCCTTCATTTCTTTTCCTTTATTTCTGATCTGATCTTAATGATTTTTTCCTTCTGCTAACTTTGAGGATTTTTTATTCTTCTTCCTCTAATTGCTTTAGGTGTAAGGTTAGCTTGTTTATTTGAGATGTTTCTTCTTTCTTAAGGTAGGATTGTATTACTATAAACTTCCCTTTTAGAACTGCTTTGGCTGCATCCCATAGGTTTGCGGTCATCATGTTTTCATTCTCATTTATTTCTAGGTATTTTTTGATTTCCTCTTTGATTTCTTCAGTAATCTCTTGGTTATTTAGTAGTGTGTTGTTTAGCCTCCATGTGTTTGTATTTCTTACAGATTTTTACCTGTAGTTGATATCTAGTCTCATAGCATTGTGGTCAGAAAAGATACTTGATATGATTTCAATTTTCTTAAATTTACCAAGGTTTGATTTGTGACTCAAGGTATTATCTATCCTGGGGAATGTTCCATGAGCACTTGAGAAGAATGTGTATTCTGTTGTTTTTGGAAGGAATGTCTGATAAATATCAATTAAGTCCATCTTGTTTAATGTATCGTTTAAAGCTTGTGTTTCCTTATTTTCATTTTGGATGATCTGTCCATTGGTGAAAGTGGGGTATTAAAGTCCCCTACTATGATTGTGTTACTGTTGATTTCCCCTTTTATGGCTGTTAGTATTTGGCTTATGTACGGAGGTGCTCCTATGTTGGATGCATAAATATTTACAATTGTTATATCTTCTTCTTGGATTGATCCCTTGATCATTGTGTAGTGTGCTTCTTTCTCTCTTGTAATAGTCTTTGTTTTAACATCTATTTTGTCTGATATGAGAAATGCTCCTCCAGCTTTCTTTTGATTTCCATTTTCATGGAATATCTTTTTCCATCCCCTCACTTTCAGTCCGTATGTGTCCCTACGTCTGAAGTGGATCTCTTGTAGACAGCATATATATGGGTCTTCTTTTTGTATCCATTCAGCCAATCTATGTCTTTTGGCTGGAGCACTTAATCCATTTACATTTAAGGTAGTTATTGATATTATGTTCCTATTACCATTTTCTTAATTGGTTTGGTTTTATTATTGTAGGTCTTTTCCTTCTCTTGTGTTTCCCGCCTATAGAAGTTTCTTTAGCATTTGTTGTAAAGCTGGTTTGGTGGTGCTGAACTCTCTCAGCTTTTGCTTGTCTGTAAAGGTTTTAATTTCACCATCAAATCTGAATGAGGTCCTTGCTGGATAGAGTAATCTTGGTTGTAGGTTTTTCTCCTTCATCAATTTAGATATGTCCTGCCACTCCTTTCTGGCTTGCAGAGTTTCTGCTGAAAGATCAGCTGTTAATGTTTCGGGGATTCCCTTATGTGTTATTTGTTGTTCTTCCCTTGCTGTTTTTAATATTTGTTCTTTGTGTTTAATTTTTGATAGTTTGATTAGTATGTGTCTTGGTGTGTTTCTCCTTGGATTTATCCTGTATAGGACTCTCTGTGCTCCCTGGACTTGATTAACTATTTCCTTTCCCATATTAGCGAAGTTTTCAACTATAATCTCTTCAAATATTTTCTCAGTCCCTTTCTTTTTCTCTTCTTCTCCTGGGACCCCTATAATTTGAATGTTGGTGCCTTTAATGTTGTCCCAGAGATCTCTGAGACTGTCCTTAATTCTTTGCATTCTTTTTCTTTTATTCTGCTCTGCAGTAGTTATTTCCACTATTTTATCTTCCAGGTCACTTATCCGTTCTTCTGCCTCAGTTATTCTGCTATGGATCTTCTAGAGAATATTTACTTTCATTTATTGTGTTGTTCATCACTGTTTCTTTGCTCTTTAGTTCTAGGTCCTTGTTAAACGTTTCTTGAATTTTCTCCATTCTATTTCCACGATTTTGGATCATCTTTACTATCATTACTCTGAAATCTTTTTCAGGTAGATTGCCTATTTCCTTTTCATTTGTTAGGTCTGGTGGTTTTTTGCCTTGCTCCTTCATCTGCTGTGTGTTTCTCTGTCTTCTCATTTTGCTTAACTTACTGTGTTTGGTGTCTCCTTTTTTGCAGGATGCAGGTTCGTAGTTCCCGTTGTTTTTGGTGTCTGTCCCCAGTGGCTAAGTTTGGTTCAGTTGGTTGTGTAGGCTTCCTGGTGGAGGGGACTAGTGCCTCTGTTCTGGTGGATGAGGCTGTATCCTCTCTTTCTGGTGGGCTGGTCTACCTCTGGTGGTGTGTTTTGGGGTGTTTGTGGCCTTATTATGATGTTAGGCAGCCTTTGTGCTAATGGATGGGGTTGTGTTCCTGTCTTGCTAGTTGTTTGGCATAGGGTATCCAGCACTGTAGTTTGCTGGTCGTTGAGTGGAGCTGGGTCTTGCCGTTGAGATGGAGATATCTAGGAGATTTTCATTGTTTGATATTATGTGGAGCTGGGAGTTCTCTTTTGGACCAGTGTCCTGAACATGGCTCTCCCACCTCAGAGGCATAGCCCTGACGCCTGGCTGGAGCACCAAGAGTCTGTCCTCCACATGACTCAGAATAAAATGGAGAAAAAAAAGAAATAAAGAAAGAAGAAGATAAAATAAAATAAAATAATATAAAGTAAAATAAAGTTATTACAATAAAAAATAATGAAGAAAATAATGTTTAAGTAATAAAAAACAACAACAAAAAACGGACAGACAGAATCCTAGGAAAAATGGTAAAAGCAAAGCTATACAGACAAAATCACACACAAAAGCATACCATACATACTTACAAAAAGAGAAAAAGGGAAAAATATATATATATTGTTGCTCCCAAACTCCACCTCCTCAATTTGGGATGATTCATTTTCTATTCAGGTATTCCACAGGTGCAGGGTACATCGAGTTGATTGTGGAGATTTAATCCACTGCTTCTGAGGCTGCTGGGAGAGATTTCCCTTTCTCTTCTTTGTTCGCACAGCTCCTGGGGTTCAGCTTTGTATTTGGACCTGCCTTTGCATGTAGGTCACCTGAGAGTGTCTGTTCTTCGCTCAGACAGGATGGGGTTAAAGGAGCAGCTGCTTCATGGGCTCTGGCTCACTCAGGCAAGGGGGGAGGGAGGGGTACTTATGTGGGGCAATCCTGCATCGGCAGAGGCCGGCATGACGTTGCACAAGCCTGAGGCATGCCATGTGTTCTCCTGGGGAAATTGTCCCTCGATCATGGGACCCTGGTAGTGGTGGACCACATAGGCTCTCAGGAGGGGAGGTATGGAAAGTGACCTATGCTTGCTCACAGGCTTCTTGGTGGCTGCAGCAGCAGCCTTAGCATCTCATGCCCGTCTCTGGCGTCCGCGCTGAGAGCCGCGGCTCGCGCCTGTCTCTGGAACTCCTTTAGGCAGCACTCTTAATCCCCTGTCTTTGCGCACCAACAAACAAAGTGGCATGAAAAAGTCTGTTGCTTCTTTGCCAGCTCCAGACCTTTTCCCGGACTCCCTCCTAGCTAGCCGTGGTGCACTAGCCCCTTCAGGCTGTGTTCACGCTGCCAACCCCAGTCCTGTCTCTGAGATCCACCAAAGCCGGAGCCTCAGCTCCCAGCCCCCCCCATCCCAGCAGGTGAGCAGACAAGCCTCTCGGGCTGGTGAGTGCTGGTCGGCACCAGCCCTTTGTATGGGAATATCTCCACTTTGCCCTCCGCACCACTGTGGCTGCACTCTCCTCCGGGGCTCTGAAGCTTCCCCCCTCTGCCATCCACGGTCTCTGCCCGTGAAGGGGCTTCCTAGTGTGAGGAAACATTTCCTCCTTCACAGCTCCCTCCCACTGGTGCAGGTCCCATCCCTATTCATTTGTCTCTGTTTTTTCTTTTGTCTCTTGCCCTACCCAGGTACAAGTGGGGAGTTTCTTGCCTTTTGGGAGGTCTGAGGCCTTCTGCCAGCGTTCAGTAGGTGTCCTGTAGGAGTTATTCCATATGTACATGTATTTCTGATGTATTTGTGGGGAGGAAGGTGATCTCCGTGTCTTACTCTTCCGCCATCTTGAAGCTCCCTCTCGACAACATTATTTAAATGATGACATAGTCATTTCCAGTAAAATCCAAAAAATTTGGAGGGGAACTTCAAGGATGGACAGCAATAGAGAAAAGTTGTAGTGATGGGTTTTGCCAGAATGTGGATACAAAATACTTAAGTCAGTTCAAAGGCTTTAAGATAAAAGGTCAACTAGACCCCTTTACAGATCAGAAATTCAAGGATGGAGTGGGGCTACAGGTCAAAGACAATAATATTTCTGGAGCTCTGAGTTGAGCATGTTGTTTCAACATTTTTCCCCCCCAGAACCTTAGGTAATCATAGTTGCTTTTTTTCATACAATCTTTATAATTGATTGCAAGTAGACAAATCAACATTTTTTCTCTCCTCCCCATCTTTTTCAAAGGCTTGAAGTGCCCTACAGGTTAAACTGTATATTGTCCCAAGTAAAATTCTTTAGCACTCAGAAACTGAAATCATGATTTTTACTGTAAAATTGATCAACTAAGAAGAGTGCTTTTCAAGGAAAACACAGGCAGAACACTCTCTGACATAAATCGCAGCAAGATCCTTCTTTATCCACCTCCATGCTGGAGGCTGAATGTCTAAGATCAAGGTGCCAGCATGCTCAGGTGAAGGCCCTCTTCCAGGCTGCAGACCTCTCATTGGATCCTTCCCTGGCGGAAGCAGGCTCTCCTTTAATGTTGAAGAATAACTTCACCAGATACAGAATTTCATGTTTTTGTTTTCCCTTTCAACATATTAAATATTTTACACCACTCCCTTTTTTTGCATGGTTTCTAATGAAAAGTTCAGTGTAATTTTTAAATCTTTGTTCCTCTATATGTTTCCTCTTGCTGCTTTCAAGATTTCTCTGTTTCTGATTTTTTTCATATTGAATGTATTATGCCTAAATATAGATGCTTTAATATTCATTCTGCTTAGTGTTCCCTGAGATTCCTGGATCTGTGATTTTGTATCTTGCATTAATTTTGGAAAATTCACATTCATTTTTACTTCAAATATTTCTTCCGTTATCTCTTTCTTCTCATTCATTTCTTCTCTAATAAGGTATATGTTAACACTGTTGGAAATTGTTCCACAGTTTTTGAATATTCTTTTCAATTTTTTTTTTTTTTTTTTTTTGTGGTACACAGGCCTCTCACTGTTGTGGCCTCTCCCGTTGCAGAGCACAGGCTCCAGATGCACAGGCTCAGCAGCCATGGCTCACGGGCCCAGCCACTCTGCAGCATGTGGGATCTTCCTGAACTGGGGCACGAACCCATGTCCCCTGCATTAGCAGGCGGACTCTCAACCACTGTGCCACCAGGGAAGCCCTGTTTTTTATTTTTTAATCCTTGTATTTAACTTGGGAAGTTGCTACTGACATGTCTTCAAGGTCACTTATTCTTTCCTGTGCTGTGTCTAGGTCTCCTGCTGATCCTATCAAAGGCAGTTTTTATGTTTGTTACTGTGATTTTGATTTCTAGCATTTATTGTTGATTCTTTCTTATAGTTTCTATGTCTTTGCCTACATTACCTAGCTGTTCTTGAATCTTGTCCTTTTTTCACTAGAGCTTTGAACTTATTAATCATTATTACTGTAAATTCCCTGTCTGATACACCCAGAATCTGTCATATATTATTCTGATTCTGATGCATGCTTTATTTTTTCAGATTGTGTTTTTCTTTGCCTTTCAGCATGGCTTGCACATTTGTATTGAAAGCTAGGCATGATGTATCAGGTAATAACAACCGAGGTGAACAGGCCTATAGTGTGAGGTTTTATATTAATCTTGCAAGGAGTCGGGCTGTGTTTGTTGTTTGCTGTAACTTTAGGTATATGAGCCTTCTGTTTCCTCTAGCATCCTTGTTTTCATCTTTTTTATTCCCTTTGTTTTTCCCTAAAAAACTCCTTCTTAAATAGAGTCTGAGCTTTGTAGCTTTTACCTAGCCACCCCCACCTCTATGTTAGATGAGATAGGAAGGCTAGAGGGGATGGAGCTGGGTAACTTTTCTCCCCCCATAATGAATCAGTCTCGAGTAAAATCTTTTCTCTTGCTGAGTGGGTCTTTGTAATTGAAATTCTCCCAGCATATTTTTAAATGGTTATTTTTCCCCTGCCCCTGCCAGAAACATGAGGTTTTTTTCATGGTTTTTCACTGTGAGGATGTGGTGGAGTTCCTAGAAGTAAAACCCACAGAGGTGTGGATATCCCCTAAGACTGGATTGTAGGAACCTCTCATTTTTACTTTAGTCTATACTCCAACTCCAACAATTTATTAAAATTACTGTTTAAGTGCTCTTAGATGTTTATGGCTCCAGTGGCTTGTGTTCTTGGCAACCTGACCTCATCTGTGATTATCTGTATTTGCTTTCTCTCCAGATTTCAGTTGATGGTTTGCCCTGTGGCCTCTGTTTTCTGATTGGTGCAGGAAAAGTTGTTGATTTTCATTTTGTTCAGCTCTTTTCTTATTGTAAGGAAGGGAGTGCTGTCTTTCAAGCTCTTTATGTCTTGAAGCTGAAATAAATGTCTGAGCTTTTAATCTTAATCACTGTTCTCTCCTATAGTGGCTCAAAAACTTTATCATGCACCAGAATCTCCTGGAAGACTTGTTAAAACTGAGATTGCTGGAGACTTCCCTACTGGTCCAGTGATTAAGACTCTGTGCTTCCACTGTTTGATCCCTGGTCAGGGAACTAAGATCCTACATGGTGCAGGGTGCACCCCACCACATACCAAAACAAAAAACTGAGATTGCTGGGCACTGCTCCCAAAGTTTCTAATTAAGTGAGTCTGGGGTAGAACTTAAGAGTTTGCATTTCTACAAGTTCACAGTTAATGCTGATGCTGGTGGTCCATTGGACCACACTTTGAGAACTACTCTTTACTATTTTAGTAGCTGACCTTAATTGAGTTCTACTCATATGAGTCATATAACCAAGAAACTGAATGGCCCAAACAACTTGCTTCTTGAGTTTAACTATGTTGTTATTGCTGTGTTGAAATCATCCCTATTTCTTTGCTATCCTTGTCACAGCACTCATTATTGTGTTTTTTGCTGAATGAGAGTTTTAGCACTATCAGTGCTCCTTTGTACATATTTATTTGCTGAGTTATTGTTATGTAAAAATATTCATTGTAAAAACAAAAATCAGAATCTCCAGGAAGGGTTTTTGGTAAGTCCCCATCCCATTTCAGAGAGGTAATATGGTATGTAACATTTCTGTGTAGATTCAAATGTATATATATACATATATACATGTGTATATATAGTCCTGAAACTTGCCTTTTTAAACTTAAGATATGATGAAGTTTTGTTTTATATCAGTATCTGTGGACTACTTCATTATTTTGACAGTTACATAGTACCTCATTTTGTGAATGTGCCGTATTTAGTTAACACATTTTTAAGTATGGACCTTAAGCCATTCAGAATGCTTTTTTAATACAAAAATTATAGCACTTGACATTTGTATACACAAGTCTTTCTGTCCCTGTACTGGCATCACTGAAGTATAAATTCCTAGAAGTAGAATTTTTCAGTCAGAGGTCATATACACTTACTTTACTAAATAACATAAATGATGGTATGAGTTCTCCATTGTCAGCCCACCATGTTATAAAATTTTTTGAACTTTGCAAATCTGGAGAAATAAGTGCAGCCAAAGTGCATAGACAATTTATAAGCCTGAAGACATATTTCACTTACTGTCTCCTGTGTTCTACCTCTCTCTCTCTCTCTCCTCCCCCACCCTCCCATGGCTTTTCTCTCTCACTGTCATCTAGATACCATGTGAAATGGTATGCTTGGTTGTGAAGGTCACAGTTTTGTCTGACCTTTGCTGATGACCTGTGTCCCACTGTTTAAGAGAGAACTTTAATGAGAAGTGCTTGCAAATGATTTGTTGCCTCTGTCTTCTATTCCAAGGCCAATGCTTTGTTTTCACTGCTTAGAACTGTTTAGTTTGGAACTCTCCTTCCTAAAAGACACAAATTATGTCTCTCAGTTAAATTTCAGAACTCAGGCAGAAAAGTCTACTTTATCAAATTTGTTTTTCCTTTCTCCTATTTGCCATCTAGCTCCAGTTTGATCTCATATCTATCTTACAGGACTGTGTTGAAAGTGGCAAAGATCACCTGATACATAAAAATTTCATGAAAAATTTTCTCTTAATCTAGAGCAAGTTTAGCAGGTGGTTTGCCTTCCCTGTATCTATAATTAATTAAATTGGTAAATGTGTGCCTGTAATTTTTGAGTTCCTGCCACCTAGAGCCTGATTGCCTTCACTAAGCCAATGTCACATTTTAAGTTTTATTATTGAAGCATGTCTTGTCCGAATCAGCAGCTGGACCTCTAGTTTTCATATCCATACTCTAGGTTGGCAGCAGAAACTTCTTTTTCATGGAGTTCTGGGATACACTGAGCCCCTTGGTGGGCTGTAAGACAATCTAGTTCCACTTTTTTCTAGTTGATTTGTGCACTTGGCTGTTCTTCAGATGATGTACCGTAGCAGCTTAAAAGTAGAAACCGGGTCAAGAATGATATTCATACCTATGTCCATTTTAAAATTTTGTCTTCCATAGTTTCCTCATTGATTTGTGGGAAACCTTTTGTATACTATAGATATTAATCTTTTGTCAAATACTTATATATATATTTTCCTCAATATGGTATCTTTTAATTGTCTTTATTTACTCTTTTTTTCCATAACAGAAGTTTCAAATATTTATGTACTAAAATTTGCTAATCTTTTCTTATGGATTCTAGTTTTTGCACCAAACTTAGAAAGACATTCCCACATCTGTAATTAACTTTAAAATATTTCTACTACTTCAAAAAAATGTATTTATTTATTTATTTAATGTATTTATCTATCCATTTATTTTTAATAGGCTTCTTTTTAGAGCTGTTTTAGGTTCACTGAAAAATTAAGCAAAATGTACAGAAAATTTCCATATATCCCCTGCCCCTCTCCCCACATATACAACCACCCCCATTATCAACATCCCACACCAGAATGATATATTTGTTATAATCAATGAACATACTTTGTTATATCATTATCATCTAAAGTCTATAGTTTACATCAGGATTCACTCTTGGTATTATTCATTCTATGGTTTTCAACAAATATATAATGGCATTTATCCACAATTGTAGTATCATACAGAACAGTTTCACTGCCCTAAAAATCTTCTCTCCTCTGCCTATTCATTCCTTGCTCCTCTGTTACCTCTGTCAACAACTGATCTTGTTACCATCTTCTTAGTTTTTTCTTTTCCAGAGTATCATATAGTTGGAATCATATAGCATGTAGCCTTTTCAGATTGGCTTCTTTCACTTAGAATATGTAGTTAAGATTCCTCCATATTTTTTCACAGCTTGTTATCTCATTTCTTTCTAGCACCAAATAATATTCCATTGTCTGAATGCCACAGTTTATTTATCCATTCACCTACTGAAGGACCTATGTGTTACTTCTAAGTTTTAGCAATTATGACTAAAGCTGCTATACACATCCACGTGCAGGTTTTTGTGTGGACATATGTTTTGACCTCTTATGGGTAAATACAAAATAATGCAATTATTGGATCATATAGTAAGAGTATGTATAATTTTGTAAGACACTGCCAAAATGCTTTTCAAAGTGGCTATATAATTTGGCATTGCCACCAGCAATGAGTGGGAGTTGTTGCTCCACTTTGTCACCAGTATTTGGTGTTGCCAGTGTTTCGGATTATGGCTATTCTAATAGTTGTTCATTGTTGTTTTAATTTGAAATTCCCTAATGACATATGATGTTGAACATATTTTCATATGCTATTTGCCATATGTATATCTTCTTTGGTGAGGTGTTTGTTGAGGTATGATGCCTATTTTTAAAGTAGTTTGTTAATTTTCTTCTCATTTTAAGTTTCTTTGTATATTTTGGATAACAAACCTATAACAGATGTGCCTTTTGCAAATATTTTATCTCAGTCTGTGGCTTGTCTTCTTCTGTTGACATTGTCTTTTGCAGAGCAAAAGGTATTAATTTTAATTAAATTTAATTGAATCAATTATTTCTTTCATGGATCATGCCTTTGGTGTCTTCTACTACTTCTAAAAATTATTTTTACTTTGTCGTATTGTTTCTGTCGTATCTAGCTTCGAAATATTTCCAATATATTATCTTTTCTTATTAACTCCATTGATTACAAATTAGTCCAAGCATTATCATATGACTTGGATTGCTGTAATAGCTTTCCAGCTGACCTGCTTGCAACCTTTTCCAAAGCAGCCAAGTTGTTAAAACCATAGACAAAACAATTGCTAACACTTCAGTTCAAAACCTTCCAAAGTTTTCTCACTTTACGCCTATGAGGCCCTGCATGGTTCCACCTCCCCACTCCCAAGTCTCATATCCTATTACTTTTTCTCATGCTGTCTCTTTTCTGGCAGTTGGCCTCCTTATTCTATGAATAAACCAAAGAAACTGATTTCAGGACTTTGGCATTTCAGGGCAGTTTCTTCTTTCTAGAATGTGCTTACCTAAGAACTCACAATTTGTCCCACCTGTCTTGTAGATCACCTCCTAAAACATGCTTTTTCTGATCATCCACTCTAAGAGTACCTTTTGAAACAGTATTTCATAGAACTGTTTATCACTGACACATTACCAATTTGTTTGTTTATTGTCTCTCTCCTCCATACAGAGCATAAACCCCATGGAAAACCCTCTTCTTAACTGCTATATCCCCAGTCCCTTTAAAAGTTAAGTGTATAACTGGCAGGTGGGAACACTCCTCTGAGATAAGAATCTCGTAACTATTCTAAAGGATATTAATCTGGGGTGGGAATGGGAGTGTGATGAGAGAGGTTTACTAGATAAATCATAGTTGAGGGGTGGTGTCACATTTGATGCTAAAATGGTAATTGCTAAATGCCAGGTCCCAATAGCAGGATGAACAGGTAGATGGCACTGCAATTCCAAATCAATGTTAACTAACAATGTTTAATTTGTAAAGTGTAGGGAACTGGGGTGCATGAACAAGCTTCAGAAATCAGAGGTAAAGTCTTGATGACTTGCTTGGTCTATACAGCCTGTTTGCCTTGGGTTAGACCTAAAGATTTAAACCTTGTAGACACTGATATCTCTCTAGAAATTTGGCATATATCTTCTTGGGAGTGAGAAAACAAAGTTGCATCTGAGATTTACTCCTCTTGTGTAATTACAAATTACATTTGTAATGGGTTCAATCATAGCTAGGTTCAGTTGGTTGAGAACTGCATTGTTATATTTTCAACTTAGTTTTGGAGTCATAGTGTTTCACCAAGCAGCTTGGACATTTGTTAGTTTCTAAAACCTTTTTAAAAATATTTTTGAACATTAGAGTTTTTAAGAGAACAAAGCAAAATTATTTTTTAGTTGGAAGCAAAATGGAAAGTTCTTCATAGTAGCATAATATATTAAAATTGTGTGTAAATTTAGACTTCTTATTTATTTATTTTTAAAATTTTTTTTAATTTTTTATTTTTATTTGTGTGTGTGTGTGTGTGTGTGTGTGTGTGTGTGGTACGCGGGCCTCTCACTGTTGTGGCCTCTCCCATTGCGGAGCACAGGCTCCGGATGCTCAGGCTCCGTGGCCATGGCTTACGGGCCCAGCCGCTCCCCGGCATGTGGGATCTTCCCGGACCGGGGCACTAACCCGTGTCCCCTGCATCGGCAGGTGGTTTCTCAACCACTGCGCCACCAGGGAAGCCCTAGACTTCTTTTTAGATGACTATTTGGACTTTGTTGAGAGGTATCCTTTTCATACCATTTGTCTTGATAAATATTTGTTCAATTTCTATTTAGTGTACTAGATAAGAAGGAAAGTTAGTCTTTTTATTTTTTAAACACAATCTACAGTTTTTCTTAAATATTCTAGTTTTGATTTTTCTTAAGGATATCAATTTTATTGCTCTTGTACTCAGTTTTATTCTAATGAATTACAAATTGTAGATATGTTAAATAAATTGATAGCAAGCAAATTGTTAGAACTAAAATTTAAAAATTCAAAGTATCAGAAGTTACTGATATGTAGAACTGTCTAACCATGTAATGTGTCTAAAGATGTGCTACTGTATTTGAAAATTAGATACCAGAGATGCCAACGTCGAAATTGACCTGAGCTTAAACATTAGTTCAGTGACATTGGGCCTAATGCCCCGTTTCCACCTTTTATACAATTTGTGCTAAGGCCATATTTTTTAAATATCTAGATTTTCCTTGAGTGAAAGCTTTTTCATGTCTCATTTATCCATTTCTGTTTTCTGAGGATTTGATTACTGATGCCTTAAAATCAGAAGGGAAGTATTTTGAAATACTTTCAAAGATATAGTTAGTAATTGAGGATAGTCAGTTTAAATGTAGACAGTGGTTAACATGTTCTCAGAATTAAGGTACTCTTTAAAAAATGATTCCCTTTTAGGGGCATTATCAAATACAGAACTGATTAAGCAATCAAAATCTGCTTTAGTTTCAGAGCAAAATGTTAGCCATTCTGCCACTCATTCTTTCTTTTATTACACCTCATTATTATCTCTTTAGATTCTTTCTTTCTATTCTGAATGATTTCCTGCCTTATGGCCATCTAAGGAACATAGTGGAAGAGTAAAGAATTAATTAAAGTTCTAATGGAACAATTAGTAGTAAGTGTGCACTGTTAAAGGCATTTTCTCAGATGTTTTATAGCTTGTGAGACATCATCTTTACCTCAGCCGGTGAATACTGACCACCTGTTATCTATTACCATAACATTTTACAAGCAGAGTGAGAGAAAGCAATCTGGTCTCCAGTGATTGGAGTACTGAAGCAATTGACAGGCAGTTTCCACAAAGGTAAACTGTGAAAGCTAAATGAGATGGTAAATACAAACTCAGGCCTGTGTTTAATGGAGAAACACTATTAAAACAACCCAGAAGTTGTAAAATGAATGTATTGTTTATGCATATTTTTATGGCGTTCAGTTTGTTTCACTGTTTGAAGACAGTGACTTTAAAACCAATATTCTATGTCATACATTTGTAATTACCTGTATGAGCTCATAACTCAAGTCAAGAAGCATACTGCACTTAGTGAAGAACGTTTGTTGCAAAAGAAGTTTGTTGGCCCTTAAACAGTTTTGGCTTAAAATGTAAAAGTGATTGGTGATGCCTTACACTAAATAGATGCTTTCTCTTAAACTTGATGAAGTAAATAAGCTTAAACAGAAAATAAGTTAACTTAGAAGGGAAAGCATGAATTAGCAGATTTCATTGAATTTAGGGCTATTTGTTGCTATAATGTCCTACAAGATTTCTTCTGGGTGCTGAATAACACTGAATTTCTAGTATGACTTCTGCAATTATTGATTTGTTTCTTGTCTGTTCTCGAGGAAAGTCAGATGAAGATCAGCATGACAGTATTTATAGGCTGCATCTCATCTGTGGGATGTAATCTGTCTTCGTTAAGTTCAGTAAAAGTGATAGATGGCATTTGGCAGTGTAATGATGTGATCACTCTACCAGCGCCTTTTTAAATCATAAGCTGTTGCTTTCTGTTGTGTAGATATTTAATCAGTTATACACCCCATTACTGATTTAATTCAGAACATCAGTGGCAGGTGAATAATGTGCATATTTGTATATTAATATCATATTGTATTAATGCTCCCTTCATTTAAGTGTGCTATTCACTTGAAAATCATAAACTGTTGCTTCATGGGTAGAATAAATTTAATCGAGATGTTAGGCATCTAATACCTTCAGAGTTTTAATTCAGTGTGTCAGTAAAAAAGTGTGTTCCTTTATATCCCTGTTCATGCTTTCTTGACTCAATGGATTATTTGATAACGTCAGTACTTGCTATGAGTGGTAAAAAAAAAAAAAATTCTATTAATTTATACCCAATGTAAATGCACTTTCATTTTTAGAATACAGTAGAGGAGCGGAGCTTTGAGAAAATAACAAGTTCTAACATAGAAAGTAGAAAACCCAGCAACTGTTTAATGGTGATACACTATTAAAACCACCCCAGAAATTCATCAACATTCCTATTTTTTTCATTAGATTTTATGTTAATTTTAGAGTGCAGGATGATTTTCATATGTAAGAAATCTGGTTCACAATATTCTAAATGATTTTAGGGGGATGAATCATTTGAATAACTAGTATTTATATTTCACATTTCTGCTCTAAAATATATGATTCATACCTTACAACATGGAATATTTATAATTAAAACATTCTTCAGTTTTAGGAAATCTTCGTGGCATCACTATCGTTTGAAGACCTTTATACTAACTTTATACAATCTCATGTTGATTTTGACACTTAGAAACTTAGAATAAACATCCATAGAAAAAGTTGAACACATTTTCCAATGAAGTTTAATGATTCCACATAATTAAGTGTAGAAAAATTTTTTTTAAATTTATAAGCAGACTAATGCATATGCTGTCAACGTTACTTTCTTCTAGACATTTAAGCAAAGGGGATAGTTGTAACATTTTTCTAAAGAGTTCACCAAGCCTTCTGGGAGCTTCCTCTAGGAAGTATGTAGTACAATTAAGCAGTTGTGCAGAAATGACAACTGACTGATAGCCTAAACAGATTCCGACTTAGTCTCATTGAACTTTACAGCCTTCATTCCCCTGTCCTTCTCTCTTTAACAACTTGACAGCTGTCATTTTTGATGCCACAATGTTCAGGTTGGCTTGGCATGGACAAACAACCGTGCACTAACATGACTGGCTACCTTCCTAACTTCATCAAGGTTCATTATCTTCTCAAAATGTTGACTCTTAACCCTTAGAGTGAATATGATTTACTGTGATGACTCAGATTTCAAAAATCAAAGTGGAAGAACGGGCAAAAGACAAGGAAAGGAAGAAAGAAAAATATGTAAACTTCTGACTGCAGCATCCTGATAGATTTTAAACACATAGGATAAATTTATAATGTTAAAAATGCCTACTTTGAAGGCATGGAGTAGTTATTGAACCAATCCATCAATCTATCATATTTGCTTATTTGGCACTTTTTTTGTCATAAGCAGCTTTCTCATTTTTATTTACTTCAAAGATTTAAATACCTTCTTCATTTTCTCTGTGAAGCTTTTATAATCCTTAAAGTGATAGAAAGATGGAGTGTTGTTTTACTTATAATGTATTGAAAGCCTCTGCATTGCCATAATAATGCCAACATTTATTTCTGTAATACTTCTTTCTAACAAACCGTAATCTTTACACAGAAATAATCGCATTTATCTTCGTAACATACCTAGGGCCGTTAAGGAACTGTTGGTTATTAACTCCATTTTATAAATGAGAAACAACGCAATATGGGAATTCCCTCCTGGTCAGTCAGTCAGCAACACCCAATGAATTAAAAATTAGTTTTCAGTCTTCGCTCAGGTACTTGACAGCCCTGAGGTTCACATGGTTTTCAGTGTTACAGACCTTTAGCCATTTCATTCCTTTTTATATCCATCTTTGCCGTTTCTGTGATTCATTTATTTCCTGCAAAAAAAATATTATATAGGCTTGTGTATATTTGTGTACGTTACCGACTCTCTTGAGTTGGTCCTTCTGTCTGGTGTAACTTGCGTCAGTAAAATGAGACCGAGTTTGGTTCAGAAGCAAAGGAAAGCTTTACTCGCGAGCTCCTGCTCTAGAGTCCAGGCTCTTCCCCAAAAGGCCGTGGGTTGGGCCACTTTTGAGGGTTCTCCTCAGCGGTGAGGAGGCAGAGTTTTCTCAAGGCCTGAGCAGCGCTGCTGCTCAATCTCCAGATCGTCCGCAGTGCGGGGTGCAGGGTCTCTGCGCAACGCCCGCCACCATCTTGAATTGCAGTGTGGTGAGAGGTGTCGTGAGAGGTGTCGTGAGAGGTGTCGTGAGGGCGCTTCTGCGCACAGCCCTGAGCTGAGGTGCTGGTGAAGCCGTTCCACACAAGGCACTCTGGTCTGCAGGGTCAGGTGTGAGCCTTCTGCAAGCGGCCGCCTATGAGCAAGTGAAACTAGACACGGCGCGAAGGAAAGAAAGAAAAAAAAAAAAAGGTTAGACTTTATTGTAGTACCCATATTCTATTTTTATTTCCTGGGAATTGTTAATGGGCCTTGCCGGTGACATGTACATGTATATATAGACACACATACGTGCTCTCAGATTCTGAATCCTTATCAATAAATGCTTTTCAAATTACATAAACAATCCATGTTCAGTTATAGTAAAATGTTCAATTTTTAGATACTTGAGGTGAGAAATGATTTATGGGGTGTACAGGAATCAGAGGTCACATAGGTGCAACTGATCTTATATGCCCATTTCCATCAGGAGAGCTATTTACATGTCTTTGGATAATCTTTTTATAAATAGAAAATAAGTATTTCCCCGCCCACATTGCCGTATCTTTTTAGATTTTCATTTTGATACAATCTTAAAGCGCCAACCCCCCAATTCTAACTTAAAATTATATAACTGTTATTTCAGCCCTGTTGGAGAGCACTATTTTCCAACCAGCTTCCCAGTTCCCTACCCTTTCCCTAGCACTCCTGACCTCAAGCTCATCAACAAGGAAAAAAGCTTTTACAAATTTGTTTTGAAAATCATCTGCTTTGCCAGTGATTCTTAAGTTATATGCCTGAAGTTATTCTGTCCTGAATATTAGCAAGATTTCTGTTCTTATTATTCTTTCCCTTTTGTTTTTCTACCTTGTTCTGGCATGAGACAAAAAAGTGCTTTTTTTTCTCTGTTTTCTATAAGGCATATCTTTATTTCTTATTTTCCCAACTCACTGTCTGATGGAATGGTAAAGGATTATTGAATTTTTCAGTTGAATCTTTTCCCTGTCACATAATTATTTTTTTAACTTTCTCTCGAGAGCTTTGACGTTTTCCATATTTATTGCATCTTCCATGTATGCAGAGAAAGAAAAACAGTAAGAAGGTATTCATTTTTACATTATGCCATCTTTTTTCTTTGAGAGATTTGATGTTTATGACTCTTAGTCCCAAATCTTTCTATGGAACCCTCATTGCTATGCAACTCACTTAAAAAACAAACTCATTTTCCCTATCTTAATCTATTCACTTATCCTTTAAAACAAAATATCTTTCTTTCTTAAACCCCTTTTCTGCAGTAATATATGCATACATGCAATAAACTTTTGAACATAAATATTTTTATATCTTTCTCCCACTTATCACTGAATAGTAAATAATGATGATGTTGATAAATAAATATTAAAACTAGTGTATACTTTCAGAAAGAAAACTCAAATAAGAAAAAGAATTAACACTGAGAATAGTTTTAAAAGGTTAAAAGACAGCAACTAGATTTTAGCTCACAGGATTTCCTAGGCATGTAGTACACTTTTATTCTGCTCTGCATTTATGTATATTTGTGGTTTTTTTCCTCCTACTTAAAGAATAAAATGAGAGTCCTCAATAAGTTTAAAAATCTTCCTTCTTAGGTAAGATTCTGGAGGATCAGCTGGTTAGTTAAAGGAAACAATAAATGAATATCTGAGTAATGGTAGATTTTTTTCAAGGGAGAACTTACATTTTAATTTTTTATGAAAAATAATCATAATTATTTTCTCGACAGTATGAATGTTAACTATTATCACTTTATCTGAGTAGAAAGCCCTTTACTTGTTTTTAAACTATGTTTGCTAAGGCTGTGTACTGCTGATTATCTGAATATACAGCCTTATCTGAAATTTTACTTTTCCCTGGGTCCCTTGAAGTGCAAAGAAAAACATGGTGTCAGAAAAGAGAAAAAAGATCAGAAAGAAGAGTCCCCAGCATCAAAGTCACATCTTACCTTTCTGCTGTGAAAAACAATTAGTCTTTAAAAGGATATATTGACCTGTCTGGATCACACTAACACATTGCTTTTTGTTTCCATAATAGATCTATTTATAACTAGATCAGTCACTAACATACCTTATTTCTAACTTAGTATAACTCTCCCCTAGGTTTCTATTCTGTTTAATCACCTTTTACTTGAAATGCAGATTTCTATGTGGTATTCTTCAAAGCAATATACCATTTAAGATGCTCACATTCTGCCTTTGTGTTGTTCTGGGAGTTTGATGTAAGAAAGAGAAAATACTTGGGAAGTCAGACCGAAAGGACAGAGTTGTCACCAGTCAGATAATTGGGTCCTTAGGTTAAATAATATAAACTGTCAAAATAGTGGTAAGTACATAGTAAGTGTTTAGTAAATGCTAGCTATTAATTAGATATTTTATAATTTTTGTGACTTCTGAGTCCCCAAATTGCTAACCTCTGAGATAGGTTAGTTAGCATGCATATTCTCAATATACACTTTATACATTTTAACTATTATTGTTATTTGAATGAAATAGATGGAAGATAGTGTTGCTACTTCCTTCAGTTTTCACAGAGTAATTTAACAGGACGAATGGCATTCAGGGCTTGTAATCACTGAATAATGAAAGAAATCAAAGTTCAGGACATAGTGTACGTGAACTGATAGTATAAACAGAGGATAAAATTATTGGATGTGTTTCATAAACTATTAAGGATAAAATTTTGGTTTCTAAAAAGTTTAATGTAGCTTGTTAAAATAATTTTCTGCCAGCAAATTGTTAAAATAGTAGTTAGTTAACAAATACATTTTGGCAGCAATGTTATTTCTTAATAACTTATACCTGAATCATTTATAAATGAAATGTCTTCAGAAAATTAGCATGCAAATTTTGACACCACATCAGATCATTCTTTAAATGGATTGTAAGGGTAAATTCTTAGGTTTCAGTTTGTGTTGTCCCAGATATTGATCTCTTGACTGAATTTACAATTTAGAAATGGAATGTTGGTATTAAAGAATGATTTTTAAAGAATGAACACTGTCAGACTAACAATTGTAGACTGAACAAAGAGATTATTTAAACTGACAGCATTGAAGCATGAAAGTCGTTTATGATAGCATTTAAGATTAGGTAAGGAAACAATTTTCTTAATGTCTATTTCAGTAGCACATTCTTTTTTTTCAGCAAGGGGGCAGAATTTAACATATTTATTTCTGGTTTATGTAAACTCTGAGGGGAGTTGGAGGACTCCACAAGGCAGCCCTCCTTCATGAAGTTACTCAGCCATGTAGACTGCTTCCAATTCTCTCTACCATGTCAAGTGGCTTCCTAGATGATGACAGGGCAAGAAAAATTGTAGAGAACTTATCCTGCTCTTCTCTGCTTTAACTTAAAAATGATACACATCTTTCCCATTCATCACCAGAATTTATGTGCCAGTATTAATCATATCAATACAGCTAAATTACAAGCAGTTGGGAAATAGAGGGGCCATGAGGATATTCTGTGAGCAATCACTGGCCACATTCATATTTGAAAGAAAAAAATAGAATCAGGGGAGAGAAACATTAGACATGAGAACAAAGAAAATATAGTACGAATAACAAATTCCTAAGTAATTCTGTCCCAAACCACAGTTTTATGTTGTTTTCCGCCAAAAAGTTTTGTTTTAAATAGATCAGTGTGTCTGAACCTGAGAGCCTCTTACTGACTTTTGATAATATGTAAAGAAAATATTGCCGAGGGAATGGCATTATTAATACATTTATCATTTTAATTTTGTGATGAGTGATTTTTAAATAATAATTTGGTTATTTTTAGTGAATGTCTTAGTAAAGAAGAGTTTAAAAATTAGATTAGCTCCCACACACTGCACTGCTCTATGCTTAATTAAAAAATTAATTTTTGAGCATTTTATTTGGGAATTCAACAAACATGAGACACACTTACTACCTACCATCACTAGGTTCTGGAGATACAAATGTGACTAAGACATATAAAGCCTATTTCTCTATTTTAAGTGGTCAATCCCAGAAAGACAGTGCTTATTCAGATAAATAAGTCATCACTAAGGTGCTTGCAACATGGTTAGAGAAATAGATCTTAACATTATTATGATACAGTTTAATAAGTATGAAAATAGAAGTATAGGCAAAGTAATATTTTTTTTTGGTTTTTTTTGTTGTTGGTGGTGGTTTTTTTTTTTTCCCTTCAAAAACTTTTATTTGTATGAACAGTTCCTAGATCTTGGCTTAGCTTAGAGCTTTTAAAAGAGTAGAGACCTTATATGTTTGAGTTTGAAACAAGTTTCTGTGATTAATCAGAAATAATCCTTCCTACTTCTTTCTGGCTTATTCCTTGGAATAAGCCAAAAATAAAACCAAATTATACATTTCTTGACAGACAGATGAAAAACAATAGACGAACGTCCTGAATTCTAGGGGAGACTCTTGCTGGTGAAGGACACCTTAAGCTTAGTCCAGTCTCCCAACCAAAGCCTGAAGGAGAATTCTAGCACCTAATTCTTCGTGGAAAAATGACCAATTAGCCACTTAACAGGCTATGGAAAAAAAGGAAGACTGGGCATCTTTCCTTCTGTCCTGGGATCAGGGGTGCTTCTATTTAACACTGATCAGGTAAAGAGGGGAGGCTGTGCCTAAGGGCAGAGAAGAGACTTGCTCTATATGCTCTGTAGGGAGGCACAGGATTACAAGGGGATGGCGAACAGGCTGGCCTACTCTCAGTTCAAGCAGCCAGCTGAGAAGCAGTAGTCTAAAAAGCCCCAAACGGAACACCCTTATGAGTTCATGGGTTGAGGCACTGCCTTTCTAACGTGCCCAAAAATAACATGGTACCTGAATGGGGGCCTCCGGGACTTTGAGTTTGGATGGGTAGGTGCTGGAGAAAGGGAGGGCAAAAGTTAGCTGCTCTTCCCCTCACAGCCTTAGGCCAACACAAACTGCAAATTGGTAAGCAGCACCTTAATTAGCCTCTAGTGACAGTTACAGCTGAAGTGGCAGGATCAAGCTTGTAGGTGTTGGCATCCCCCTTTTTATATCGGTCCCGAAAAACATAGATGCTCCCAATACAGCTGGAGATCTTCCAGAGGGATGGGGCAGAGCTCCAGGCCTCAGGAAGGCAAAGCCGGGTAAAGCTGTCTAGCAGGGGATTGTAGCACACCAGGGAGTCCCCTTCAGCCACGATGAACACCAGATCCTTATGCACAGCTGTGTGCATGCGGCCAGCGAAGGGCAGCACATAGGGTTTCACGTGACACTTGTCTGTCTCTGTGTCAAAGCACTGGATGAGTCGGGACGGTTTGGTAAAGAAGTCCAGGTCATTCTCCTCCCCCGCTAGTAAGTAGATGATCCCGTTGAGGTTGGCACCAGCGGCCCCTGACACAGTCACCTCTAACTGGGTTGTCTCAGTTCAGATGTTATCACCTACCCGATAATAGATAACTGCATTGGAGAGGGTATCCTGCAGTGTCTTGCCACCCAGTGAATATATGGCATCTTTTCCGGGCACAGACACCAGGGTGTGCTGGGGCAAAGGCGCACACCACTCCCAGTCCACAGTGGCATTTTTGCACTTCCACATGCGCCATGGGATGGACCCTCCCACCACGTACAAGTCTCCACCATGCTTGCAGGCTGCAGTGATCTGGTGGCACAAGCTGTTTTGGCCACTTACACTGATGGAGTCATCTTCTTCAAGCTAGTCCTGAGTGACTCTGAAAAAAACTGTCTTTCTTCTTTATTAAAATTGATCCAGGCTTCTATTGCCTCTGTTGGGTTCTGGGAACATGGTACTCCATCAGAGATTATATCAGTGAGTAGATGGTGGGGCAAGTGGAGAAATTCCTCTGTGCTCTGCGGCTGGGCCAGGTGGGCCTTGGCACAGTGCTTGGCAGCAGTGTAGAGCTCAGGATCACTGTGTCGATCTGCCAGCCACATCACCTAAAGGCAGTTGCCCACTTGCACTGTGCAGGCCAAAAACCGAGAACACTTCTCAAAGAGAGATGTCAGCTGATACATGTCTGACACCTCATAAATTTCCTGCAGCTGCTCAGCTCGAAGTTTCACAGTCCCATGGTAGATATAATCAACCAGGAGCTGGAAAACAGACTCGCTGACATCCTGCAGCACAATTACCCGGTTGTGGGCCTCCTTCAGGTTGGAAGTGAACATGGACTGGAAGAAGCAACTCTGAGCTGAGAGGACCAATCAGTGGAGCTGAAACTCCCGACCTTCCACTGAAATGGTGACATCAGCAAAGAGCTCTTCCTCCAAACAATTACATGATGCCTTGAGCCACATGGCCTGAGTGTGACCTATCTTTGCAAGTGTAGTTCACAAAGTAGTTCTCATCCATGGATGCTCCAGGCTCCTCTGGTGTTTCCATGGTTGTAGCCAACTTCTCTCTCTTCCAGCTGTCAGTCTGGTTCCTTAGGATCCTTGCCTTCTCTCCAGCCTCTGTCACACCAAGCTAGGGCACGTTCACCTCACGGTTTCCCCACCTGCTGGCTTCGCTTTCTCACCTGCCTTCCCTCCTTTCATTCCGAAGCCCAGAACCCGGAACCTGGAACCTCTGCTCGCAAAGTAATATTGTAAAGTGAGAAGAGCCTAATATGAGGAAGGCATCTTGAGAAGACAGTTTTCCGAGGACATTTTTTCATGGTAAATGGAATTGGTGATTGGAGGACTAGGAGAAGGACATTATGACACACATTTTATTTTACTTTGATTGCTTAGAGAAAAGTTTCATTCAAAAGTGCATGTATGGGGCTTCCCTGGTGGCTCAGTGGTTGAGAGTCCGCCTGCCGATGCAGGGGACACGGGTTCATGCCCCGGTCTGGGAGGATCCCACATGCCGCGGAGCGGCTGGGACCATGAGCCGTGGTCGCTGAGCCTGTGCGTCCGGAGCCTGTGCTCCACAACGGGAGAGGCCACAACAGAGTGAGAGGCCCGCGTACTGAAAAAAAAAAAAAAAAAAATGTATCTAATGGTAGAAGAACATAATCTAAATCTATAACCATAACCCAGACATGCTGGAATTTCCAAGCACAGCTTTAAGCTCTTGCCCTGAATCCTCCTTGAGTCCATATTCCTACTAAGGTTTCTAGTGAACAAGCCTAAATAAGAAGTGGATATTTTATTGGGGATTTCATGGAAACAGGCAAACCAGGGGTTTCATTGAACACCACACAGGAAATTCCCAATAAGATCTTAGTGTTTCCTTCCCCAAATTTCTCTCTTTAGCTATCACCTCATAACATTTTCATCTCTTCTATCACATAGCCCTGAGAAATCTACTTTATTTTCCTAAGCAATTCAGCTCTCTGGTCTTATTATCAACAAACAAAAACAAAAAACCTGATATTCAGACAATCTATTTTAACCTCAAATATGCTACTCAAGACAACTCTTCAACACTTCCTATAAGTGGTTTATCTAGTTATTTAATTGTAATAAAGAGGTTTCTTTTGAGGGGCAAATAATACTATTAGGAAGAAAAAGATTACTCCGTAGAGTTAAGAAGCACTCTAAATCTCCTAAGTTTTCTTCTGAAAATGGAGTTAGAAGTATGTAGAATTTGCAATAGAAATTTGGGGAGCAAAGATAAACCAAGCTGGACACTAGTTAAAGTGGTAAGGACAGATTTTAATTAGTAATATACTATTGCAATAAGGAAGAGGGTCCAGCATGAACTGAACTCAACTATGATTTGTACAGAGGTGATTGAATGATTTAAAGGGAGAATGACAGAATAAGGAGTGGGGTAAACAAGGAAGGGAAGAAAGAAATTACAAAGGATGGGTCAGTGTGAATTTGATTAGGCTATCTGTGTCTGCTAACTGGCAGTTATCAAAGTTAGGATTCTGTTCTCCCATGGAGACTGGGAGACAGAGCTCCTATCTGCCTGATGATTACATTTCAAAGGAAGAGCTTTCAGATCCTTGAGAAAGACACTCTTGAATTATAGGAGATATGTGTACAATAAAAGGGACAGAGGAAGGATCCACAATCATAAGCTCTTTTTAGTAAATGCTCTGAGGAAAGGTGGGCAGGGATCTATCAGCAAGTGTTGGCTGGAAAGAACCATAGATTCTTTTAGCAGCTTTGAGTTTTCTCATGCAGGTACTTTAAGGGTAGACGGTTTAGGGTCATCCTAGGGATGCTGCCTTGAGCTGTTAGAAAATAGGTTAGTGTTTGTTTAATTTTCTAATGTGTGGGGCAGGGTGTAGATGAACTCATTTGTGCTGAGAGTTTGTCATTTCTGTAGGCCCAGATTGAGGCTTAGTCCAGAAAAGGCCTCAGAGGAACATGGCTAGGAGAGAATCTTTGTCAGGGGTCATCCTGCAGGTGCCTCTATTGCTAAGCTATCTTATATTCACTAAGAGCCTTGGGAAGCACTCATAATGGGGATTAGGAGGTGGGGAATAGGAATAGATAGGGAGAGAGACAAGAATGTATATAATCATGAAAGTCAAGCAAGGAGAGAATTATGGGAAGAAATAAAAGAGAATGAGACACTGTGAAGAGTGGCATATAAATCACCAAGGCAACACTGAAATGTGTCAGGAAGAACAAAAGACTAAGCTAAAGTTGTACCAGATGAATTTGCCCCATGATTCTGTCCCTTCCTCTAACAATCTTCCATTTCTGAAAGAGCAGTACAGCGTTGGAGGAATTATGATGAGAGGTCCAGAAAGGCATAAAAGCTGATGCCAGTAGTAACGACATCATTAAAGTGACTGACCCTATTATCTAGTTCTTGGTAGGGCAGATATCATAGTCTGAGTACAGAAATTAATTGTATGATGAAAGGCAGATTTTGTGCTCAAACTTGGAGGTGCAAACAATTATTAACTTCAGTTTTCATGAAAATGCTGACAAGAAGGTAACAGGTGGAAGAGAATGCGAACCAAGTTGAAACCCAGGGCTGGTGTTGATGTAGAGAAAGTTGTAGCAGTTGAGAAATGGTGAGGATAAGTAAACCAAAGTTCTGATAAATAATTTTAGGTGACTAAAAATGATAAGGATGGAGATAAAGGGAGGAAATAGAGAGGTTTAATACTTTGCTCAGAGGTGAATGTAGACACTAATGCTGGTGAGAAATAGAAATTTTAAAAATAGGTTGCATACTGACAAAGGATTAATCTCCAAAATATACAAGCAGCCCATGCAGCTCAATATCAAAAAAACAAACAACCCAATCCAAAGATGGGCAGAAGACCTAAATAGACATTCCTCTAAAGAAGATATACAGATTGCCAACAAACACATGAAAGGATGCTCAACATCAGTAATCATTAGAGAAATGCAAATCAAAACTACAATGAGGTATCACCTCACACCAGTCAGAATGGCCATCATCAAAAAAATCTACAAACAGTAAATGCTGGAGAGGGTGTGGAGAAAAGGTAACCCTCTTGCACTGTTGGTGGGAATGTAAATTGATACAGCCACTATGGAGAACTGTATGGAGGTTCCTTAAAAAACTAAAAATAGAACGGAGCAATCCCACTACTGGGCATATACCCTGAGAAAACCATAATTCAAAAAGAGACATGTACCACAATGTTCATTGCAGCTCTATTTACAATAGCCAGGACATGGAAGCAACCTGAGTGTCCATCGACAGATGAATGGATAAAGAAGATGTGGCACATATATACAATGGAATATTACTCAGCCATGAAAAAATGAAATTGAGTTATTTGTAGTGATGTGGATGGACCTAGAGACTTTCATACAGAGTGAAGTAAGTCAGAAAGAGAAAAACAAATACTGTATGCTAACACATATATATGGAATCTTAAAAAAAAAAAAAGGTTCTGAAGAACCTAGGGGCTGGACAGGAATAAAGACGCAGATGTAGAGAATGGACTTGAGGACACAGGGATGGGGAAGGATAAGCTGGGATGAAGTGAGAGAGTGGCATGTACATATATACACTCCCAAATGTAAAATAGCTAGCTAGTGGGAAGCAGCTGCATAGCACAGGGAGATCAGCTCAGTGCTTTGTGTCCACCTGGACAGGTGGGATAGGGAGGGTGGGAGGAAGACACAAGAGGGAAGAGTTATGGAGATATATGTATATGTATATGTATAGCTGATTCACTTTTTTATAAAGCAGAAAGTAACACACCATTGTAAAGCAATTATGCTCCAATAAAGATATTTTTTAAAAACTAGGTTGCATAGACTCAAATGACTAGCTTTAGGGAGTAGGTGAAAATTGAACATATTTTAACATGATTGCCTGTGTAACTGAAGTGAATGTGGTAAATGTGGTGATGTAAGCTTATTCGAAAAAGTGCATGTAACTCCCTGAATTTTTATACTTAAAAATCTATACCACATAATTTAACACTTAATTAATAGCATGTTAGTGATAATAAAGGGTATTTTCTTCTAGTAGATTCTAGGGTCCCCCTTTTTGTGTATTCCTTTTTTACAGGGCTGAGCACACAGTAAGTACTCAATAAATAATTTCCTTTATTATAATTATTTGCTATTGGGGTATTTGCAGGGAATTTAACATTTTTTATTTTGCTTTAATATTAGTTAAGTGTGTTCATGATTATATATCTTCCACTCCATTTAAACATTTTTAATTTTAGTTTAATTTAAATTTTAATTTTTTAATTACTTAAACCACATTGCAGTGGGAATACCTTATAAGGTGAGACTTTATTTTTCTTACTGATATGTTTAGTTGGCAGGCCAAGTGTTTTTTTTTCTTACATTATGGCATTTTAATATTGTGCGCACATATAATATATAGTGTTTTTATGTAATGAATTTATTATATGTGTGGAACAAATGTAAAATTCTGAATATAGCATGTGTTTTAAAAGATCAGAGAATAATCTTCACTTATTCAAATAAATTTTCTAATACCTTGTCATATTGAGTTGAATGTCAAAACACTCTGTTATTTCCTAGAGATCAAATGTTTCTATCCATCTCTTAAGTTCCTTTCTAGTTCTAGTACTAATTTCCATCCTTTTTCTTTGCAAAACCTGGCCATAAAGAATTGAGCCTTTCTCTCTCTCTCTCTCTCTCTCTCTCTGATCCTCGTCATCTGAAATGGCCTTTCTTTGTTTTCCTGCTTCATTAACTGCCCATTTGAAAAAAAAATCACCTCTATTTTTGTCTTTACTTTCTTCCATATAGATCTCTGTCCTTGTCTGTTTCACATTATGTTATCAAAATTTAATATTTTCTAGTATTTAAATTTTCTAATAGTCCCATCACTTTTCCACCTATGAGGTTATCAAATATTTACATTATCATCCTACCAGTAATAATAAGAGTCAAAGATACAGTAAGTGGTTTGGATAGCTAAGCTTATTCCAAGGGATGAGGAATAAATAAACTAGAGCTAAACTTCTTTAATAAAGAGAGAATTATATATACAAATGCAGATTGTAGCCTCTTGGAGTTCAAAACCCACTTCTATAATAGCTAATATTTCTAGTATTACACTTGTGGAAAAATGGGGATGATAATTTATCCAACAGAGCGTCAACATTGTTAAGCATAATTGGCTATAGCCTTGTGTAGAGCGATGCAATAATAATATTACCAACATATATTAAGCCCTTTGTGCTAGACACTGTTTTAAACACTTTACACATGTTAACTCATATGATCATCCCAAATGTCTTATTAATTTAATACTATTATTATTCTCATATTACAGAGGAGGAAATGAAAATACAGAAAAGATAAATGAATTGTCCATGGTCAGGGCATATAGCCTGTAAAGTGATAGTGCAAAGCCATTATCTGAACCCAGAGTTTGTGCTCTTAATTATTATCCTATATGCTTCTGCAATATTCTGGGTCTTATAAAATAAATTAATAATTAGGCATATAAAAATTAAAGCATAAATATACAGACGCTTCCTTCAGTGTATTAATGTAGCAGAAATTCATGTATTTATTCCACAAGTAATTTCAGTTGCTTGTTCTGTGCATTATAGTGGAGTGACAGACAAAAAGAATACAAATATCAAACAACATTCTAGTAGATTATGAAATAAACAAAAGGCAAAGAAAAAGAAATGTATAAGCATATAGATGGTATTTAATTCCATGGGAATAAATGAGATAACAGAGTAGAAAAGAAAGAGAAGAGGACCTTAGATAATACCTACATTTAGATGTTGGTTGGAGGGGTTGCTAGCAAAGATACTGGAAAGGAGATACCAGTGAGATATGAGAAAAACAGGAGAGAGTGTGCCAGAAAACACAAACAAACAAAACAACTTTTGAAAAGGTTTCAAGAGGAAGGAAGACAGTGAAAATCTGCTAAGTAACTTGGTAAGATGAAGAAAATGTGCATTGGATTTAACAATAGAGAAATTGCAGGTTATCTTGAAAAGAGATAGTTTCAGTGTAGTTGTTATAGTAGAAGTCAGATGATTCAATAAAACGGAGGCCTTTATGTTGTAGGAAAGAGCAGAGAAAACAAAATTACCAGCATCCTTGAGAAGGAGAGAGAGAAGACAGCATAATCCAGAGCACAAATAGTGGATTTCCTTTCTATAGGGAGACAGACACTTCTCAACAGGAGGGAACGAGATACAATTGAAATAGATTTGTAGGTTTGGTGGGAAGCTAAAGGATATGTTTCTGGATGAATGCTAATATTAAAAAAACTGCTCTGGAAATATTGCAAATAATTTAATTGATTCCACAGTTTTATTTTTTCCATCTAACTTTGTGTTTTTATCAAAGAATAAATAGTATATTTAAAATATTAAAAATGGAATGACCCATAAGTAATATATATATGAAACAACAGGATTATTATGACATTGATCCCTTAAATTTATCCACTTGATACTATAATTTATATGCTTAAATAGTTAATGTCTTCATGCAATGTACAGTTATAATGCTTAAACATTTTTGAAAGATTAGTCTCTTAGTTGTTAATCTCATTACTTTTTCTTGGATTCCTGATAACAATAGCTCTAAAATCTAAAGTCAAATTACTATGCAGATTTATATTATTCTATGAAGAACTTCATCCTCTAATTAATGTTGAAAAGATATTCCCTCAAAAACACATGCTGCTTTATATCTTTGCTTAGTTGTTCCATACTCCCAAAAAATGACTTCAGCTTTTCTGAAAGAGGCAAGCTGTTATATACGAAATCCTTTTAAAAGGACAAGAGCCTTGGTATCTAAAAATCAAGATAATTTACTATTATTTTTGATTATCTAAAGCTACTAAAAACAAAACTAGTTTGTTACTTACGCTTATTTGTTCTAAGCATTGTAGTGATTTAGAAAAAAATTACTCGATTTTAATTATTTGTATGTAGCTTAAATACATTGATATTAGATCGTTATTTATATATGATTGTAAAGGAACAGATTTGACAACAGAATATGAAATGTTAGCTTGTACTGAGTCTTATAAGTTTAAGACCAATCAGCTGATACAGTAGCTTCAAAATGTCAAGAACTGGCAGAGGAACAAAGGGATGCCTGGAATAATATTTTCTCCACTCCATAGAAATCCATCAATTAGAGGGAGAGATAAAGCTAATGCAGGTAATTATGCTGTGAATCAGAATGACATAGAAAGGGTGACATGTATTCAAGTCAGAGTGATATTAAGGTCTGAAATCTGCAAATTACCCCCAAAGGGTTATTATAATATATGTGTTTGTGTGTGTGTGTGTGTTAGGTAGAAGGCAGAATCAGACAAGAGATAGTGGTTGTAGGACATGGGAGAATACTGAAGGAGCAAGTGAAACTGTGAATCAGAACCAAACAATGGGATGTAGGGGAAAAAAAAAAGGCTATCAGAAATGCTAGACCAGATATCTGAAGAAGGAAGGGGAAATTAAAAGAAGGAAAGAAAAAGAGGAGAAGGAGAGGAAGAAAGGAGGAGGAAAGGGGGAAGGAAGAAGGGGAAGAGGAGAAGGAGGAAATGCATACAGTAATGGCTGGATTAAACATTACATTTCTGGTACAGAAGTCAACAACATTGTAAGTGCTCTTGACTGAATTCAGTTTACAGGGCTGTTGTCCATTCTGGAACGGGAATCATAAAATCATCAAAAGCAACATGTGTGTGTTCTGTCCAATTAATTGTATGTACCATATTTATTGCTTACATAAACACATGCAATCAACAAATGTACAGCAAATACTTTTTCTTGAAATTACTAATTTGTCACCAAAGAATAGCTGGTAAACCGGGTATAGTACTACGTTTCTGTTAAGAATCCTCCTATACAGATGGCCATCAGACAACATGGGGGTTGTGGTACCAACTCTCTGAGCAGTCAAAAATATGAGTATAACTTTACATTCTCTCCTTCGTATAGGCGGTTCATACACAGATTCAACCAACCACAGGTTGTGTAGTACTGTAATACATAGTGAAGAAAATCTGGGTGTAAATGGACTTGCGCAGTTCAAACCCCTGTTGTTCAAAGGTCAGCTGTACTTGTACTATTTCTAGATTACCAAAGCCCTCATTTCTATGCCTCTTTCCAGACTGTAGTTTTGAAGTTGTTTATCATCTTTTCTTCTATGTAAGGAAGTCTACATTTTATGGCCCATTAAAAATAATAAAATATAATAATACATTGTAAAGCATTAATCATTACTAACTTAGGAAGTTATCCTCTGAAGCATTATTTAAGGCAAGAACACCTGGAAAAGGCTTTAAACCAAGGGAACACATATCTAATAATGGACTTAGAGAAACTTGAAAGTTTACCAGGGTCTTAGTTTGGGTAAGAAGACCTTCCTAATTTCTCTCATATCGTATGAAGAAATTATTGTCTATGCTAAATGTTTATAAATGAATTGTTTATAAGTTGAGATTGTTTTACAGAGTATGAATTCATTGAGGGAAATGATGGATCTTATCCAGACCACTGAGGATAGGCAGATACACCTCTTTCTCAAGAATATTCTGTTTTATAATTTTGGCCTGATGACTTACCTCACTTTCTCATGAAGGAAATGAGGATGAGTTCCAAGTCACCTTGCAATTATATTTCTCAAAGAAAGTCTGTACATATCAGATCTCCTCACCTTGCCCTGGAGGATGAAGTATGATATAACTGAGGATTTTAGAAACCATAGGGTCTATGCCCTTCCCTGGGAGCCCTTGGCATACCAATGCTGGCTTCATTTAGGTTGAGTCAGTGCTTATCTCCAATTACTCCTGAAGAATTTGTTACTGAACTGGTTGCCTGAACCCGTGCCAGGGCCCTAGCCGAGGCTGAGTCCATTTGTCTCTGTTGGAGAGATTCTTTTTTCACTCGGATTTGCACGGCCAATCACAAAACCGATGCTGAGACTGGAACAGCATAATTTTTATTCAGTGGTAGAGAGTGGAGAATTGAGAACTTAGTTTGCAAATCAACTTCTCAATTCAATTTGGGCTGAGACACCATATATATAGGAGGGTCGAGGTAAAAGAGAGGGATTTGGAAAGAGAGGGAGGAATATTCATGACTTATCTGAGAACAGGGGTGTGGTTTGTACAGGAACAGAGGCAACACTCCTTTTCAGTCCTTGTTTGAGCTTTTCCTGTTGTCATGGCAACTGGCAACTGTCATGATGCTGGTGGGTGTGTCATTTAGCATGCTAATTGTATTACAGTGACCATATAATGAGGCTCAAGGTCTACTGGAAATGAAATCTTCCACCATTTGGGGCTTAGCAGGTTATAATCAGTTTTTGTTTTTCTCTTTGAAGCTTCTGCCTGGAACTTAGATAAGAGCAATTGGTTTCCTTTTGAGGGAGGGGCAGGGGTATGATTCTGGGGCAATAGCCTTGGTGACAAAATGACACAACTATAATTACCCATATGCTCAATTTTTTCATCTCTTATATGTCTTGGCTTACATTTGTGATGACACAAGATAGAGGCATTTGTTGAGACCTGTCTGAGTCAATATAGTTTTCAGCTGAGTCAGGAGTTCAGGTTGAGATTCAGACTTTGAATGTTTCTAAATCTGGAAAAAAAAAAAAACCAAACACAAAGTAAGATTAAGAAAAAAAAATACACTGTTACTTAACAGCTTCAAGTCCTTTCAATTTGCTTCCATACTCCCTTAGGGCAAATTGTTCCTTTGTTCTGGAAATGGAAAGTAAATAGGCCTCTTTTGTTATGCAGTGTAAAACTAAGACTCTCTTTTAACATGGAAATATTTGAGATACTCTAGTTCTAGGAATTAACCTTTGGGATGATAGTTAAAGCCTGTCTTTGTTAGAGATTGATTGCAAAAATAAAAAGTCTTCCAGAGAGGATGGGTTTCCTCTTGTTAGGGGGCTGAGGGTCTGAAGTTAACGGATCCACATTCATGAAAGGTAGCTTTATTGCAATACTTTGGGCACAAGAAGAGTCGAATTCAGATGGTCAAGGGTGATGCAGTTTTATAGATATGTTTGTTCCAGGAAGGGGACCCCTTCCGGGGCCCGAGAGTGGGCTCTTTTTTAACACTTGGAAATGAATTGTCCGAGGAGACACACATGCTGACAAAGCAAAATACTTTATTGGGAAGGAGCACCGTGGCGGAGAGCAGCAGGGTAAGGGAACCCAGGAGGACTGCTCTGCCACATGGCGCACAGTCTCAGGTTTTATGGTGATGGGGTTAGTTTCCAGGTTGTCTCTGGGCAATCATCTTGCTTATACCCATATTTGGTCTGATTCAGTCCTTTCTGGTGGCCCTCACATCTCTCAGCCAAGGTGGATTCCAGCGTGAAGGTTTCTGAGAGGTTGGCAGGACATATTATGGCTGGTGTCTCCTCCTTCCTTTTGGCCCCTCCCAAATTCTTCCGGCTAGTGGTAGCTTGTTAGTGTGAGGTAACTCATACAAGCAGTTATTATTGTGTCTGACCAGGGCAGGTGGTTTCGGTCCATGGTCCCCTAACATGTTCATTCACTGGAACCCACATCATTAGTGGCTACTTGGATTGGCATTTTCTTTCCATTATATATCTAGCTAGTTACTTTGTACATAATAGAACTATGGATTTTGGTTTATTTATTTATTGCCTGCCATCTTACTGAACTAATAATTCTCAACAGATTCTCTATTGTTTGGGTGGTTAATTACCAAAAAACCCCCGTTTTTTCCAGTAGAACTGTTCGTTGTTTAAATTTTTAGACTGTAATGTAGATATTTAATTTGTTTAGTTTTTAGTAAATTAGACTATGAATAAAATGTTGTGCTTTTTAACAGTTAAAGGATTTAAGAACATAAAAATTTAGGTCAAAGTCTACAGGTAAAAGCTATTTCTGTAATTAGGGTTGATCAGGGCTGACACTCTACATATCTGGCAGTCTGTACTGGGCCAAGCTGAATGGATGTCATTTGTTCAGGTCAGACATTGGCCAGTACCCTTTACTGGTACATGTCAGTCTTGGTGTGTGATTTGTTAATGGCCTTAAATAATTTGAGATTTTTTAAAAGCCTATAGCTAAAAGATCTTTTAGATAATCATTTTATTGTATTAATAATTAATACAGTTTAATTAATACAAATTAATGTGGGTTAAAAAACCCTAAAAACGACTAAAGTCTCCAGACAAAGGGGTGGCAAGTCTTATTTATAGTAGGCAATCTGCATAGAAATCTATTGCAATCCATTCACCAGTTCAATAGTTAGAAAAGTAAAAATAACCCATCTAGTTAATCACTTGTATCTATGAGTTGATTGACATTTGGGCTGTTTCTGCCTTTGGCTATTATGAACAAAGCTGCAGTGAACATTCATGTGCCTGTGGATATATGTTTTCATTTTTCTTGGATAGACGTACAGTGGAATTACTAGATCGTGTAATAACTCTATGTTTAAAATTTTGAAAACTGCCAGACTGTTTTCCAAAGCAGCTGTACTATATTGCATTCCCACCAGCAATGTATGAGGGTTCCAGTTTTTCCACTTCTTTGTCAAAACTTATCTTTTTTGATTACAGTCATCATAGTGGATCTGAAGTATGATTTTGATTTGTATTTCTTTGATGGCTTATAATGTTGAACATTTTTCATGTCCTTATTAGTCATTTGTATACCTTCATTGGAGAAATATCTATTCAAATTATTTGCTCATTTTTTCCATTGTGTTGTTAATTTATTATTGAATTGTGAGAATTCTCTATATATTCTGGACACAAGACCATTATCACTTAAATAATTTGCAAATATTTTCTCCCATTCTGGGGGTTGGCTTTTTACTTTCTTGGTGGTGTCTTTTGAAGTACACAAGTTTTTAATTTTGATGAAGTCCAGCTTATCTATATTTCTTTTGTCATTTATGCATTTGGTGTCATGTCTGAGAAGGCTTTGCCTAACCCACGTTTATGAAGATGTATTCCTCTATTTTATTCTAAGAGTTTTGTAGCTTACCTTCTACATTTAGGTCTAAGATACATTTTGAATGGTTGTGTGTGTATGGTATGAGGACATTATTTTTTTGAATGTGGATATATAGTCATTGTAAACCATTTGTTGAAGAGATTATTTTTTCACCATTGAATTTTTCTGATACCTTTTTCAAAAATCAACTTACCATAAAAATAAGGCTTTATTTCTGGACTATTGATTCTGTTTCATTGATCTATATGTCTATCCTTATGGTAGTACCACACTGTCTTGCCTACTATACCTTTGTAGTAACTTTAAAATCAGAAAGTTTGACTCCTTTAACTTTGTTTTTCTTTTTAAAGATTGTTTTGGCTATTTTAAGTCCCTTGGATTTTCATATGCATTTTAGAATCAGTTTGTTGATTTCTGGGAAAAAGCCATCTGGGATTTTGATAGGAATTATATTGAATCTGTAGATCTATTTGGAAACTATTGCCGTCTTAATAACATTGTCTTCCAATCATTAACATAAGTTAATTTTCCATTTTTTGTCTTTAGTTTCTTTCAATGATGTTTTGTAGTTTTTCATGTAGAATTTTTATGTTTGTTTGTTTTTTAACATCTTTATTGGAGTATAATTGCTTTACAATGGTGTGTTAGTGTCTACTTTACAACAAAGTGAATCATCAGTTATGCATATACATATGTTTCCATTTCTCTTCCCTCTTGCGTCTCCCTCCCTCCCACCCTCCCTATCCCACCCCTCTAGGTGGTCACAAAGCACCTAGCTGATCTCCCTTTGCCATGTGGCTGCTTCCCACTATCTACCCTACATTTGGTAGTGTATATATGTCCATGCCACTCTCTCACTTCATCATAGCTTACCCTTCCCCTCCCCATATCCTCAAGACCATGCTCTAGTAGGTCTGTGTTTTATTCCCGTCCTACCCCTAGGCTCTTCATGACATTTTGTTTTCTTAGATTCCATATATATGTGTTAACATACGGTATTTGTTTTTCTCCTTCTGACTTAATTCACTCTGTATGACAGACTCCATGTCCATCCACCTCACTACAAATAACTCAAGTTTCATTTCTTTTTATGGCTGAGTAAGATTCCATTGTATATATGTGCCACATCTTCTTTATCCATTCATTTGTCAGTGGACACTTAGGTTGCTTCCATGTCCTGGCTATTGTAAATAGAGCTTCAATGAACATTGTGGTATATGACTCATTTTGAATTATGGTTTTCTCAGGGTATATGCCCAGTAGTGAGATTGCTGGATTGTATGGTAGTTCTATTTGTAGTTTTTTAAGGAACCTCCATACTGTTCTCCATAATGGCTGTATCAATTTACATTCCCACCAGCAGTGCAAGAGTGTTCCCTTTTCTCCACACCCTCTCCAGCATTTATTGTTTCCTGATTTTTTGATGATGGCCAGTCTGACCGGTGTGAGATCATATCTCATTGTAGTTTTGATTTGCATTTCTCTAATGATTAATGATGTTGAGCATTCTTTCATGTGTTTGTTGGCAATCTGTATATCTTCTCTGGAGAAATATCTATTTAGGTCTTCTGCCCATTTTTGGATTGGGTTGTTTGTTTCTTTGATATTGAGCTGCATGAGCTGCTTGTAAATTTTGGAGATTAATCCTTTGTCAGTTGCTTCATTTGCAAATATTTTCTCCCATTCTGAGTGTTGTCTTTTCATCTTGTTTATGGTTTCCTTTGATGTGCAAAAGCTTTTAAGTTTCATTAGATCCCATTTGTTTATTTTTGTTTTTATTTCCATTTCTCTAGGGGGTGGGTCAAAAAGGATCTTGCTGTGATTTATGTCATACAGTGTTCTGCCTATGTTTTCCTCTAAGAGTTTGATAGTGTCTGGCCTTACATTTAGGTCTTTAACCCATTTTGAGTTTATTGTTGGGTATGGTGTTAGGAAGTGTTCTGATTTCATACTTTTACATGTACCTGTCCAGTTTTCCCAGCACCACTTATTGAAGAGGCTGTCTTTTCTCCACTGTATATTCTTGCCTCCTTTATGAAAGATAAGGTGACCATATGTGTGTGGGTTATCTCTGGGCTTTCTATCCTGTTCCATTGATCTATATTTCTGTTTTTGTGCCAGTACCATACTGTCTTGATTACTGTAGCCTTGTAGTATAGTCTGAAGTCAGGAAGCCTGATTCCTCCAGCTCCATTTTTTGTTCTCAAGATTGCTTTGGCTATTCGGGGTCTTTTGTGTTTCCATACAAATTGTGAAATTTTTTGTTCTAGTTCTGTAAAAAATGCCAGTGGTTGTTTGATAGGGATTGCATTGAATCTGTAGATTGCTTTGGGTAGTAGAGTCATTTTCACAATGTTGATTCTTCCAATCCAAGAACATGGTATATCTCTCCATCTCTTTGTATCATCTTTAATTTCTTTCATCAGTGTCTTATAGTTTTCTGCATACAGCTCTTTTGTCTCCTTAGGTAGGTTTATTCCTAGATATTTTATTCTTTTTGTTGGATTGGTAAATGGGAGTGTTTTCTTAATTTCACTCTCAGATTTTTCATCATTAGTGTATAAGAATGCCAGAGATATCTGTGCATTAATTTTGTATCCTGCTAGTTTTCCAAATTCATTGATTAGTTCTAGTAGTTTTCTGGTAACATCCTTAGGATTCTCTATGTATAGTATCATGTCATCTGCAAACAGTGACATCTTTACTTCTTCTTTTCCGATTTGGATTCCTTTTATTTCTTTTTCTTCTCTGATTGCTGTTGCTAGAACTTCCAAAACTATGTTGAATAAGAGTGGTGAGAGTGGGCAACCTTGTCTTGTTCCTGATCTTAGTGGAAATGGTTTCAGTTTTTCACCATCGAGAATGATGCTGGCTCTGTGTTTGTCATATATGGCCTTTATTATGTTGAGGAAAATTCCCTCTATGCCTACTTTCTTCAGAGTTTTTATCATAAATGGGTGTTGAATTTTGTCAAAAGCTTTCTCTGCATCTATTGAGATGATCATATGGTTTTTCTCCTTCAGTTCGTTGATATGGTGTATCATGTTGATTGGTTTGCATATATTGAAGAATCCTTGCGTTCCTGGAATAAACCCCACTTGATCATGGTGTATGATCCTTTCAATGTGCTGTTGGATTCTGTTTGCTAGTATTTTGTTGAGAATTTTTGCATCTGTGTTCATCAGTGATATTGGCCTGTAGTTTTCTTTCTTTGTGACATCTTTGGGTTTGATATGAGGGTTATGGTGGCCTCATAGAATGAGTTTGGGAGTGTTCCTCCCTCTGCCATCTTTTGGAAGAGTTTGAGAAGGATCGGTGTTAGCTCTTCTCTAAACGTTTGATAGAATTCGCCTGTGAAGCCATCTGGTCCTGGGCTTTTGTTTGTTGGAAGATTTTTAACCACAGTTTCAATTTCAGTGCTTGTGATTGGTCTATTCATATTTTCTATTTTTTCCTGGTTCAGTCTCGGCAGGTTGTGCATTTCTAAGAATTTTTCCATTTCTTCCAGGTTGTCCATTTTATTGGCATACAGTTGCTTGTAGTAATCTCTAATAATCCTTTGTATTTCTGCAGTGTCCATTGTTACTTCTCCTTTTTCATTTCTAATTCTATTGATTTGAGTCTTCTCCCTTTTTTTCTTGATGAGTCTGGCTAATGGTTTATCAATTTTGTTTATGTTCTCAAAGAACCAGCTTTTAGTGTTATTGATCTTTGCTGTCGTTTCCTTCATTTCTTTTTCATTTATTTCTGATCTGATTTTATGTTTTCTTTCCTTCTACTAAATTTGGGGTTTTTTTGTTCTTCTTTCTCTAATTGCTTTAGATGCAAGGTTAGGTTGTTTATTCGAGATGTTTCCTGTTTCTTCAGGTAGGGTTGTATTGCTATAAACTTCCCTCTTAGAACTGCTTTTGTTGCATCCCATAGGTTTTGGGTCATCGTGTCTCCATTGCCACTTGTTTCTAAGTATTTTTTTAATTTCCTCTTTGATTTCTTCAGTGATCACTTCGTTATTAAGTAGTGTATTGTTTAGCTTCCATGTGTTTGTTTTACAGATCTTTTCCTGTAATTGATATCTAGTCTCATAGCATTGTGGTTGGAAAAGATACTTGATACAATTTCAGTTTTCTTAAATTTACCAAGGCTAGATTTGTGACCCAATATATGATCTATCCTGGAGAATGTTCCATGAGCACTTGAGAAAAATGTGTATTCTGTTGTTTGTTTTTTTTTTTTTTTTTTTTTTTTTTTTTTTTGCGGTATGCTGGCCTCTCACTGTTGTGGCCTCTCCCATTGCGGAGCACAGGCTCCGGACGCGCAGGCCCAGCGGCCATGGCTCACGGGCTTAGTTGCTCCGCGGCATGTGGGATCTTCCCGGACCAGGGCACGAACCCGTGTCTCCTGCATCGGCAGGCGGATTCTCAACCACTGCGCCACCAGGGAAGCCCTATTCTGTTGTTTTTGGATGGAATGTCCTATAAATATCAATTAAGTCAATCTTGTTTAATGTATTATTTAAAACTTTTGTTTCCTTATTTAGTTTCATTTTGGATGATATGTCCATTGGTGAAAGTGGGGTGTTAAGGTCCCCCAGTACGATTGTGTTACTGTCAATTTCCCCTTTTATGGCTGTTAGTATTTGCCTTATGTATTGAGGTTGTCCTATGTTGGGTGCATAAATATTTACAATTGTTATATCTTCTTCATGGATCGATCCCTTGATCATTATGTAGTGTCCTTCTTTATGTCTTGTAATGGTTTTTATTTTAAAGTCTATTTTATCTGATATGAGAATTGCTACTCCAGCTTTCTTCTGATTTCCATTTGCATGGAATACCCTTTTCCATCCCCTCACTTTCAGTCTGTATGTGTCTCTACAGCTGAAGTGGGTCTCTTATAGACAGCATATATATGGGTCTTGTTTTTGTATCCATTCAGCCAGTCTACATCTTTTGGTTGGAGCATTTAATCCATTTACATTTAAGGTAATTATCAATATGTATGTTCCTATGACCATTTACTTAGTTGTTTTGAGTTTGTTCTTGTAGGTCTTTTCCATCTCCTGTGTTTCTTGCCTAGAGAAGTTCCTTTAGCATTTGTTGTAAAGCTGGTTTGGTGGTGCTGAACTCTCTCAGCTTTTGCTTGTCTTAAAGTTTTTAATTTCTCCATCAAATCTGAATGAGATCCTTGCTGGGTAGAATAATCTTGGTTGTAGGTTTTTCTCCTTCATCACTTTAAATATGTCCTGCCACTCCCTTCTGGCTTGCAGAATTTCTGCTGAAAGATCAGCTGTTAACCTTATGGGAATTCCCTTGTGTGTTATTTGTTGTTTTTCCCTTGCTGCTTTTAATATATTTTCTTTGTATTTAATTTTTGATAGCATGATTAATATGTGTCTTGCTGTGTTTCTCCTTGGATTTATCCTGTATGGGACTTTCTGTGCTTCCTGGACTTGATTGACTATTTCCTTTCTTATATTAGGGAAGTTTTCAACTATAATCTCTTCAAATATTTTCTCAGTCCCTTTCTTTTTCTCTTCTTCTGGGACCCCTATAATTCGAATGTTGGTGCGTTTAATGTTGTCCCAGAGGTCTCTGGGACTGTCCTCAGTTCTTTTCATTCTTTTTTCTGCTCTGCAGTAGTTATTTCCACTATTTTATCTTCCAGGTCACTTATCCGTTCTTCTGCCTCAGTTATTATGCTATTGATCCCATCTAGAGTATTTTTAATTTCATTTATTATGTTGCTCATTGTTGCTTGCTTCCTCTTTATTTCTTCTAGGTCCTTGTTAAATGTTTCTTGCATTTTGTCTATTCTATTTCCAAGATTTTGGATCATCTTTGCTATCATTATTCTGTATTCTTTTTCAGGTAGACTGCCTATTTCTTCTTCATTTGTTAAGTCTGGTGGGTTTTTACCTTGCTCCTTCATCTGCTGTGTGTTTCTCTGTCTTTTCATTTTGCTTACTGTGTTTGGGGTCTCCTTTTTGCAGGCTGCAGGTTCGTAGTTCCCGTTGTTTTTAGTGTCTGTCCCCAGTGGCTAAAGTTGGTTCAGTGGGTTGAGTAGGTTTCCTGGTTGGGGGGACTAGTGCCTGTGTTCTGGTGGATGAGGCTGGATCTTGTGTTTCTGGTGGGCAGGTCCACGTCTGGTGGTGTGTTTTGGGGGTCTGTTGCCTTATTATGATTTTAGGCAGCCTCTCTGCTAATGGATGGATCTGTAGTCCTGTCTTGCTAGTTGTTTGGCATAGGTTGTCCAGCACTGTAGGTTGCTGGTCGTTGAGTGAAGCTGGGTCTTGGTGTTGAGATGGAGATCTCTGGGAGATTTTCCCCTTTTGATATTACGTGGAGCTGGGAGGTCTCTTGTGGACCAGTGTCCTGAAGTTGGTTCTCCCACCTCAGAGACATAGCCCTGATGCCTGCCTGGAGCACCAAGAGCCTTTAATCCACATGGCTCAGAATAAAAGGAAGAAAAAATAGAAAGGAAAGAAAGAAAGGAAGGGAGGGAGGGAGGGAGGAAGGAAAAAAGGAAGGAAGGGAGAATGGAATAGAGGAAGGAAGGGAGGAAGAAAGGAAGAAAGAAAGAAGATAAAATAGTTATTAAAATAAAAAATAATTATCAAGAAAAAATATTTTAAAAGTTAAAAAAAAAACCCAAAAAATGGGTCGGACAGAACCCTAGGAGTAATGGTGAAAGCAAAGCTATACAGACAAAATCTCAAACAGCAGCACACGCACACACACTCACAAAAAGAGAAAAAGGGGAAAATAACAATATATCTTGCTCCCAAAGTCCACCTCCTCAATTTGGGATGATTTGCTGTGTATTCAGGTATTCCACAGATGAGAGCACTTCAAGCTGATTGTGGAGATTTAATCTGCTGCTCCTGAGGCTGCTGGGAGAGATCTCCCCCTCTCCTCTTTGTTTGCATAGCTCCCGGGGTTCAGCTTTGGACTTGGCCCCGCCTCTGCTCGTAGGTCACCTGAGGGCATCTGCTCTTTGCTCAGACATTACCGGGTTAAAGAAGCAGCTGATTCGGGGGCTCTGGCTCACTCAGGCCGGGGGGAGGGAGGGCTACGGATGTGGGGCAAGCCTGCAGCGGCAGAGGCCGACGTGACGTTGCACCACCAGCCTGAGGCGCGCCGTGCGTTATCCCGTGGAAGTTGTCCGTGGATCCCGGGACCCTGGCAATGGGGGGCTGCACAGGCTCCCGGGAGGGGCGGTGTGGAGAGTGACCTGTGCTTGTGCACAGGGTTCTTGGTGGCGGCAGCAGCAGCCTTGGAGTATCGTGCCTGTCTCTGGGGTCCGCGCTGATAGCCGCGGCTTGCGCCCGTTTCTGGAGCTCCTTTATGCGGCACGCTTAAACCCCTCTTCTCGCGCACCAGGAAACCAAGAGGCAAGAAAAACTCTCTTGCCTCTTCGGCAGCTCCAGACTTCTCCCGGACTCCCTGCCGGCTAGCCGTGGCACACTAACCCCTTCAAGCTGTGTTCACGCTGCCAGCCCCAGTCCTCTCCCTTCCGACCGAAGCCCGAGCCTCTCCCAGACCCCGCCTGCCCCGGCGGGTGAGCAGACAAGCCTCTCAGGCTGGTGAGTGCTGGTTGGCACCGATCCTCTGCGGGAATCTCTCCGCTTTGCCCTCCGCACCCCTGTAACTGCGCTCTCCTCCGTGGCTGGAAGGTCCCCCGCTCTGCCACCCGCAGTCTCCACCCGCGAAGGGGCTTCTGGTGTGTGGAGACCTTTCCTCCTTCACAGCTCCCTCCCACTGGTGCAGGTTCCGTCCCTATTCTTTTTGTCTGTTTATTCTTTTTGCTTTTGCCCTACCCAGGTACGTGGGGAGTTTCTTGCCTTTTGGAAGGTCTGAGGTCTTTTGCCAGCGTTCAGTGGGTGTTCTGTAGGAGCAGTTCCACGTGGAAATGTATTTCTGATGTGTCTGTGGGGAGGAAGGTGATCTCTGCGTCTTACTCTTACGCCATCTTGAAGCTCCTCTCCCATGTAGAAGTTTTAGGATTATAATTCTTTTCCTAAATTTGTTTCTAATTTTATTTGCCTGTCATATTTTCTACTCTTTTAAATGCTATTATAAATGGAGTTGTCTTCTGAATTTCATTTTTTGATTGTTCATTGCTACTGTATAAAAAATACAACTGTATTTTGTATGTTGCTTTGTACCCTGCAACCTGGTTTACTGTTTTTATAATTCGAATAGTTTTCTACTGAATTGCTTAAGATTTTGTATATCTAAGGGTATATCATCTGCAAAAAGAGATGGTTTTACTTGTTTTCCAATCTGGATGATATTCCTTCCTTTCTTTCTTTCTTTTTTTTTTTTTTTTAATTTAAAAAATTTTCCCAATTACCCTGAGTGAATAACCAATGCAATGCTGAATAGAGGGGCAAGAGTAGACTGTCTTGTCTTGTTCCTAGTCTTAGGGAGAAAACTTTCATTTTTTTCATGGCTAAGTAAGGTATAAGCCTTGTTTTGTTTTTTGTTTGTTTTTTTTTAATAGGTCGATTTTATCAATTTGAGGAAATTCACTTCTATTCCTAGTCTGTTGAGTATTTTTATGATGAAAGTCTTTTGGATTTTGTCAAGTAAACCTGTAGATTAGCCATATCAGATAATTGGCTCATTGTAATGAGGGAAACTGTATACCAGAAGAGCTGTAGTTTATCTCATCCCTATCCCAAAAGAGAAGGAAAAATAATTATAAGAGGATTTTTAGAAAAAGGTGAGTTTAGGCAAAATTTAAGTAATATTTTGTTAGGCTTAAAGTAAAACAAGGCTATGTGTACTCTCTAGAGTTCAACATCAGGTCTGGAGGGTGAACTGGACCCAGAATCTTGTTTCTCTGGAAACTATATAGTAAGATATATGTGGAATGTCATGTCCAGAAACTTTTTATTTTAAGCTCTGTACCTGGGTTATAAATTGAGCCTGCTTCTCTGTGTCTTGAGATCCTCCAGACAAGATTGAGATGTTTCATACTACTGACATAATTTCCAGCAACAAACTTCCTGATATTCTTTGGCTTTAGAAAATAAGCCAGTGAATAAGAGAATATTATACTCTCAATGGGGAGACCATTACAGTTGTAGCATGTCCTTGGGATAAATATTATTTTGTGTTAACTTTGTGTTAGGATTTATCTGTGACAGTTATTCCAGCTAGATGACTGGCAATGTTTTGTACATGTGGCTCCCTCCCAAGAATACTTCACTGGCTTTCCCATTTTGTAGACTCTTATCCTGCCTTTACAACACTGCACAGGTAGGAAGGAGCTGTTTTCTCTTCTTCAGTGATGATGAGATGAAGGTGTTTTCTCTATGAAGTCCTTGGCTACCTGCCAAAATAGCACCGTAATAGTTATTTTCTGAATTATGCCTATTCTACATCCTTGAGTTCCAATGCTGTATTCTACATCATTGAGTTAACTCTGTATTAATTTACTCTATTCAGTATTTCAGGACTGGTTGATGGAATAAATAGGCATTTTACTTTAGTTTTCAGACTACGTAATTATCTGCCAGGACCAGTGACTCAAAGTACTTATTTTACCTGTTCAACTGATTCAGGAACTTTAGTGTTCATGCACACGCATGCACACACACACACGTATCACGTGATGCCTGTTATAATGTTAATTTATAAGAATGCCTGCCAAAGTTATATATATATTCTTTCTTAAATATGCTAAGAGTACTAACTCAGAGAAAAACATAATATGAAGGAATGTCTATCATAAAATAGACATTAATGTCTTTATGTTATCTCAACTAAAATATTCTCATGATTTTAAAATTTAATATTTTCATGATTTAAAAAAATATATGTATATAGTCCTTTTCAAATTTTTTTCCCTTATATGTTATTACAAAATATTGAGTATAGTTCCCTGTGCTATACAGTAGGTCTTTGTGGTTATCTATTTTATATATAGTGGTGTGTGGTTTATGTTTGTTGTGTTTTGTTTGTTTGTTTGTTTGTTTTTTGTGATATGCGGGCCTCTCACTGCTGTGGCCCCTCCCGTTGCGAAGCACAGGCTCCGGACGCACAGGCTCAGTGGCCACGGCTCACGGGCCCAGCCGCTCTGCGGCATGTGGGATCTTCCCGGACCGGGGCACAAACCCGCGTCCCCCGCACCGGCAGGCGGACTCCCAACCACTGCGCCACCAGGGAAGCCCTGGTTTATGTTTTAATTGGCCATTTGCTAATGACAAATACAATTTTTATAGGGAGTTAAATACCTTTTTAAAAATTAATTAGTTTATTTATATTTATTTTTGGCTGTGTTGGGTTTTTATTGCTGCATGCGGGCTTTCTCTAGTTGCAGCGAGCAGGGGCTACTCTTCGTTGTAGTGCATGGGCTTCTTATTGCAGTGGCTTCTCTTGTTGTGGAGCATGGGCCCTAGGCATGCGGGCTTTGGTAGTTGCAGCACACAGGCTCAGTAGATGTGGCTTGCAGGCCCTATATCACAGGCTCAGTAGTTGTGGCACACGGGCTTAGGTGCTCCGTGGCATGTGGGATCTTCCCAGACTAGGGATCGAATCCATGTCTCCTGCATTGGCAGGCGGATTCTTAACCACTGCGCCACCATGGAAGTCCCCTAAATATCTTTTTAAGAGATAAATATTTTAAAATGTAGCACCAGATTATGATTAAGTGTACTGTCAGGTTGTCATCTATTACAAAAAATAAAACAAAAGAGATTATACCTGGACAGTGAGATGTATTATGTACTCTAGTAACCTTGGAACTATGTCAGCCATAGAAAAGAAGCATCTGCTTCATCTCAATGGTAATACCAACTGGTTTCTTCCTGAGTTGGCAGGAAAAAGTGGCCATGAAGTAGATCTGTCAAAGTCAGTGGAAGGGGAAGATACAAAATGAGGGCGAATTAATAATTTTGATGTGCTTGGAGTTTTTCAGAGCTATGCTATTTCTTATTCTATTTGTGGATGATGAAAGAGTGGAATGCTGCTTATAATACAAATAGAGTTGGCTTCATTTCTGAAATGATATTAAAGTGCGAAAAATACAGTGGAATAGATGATTTATTAATTAATAATTGAAATACTTTTGATCATTATCAACCTCCCACCTACTCACCTCAAATAGGAATACCATATGATTCATATAAGCAAAGCTTAATGAATTTTATTATGATTGTGTTTTATAATGTTTTCTTCCATCATCTCTGGCCTAGGTTTCCATACTAATCACCCACATTAATTTCTTATAAGTAGTTTTGTTGATTGTGTGAGAGGTTATTCATGGTAAATTACTAGTGATACAATTTACCCAGAGTCAGACAAGTTGAATCTAATGAATCATTTGTTTGGTTCCAGCTTGATGTACATTGAGAATAGGCAATAGCTGCTATAAATCCATCTCTAAATAATGGTGCTGAAGAATATAGGCTTATGGAAGCACATGGACCTGTGTTAAAAATCTTGCTTCAATACTATTCATTCTGTGACCATAGGTTTCAGTTTTCTTCTTAGGAAAAAGGAACAATAAAACTAACTTCACAGAGTAGATTTACACATAAAGTGATGTATGCAAAGCAATTACACAATTCCTAGCAGAAAGACAGTGTCCAATAAATGGCAAATATTAATTTTATTATTAGTGGATTTTCCTCTGTTGCATGTAGAAAAACAACAAAAGGACAAAATTTTAATAAAGTTCAAGAAATGTAGTTCAAAAGGTTTTAATATTGTTTTGCTCTCCCACTAAATCCTACTGACCACCAAAGTAAACATTTACCCATCTCAAACCTGAAAACAGCTCTTTTCATCTACCTGTTTTCAGAAGAGCTTAATAATTCTTTTGAGATTCCTTAAGAGAAAAGCAATAGAAAGACTCTGCCTGTTATAATGTTAATTTCTCAGTATGACTGCCAAAGTTATATATATTCTTTCTTAAATTAAATATGCTAAGAGTACTAACTGAGAAAAACAGATAATATGAAGGAAAAACTATAATAATTTGGTTATACTTAAAGATGTACTCAAAGCACCTCTATGAAAAATAAAGCAGCCACTTATGTTATCCTAGTGATTGGAAACACAGTTTTAAGAAATAATTACTTTCGTTTTTCATACTGTCACTTTTATGTATTAGACTATGGGCACTACCATTTATCTTTTTCTGTCAACATTAAAGCATGCCTTAGCTCACAATTAATTTTATTTTCTTTTGTTTTTGTATCACATTAGTCGAATAGAATTAAAAAAATTCATTTCATTAACTTATTAAAACATTCTCTACCATGGTTTGATAGTTGCAAGTGTAGAGTTGTATTTTGGCTTTTTGATACTTTGTTGTAGTTTTTGATGTGTTTGTTTTTCCTTGATGTCTCTAGATACAGTATCAAGATAAAACTCATTATGATTGTACTTAAATGGTATCTCTGACATATGATTTTCAAAAGCATCGCTAAATTGTTGCACACTGGATACTTTTTGAAAATTAATTACTAAAATATGAAAATAAAAGAGAGCCACCATTTTCCTAAATAAAAGGCAATTACTTAATTAAGTTTTTTTTGGATAAGAATATTCAGTCTTTAATTCATGTTTTTGTATAAACTTCTCCATGAGCAGTTCACAGCTCAGTTTTATAGTGTGTAATCAGCTGTCATTGTAGGTATTATGTAGCATTATATAGGCATCATAATTATTATATTTTTGCTTTTTCTGTTCAGAAGGCAAGTCTTTTGTAGATAAAAGTATAAATTTTTTCTTTTCTTTCCCCCATCAGATGTGGGTTCTGTTGAAGGACTTGCCTATCACAGAGCCTGGGATACACTGTACTGGACCAGCTCCACTACCTCATCCATCACCAGGCACACAGTGGACCAGACTCGGCCTGGAGCATTTGATAGGGAAGCCGTCATTGCTATGTCAGAGGATGACCATCCTCATGTGCTAGCCCTAGATGAATGCCAAAAGTAAGAAATTTGTATTTCTTCATTATAAGTCAAAGACTATCAAAGTTATGTTAATTTTAAAGAGAATTAGCTTTTAACATACAGATTTCCTTTGAAGTTCTCTTTTCAAAATTCATAAAACTTTTTTATAAGAGTATTATACATGTGGATAATTGAAATCTGAACTCTTTAAATGCCAGGCATCACCTCCATGAGAGATTCAGTAAAAGCAAAATTAAAGGATAAAAGGGAAAATAGAGACAATACTGTGATTGAATAGACATTTTTCATATATGAAAAAGACATTAATGCATCACTGATTGAAATGATAAATTTGAAACAAAAGTAAAACTATTAGCAAGTATTGAAACCTAAAACGTGTTTCTGTAATTCAAGTCAGTAATTTTAACAGTTGGGGATCTGTCCAATTGAAATACAGGGGAAATAAATAACAGCAATAGATCTTTGTGTGCAACTATAATTTCAACATTAGATACTTGACAATAGTCTACATGGTCCACATTGGTTTGATGATATATTGTGCAGGTATTTATAATAATACTTATGAAGAATTCATGGCAAGAAAAAATGCTCAGGCTATAGTATAAAATGTATAAAAAATAAAACAAATTAGAAAAAAGTTATGTTTCGGGGGATGCTATAAAGAAAGCAATTATATGAAAACTGAAGAATGAAGCTCAGGTTAAGTAGAAAACAAATATGTCTATGGAGTTTCACTCTTATGCAATATGGTAGGAATATTTGTTAACTACTAGAAAGTGCTTTTACTCTTAAACTAAACAAGGACACAGAAATTAGACCAATCTGGTTTCACTGAGCAGAAACAGAAGAACTTATTTTAGGTGTGTTGAAGAAAAATGGAAGAATGAAAAACAATGACTGATAAACTCTAACCCTGATCACTTGAGAGAAGAAAAGAGCACATGAATTACTCACTGTGAGAATAACTCAATCTGGATACTCTTATAGAACTAGAGATGAGAATTGACTTACTTTACTTAATTAAACATATTTAACTTATAAATTAAGACTCTAAAGTTTGAGAGATGCAGGTGAAGAGAAGGTTGACTCCTCACACAGATTTGGTTACTTAGTTCAGGTGGACACAGGCCTTTAGATGCCTGGGCAGAGCTAGTTCTGCTCACACCACTGCCCTATCACTAGCGCTTCTTGTTGAGTCAGCTACATTGATCCACCAGGAGAATCTTAGGACAATAATAAATATCCTAAAGTTGATCAAAGGAATTTATAAGACAATTTTCAGGTAAACATGAGGGAGATCACTGATGATATTATACATGATTAATTTTAATTGATAAGTGCTTTATCCTATAATTATCAGTTACATAGGCTAAAATTACACTTTCATCTTATATATGGTGAACTGTAAATTAGAATTAAACACACTAAAGTATTTTAATTGAAAAATTATATGTAATTAAAGTTTAAAGTATACAAATATTTTTATCATTAAACATATTAATGGCACCTTCAAATCACTTTCATATGTTAGTTGATTAACAGAAATTTTAAAATCAAATCAATTTCTAGATGAAAGACTACTTGAGTTCAAAACTTGGCTCTGTAACTATAACTAATATTCAATCTATCTGGCCTCTGTTTTCTTATATGTGAAAGGGTGAATTAAAGAAGTACTAATACCTTGGAAATTCTGTAATTCTAAAGCCCACAATCTAGAAAAATATTGCAAATAAATTGTGTATTTAATACCTCATATTATTTGGATAACTTTTTAAACTAAATTTTTCATTTTAGTTACAAGTTCATTTCAAGTTACAAGATGTGGTTAAAAATACTCCATGATTTAAGAAAGTGGAATGACATTTTTTTTTTTTTTCAAATTTCCTGATTCATAGAACAAACTATTTTGACACTTTCTCACTTAGAACATTTTTATGTTCCACAGAATAGATTAAAATGCTATGAAGTATTTTAATAAAGAGCATAGATGACCCAGCTTTCCCTAATTGGTGGGGGTTAGTTTTTAAATTAGCAAGTAGAAAAGTTTTTTTGTGTGTGTATGAAGTTGAGTATTGTCTAGTAATAAGTTTTTGCATAATACTCAAAAACCATATATTGAATAATTATGTTGGCTATAATCCTACATTGTCTTTACATGTCTTTACATAGGAATGATATATGCAATCTTGCTGTAAATATGAAATACTATTCCAATTAGTTTTTCTTTGTATTTATTAAACATATTTTTTCGGGCTTCCCTGGTGGCGCAGTGGTTGAGAATCCGCCTGCCGATGCAGGAGACACGGGTTCGTGCCCTGGTCCGGGAGGATCCCACATGCCGCGGAGCAACTAAGCCCGTGAGCCATGGCCGCTGAGCCTGTGCGTCCGGAGCCTGTGCTCCGCAACGGGAAGAGGCCACAACAGAGAGAGGCCCGCATACCGCAAAAAAAAAAAAAAAAAAAAAAACATATTTTTTCAAAATGTAAAGCAGCCTGCCTGTCAGCCTCCCTCCTTCCCTTCTTCCTTTCTTTCTTCCCTTTCTCCCTTCCTCCTCCCCTTCCTTCTTCCCTCCCTCCCTCCATTCTTTTCTTCTTTCCTTCAGTTCAAAAACTGATCTTCAAATAAACTGTTAGGTACTCCTAAATATAAAGGGGGAGAAAGAAGAACTGTTTCAGTAAAAGCAGGCCTTGGAGACTCGAACCCTATAGCCTCTCCACTCTTCCAGTGACCTTTAAAGGCTTCCATAGACTCCTAGGCCTTCTTCAAAGAATAGTTGACAAACACTGATTTAAAATATTCTAGAAAATCTGTAAGTAACAGATACTATGTTTAAGGATTTGAGAGTAACCCCTGGAGTTCTAGAAACAGCCTTGTAATTTATAGAAAAATCACACTGATAAACAGAGGAGGGAAAAAATACATTAAAGAAATATGGGAGTTTAGTAATTTCTCTAAAACATATACAGAGAAGAATGCAGAATTTAAAAAGTAAACCTAGAAGGAGAGAGGGATTTTGATTTTCACCAACTGAAGGAGAGAAATGTTGTTAGGTTAAGAGCAATGTCCAAAATGATAACACAGGATCTGCTGAGGCATTATAATAATAAGTTAGAGTGTATTTGCAGTTCATAGAAAATTTAAAATAACTATTTTTGTCCCTGATTAAAATAAATCTTTACTGTGCATCAAACTGATTCAATTTAATTAAATTACTATTTGAGAGATAATTGTTTTTCAGAAATATTTTCCAGGTCATTTAAGAACTGAGAAAAAGATACATGCATCTATAATATACATATTTCCCCTTATTACTAAAACTTCCTCAAGGGTCATAGAGTATGAGATAAATAATTTTGCTTCTTTTTAAATAATTTGACATTGCCATGTTTCTACTAATGTTACTGTTCATGAAAATTTTAATCTGTTATCACAATTTTCATTTTCATTAGTTTAATGTTTTGGACCAACTGGAATGAGCAGCATCCAAGTATCATGAGATCTACTCTGATTGGGAAAAATGCTCAAGTGGTGGTCAGTACAGACATACTCACTCCAAATGGACTCACCATTGACCACCGTGCAGAGAAGCTGTATTTCTCAGATGGCAGCCTAGGAAAAATTGAAAGGTGTGAATATGATGGATCCCAGAGACATGTAAGTTAACTGAGAATTTCTTGACTATAGATTTGAAAAATGATACATTTGGAAAACACATGCTTTATAGTGCCTAAAATATGCATATAAAGGGATTTTAAAATAGCTAATTGTTTGAACCAATACAACTGAATAATCTGTTCAGTGAAAAACAAAACAGCAGATAAAATTTTGAAAACTTTCTTTAAGTGCATTTGCTACCATGGAGACAGTCCAACTCTTATGGAGAAACAATAACTGATTTTCTCCTAGTTATGAATTGAATTGGTATTGTTAGAGTGACTTTTGTAAACTTCATTGTTATTTATAATTTTTAAAATGTGAAATGAAATTGGTTAGTTGCCCTAGGATAAAAGAACATTAGAAAGTAATGAAATGATCCTCTGTGTTTGGGTCCTCAAAGCAACCGCAGAAGCTTTGAAGAGAGAAGAGTGGAATTCCTTTCACAGTCAGGCTCATTCTCCGTCTCTTCTCTGAATTCCAAATAAAATGTTAATGGGAGTGTCTTTATGCTGCTTCCGGAGAACATTTACAGGAGATATTTAGGGCCTGTAGAATGGTGAACGTCCAGTGCCTCACCTTATCTTATGAGGACGGTAGCCCTTGGCAACTGGGAAAACTCAGGGTTCAGAAGGGTAAGATTTGGGTTGTTACACCACTGGAGGAGTCTACCCCAGCCTCTCTTCACCAGTGCATGCTTGAATGACAAAATGATCCTGAGGCTCTTAGCTCTTCCACTGAGTTTCTGGAAGGACCATCTTCGTGGGCCATATTTTCTCTATCATAACTACAGTGCCTTATGGTATTAAAGCAACATAGAGAACACGTATGAATAGCTGTGGCAATATTTCAATAAAACTTTATCTACAGAAACAGGCAACCAAACAGCAGGCCATATTTGCTAACACCTGATTTATACCATTAAGCACACTGTTTAATTCAATTGAGTATATACCTGTACATATATATCTACATATTATATCTAAGATAGATATATATATCTATACCTACATACATATTAAATATGTAAATATACATACATTATATTATTTAGAGAAACATAGTTATTTATCTTAGGGCAACTAACTAAATGTATATATACATATATGTGCATAATGCATATACATATATTGCCTATATGTATATATATGTGTATATATAGATGTGTGTGTGTGTGTGTGTGTGTGCATGTATGTGTGTGTGAGTTTCCTGAAGAAGGAAAAGTGCATTGATTTACATTCTAGTACAGGCACCTCATCTAATTGTGGAGTGGATACTTAAAGTAGCAGTGATATAGTACAGTTGAATGCTTAAGGAAAATTGAAATAATCAGCTAAAATCTGATGAGTTCAGTTTATGGTAAAGGCGGTAACTGTGATCAAATAATTCTATGCCTAAATTCTTGGTCTGTCTTTTCATTTAAAGACCATGTGACCTAAGGCAAATTACTTAGTCTTTATGAATTTTAGTTTTCCAACATGCAAATTTTCTACCTAAATTTCAGGGTTATTATGAGTATATAGTGTGAAAATATATGCCTCAGAATACAGCAAAGAAATCCTAAATGAACTTAGTGGGTAATGCTTTTGAAAAATAGGTAAATCATTATCCTGGATATGATATTATTTTTTATTATGGCCTAATACAGAAAATGCTTCTGTAACTCCTCCTAACAACATTTTGTCCACTTTAACTTATTTTTTATATACATGGTTTTCTTTTCCCTCCTCAGTCTACTGTTATGTATGACACTTATAGCTACTCAAGGTGATCCAGTAATCAGATATCTCTAATCTAAATAACTCAAAGGCTTTCTTTTGACATTAAAAAATATGCACAGGGCTTCCCTGGTGGCGCAGTGGTTGAGAGTCCGCCTGCCAATGCAGGGGACACGGGTTTGTGCCCTGGTCCGGGAAGATCCCACATGCTGCGGAGCGGCTAGGCCCGTGAGCCATGGCCGCTGAGCCTGCGCAACCGGAGCCTGTGCTCCGCAACGGGAGAGGCCACAACAGTGAGAGGCCCGCGTAACCACCCCCCACCAAAAAAATGCACAGTTATGATTCCAACTCTCCATTTCCCATCCTTGTCTAAACCAGGTTAATATCTGGCTGGTTGTAGTTAACAATACTATATTGTACATTTGAAGTTGCTAAGAGAGTATATTTTTAAAGGTTTTACCGCCAAAAAAAAATTGTAACTATGTGAAGTGATGGATATATTAACTAAACTTATTGTGGTAATCATTTTGTGGTATATACATATATCAAATCATTATGTTCTATGCTTTAAACTTACATAATATTATATGTAAACTATATGCCAATAAAGCTGGACAGAAAGGTTTCTGTCCTCTAGAGATGAAAATGTTGAGTAGAGAACATTACTTTAAAGGATACAGGTGTATTCCCCCATACAACATTGATCCATTTTGTCTCAAAGTTAGAACTACATAATCCTTTTCCTCTTCTCCAGTAAATCAGCTTTACCATCAAAATTTCTGGTTGGGCCTAAAAATTGAGAAAATATTTCAATGTTTATTACATTCTTACATGAATCTCACTATTTTGCTGGTTTTCCAGATTCTATTGCCAGTGTTGATCATGGGTACCTTGAATTTACCATCAACTTATATACTCTTTGTGATATCCACAGTTTCCTATATTTTAGTCATGATTTTACAACTAGAACTTGTTATCTGTTCCTGAATTCCATTTTTTAATTGACGTGAATTTCTGAATACTTATTACACTTTAAATTGCCTGTCTTCGTGAACAATCAGCTTTTCATATAATCTGTTACTAATATAAGTGTAGAATTTTGAGGCTGAGAGTATAACTGAAGAGCTAGGTCATCTATTATTTTTAGAAAAGATTAAATATGCCATCTGACTTATGTTTCAAGATTTTAAAAAAGGATATTTCCTGAGAAAGAAAGAAATACTACTTATTCTGAAAAAAATATTCTGGGGATATGGCATAATATTATAGAAGTCTCAGAAACTCTAAAAACTCTTCTATTATCTGATAACTGTTGAAAAAGCGGACCAATTTGTCTAATACCCTATCCATTCACTCCCCAGTTTTATATTTTTAATTACATGTACAAAAGTGTGAACAATATCAATTATTAATTTGATTTGTGCCTATCCACTTGAGTTGAAGTCTTGGAAATCAAAGGATACCTTTTGGAGCAGATTTCTTTTTAAATCCTCACAGAACCTAAGAGCTCCTTATCTGAAAAACTTGCATGTAACCAGTTCATTCATCGTAATCTTCATTCGATCTCTCTGTACCAGGCCCTTTTGTATATGTGTGTGTGTTTCCTACTATGTCTGTTCCTCACTCCTATATGGTTCCCCTTGGGCGAAAATACTAGTGTAATTGATATATATCCATCCAATTACATATATATATACATACACATATATACATATAATACACATGCATGTATACATATATATTTAAAGTAGATCAAGTAACCAACATAATGAATTTCATTTTTACATTTTGGGAATTCACTGTACAAGGCACTGCTGAAATGTGTGATGGGGTATAATCATGGAGTTAAAAAGAATGATATTTAGGAAGTAAAAATATAGAAGGTTAAAATAGTCTATGAAAGACTTAAAATTCCAAGAAATATAAGAAGAGATGTAAAACATTGTTTAATTTATAAAGTCAAAAAGAACTGAGGCAATGAATGCATTATAAATGAGTGGCCAGAGAAATAATAATTTCAGAAAGAAACATTTCCTTTGCATAGATGTATATTTTCTAGCTTTGGATGACACAGATGATCATAGAGCAGTTGCAGAAACAGAGAGATCAGATATCCCCAGGGGAGGTGACAGACTGGAAAGAAGCTAGACATTAAAATCTGAAATATTTGAGAGAGCATCTTCTTTAATGAAAAGAAAGCAAGCTATTTATTAAGTTAATTGATAAAGTTTGGAGAGATTCTTGTAAATCTAGGCATTTTGAGCCTGCAAAGTCAGTACAGTGCTATTCCTTTCCCAAAGTGTGTTTGAAGAGCCCGTCTTCTCTTGAATATCCATAGGAATTAAACTGTGGTCAAGCACTGTTTTTAAACTCTGGTTTCAACAGTCTGATAGGCTTAATTCCTGCATTACATCTTAAAGCCTTTAAATGCTCATGTACATTATAAATCTTTAGAATGGAACACAGTTATGTAGCTTTGTTCTTATCAGGAAATCATTTTTTTTAACATGGTATGCTATGGGCTTAAGTGTTTGTAGGGATTTGAAAAATACTGATATACTATTTATAAGTCACTTAGTTTATTAGAGGAATATTACAGAACCCATTACTAATCAGTAGATTAGGGAAAGAGATCCTTTCAAACATCAAAAGAGAAATCAGAAAAAAAATGTGTTTTTTAAAATACATTTTACCTTTTCTATTATACTTATCTGATAATATTTAGCTAAACAAATTCATTCATAGGTTTAATTTCTTTTGTCAAACTCAGACTTAGATTTTATTTTTTCTGTTTCATCTTATAGTGAGGTCATAATAAAATACAAGTACACACAGTTTAAATCTGACCTGTATTGATAAAAATATACAATAATTGGCTGGGTTTTTTTTTTTTAATTTTAAATACACATTAACTTGTATGGTGGTCCTACCTATAAATTTTATTGAGGAAAGCATTCTCTGTTTAACAGTATACAATTGTTTAACAGTATACAATTGAATGCTTTTGTGTGATCTAGTTATTAGGGAAAAAAACAGATAATAATTTCATTCTGTTTTATTTTTATTTCTGTTCTATATCTGTTGTTCCAGTAGATGAAACAATCACTAATGTTGACAGGGGCTAAGACAGCATGATTATAGCCTTTCTCCCTGGTGTTACCTTGTAAGTGTTAATCATTTCTTGGAAGACATTTGCTACCTGAGTGACACAAACCCTTCCAGAAGAGATGTTGTTTATATTCCTAGAAATTGCAATTGCTGATGTTTCTTACTTTTGACATTCTTTTAGAAACTTTGTCCAGAGGTTTTTTTTTTTGGGGGGGGGGTTTGCTTTGGTTCTTTTTCACAGTATATTCCCAGGTAGAAAAAATAAGTCCTAAGACCTATCTTTAGAATGAGAAGGATACAGGATAATCTGTCTTCTAGATAAACACATTCTGATGACATGAACTCTTTTGACTGACAATAGGAAAAATAGTTTTTTTTAATTAGTCAATTAAAAGTAAGATCAAACACAAGAATATTTGATGTCCTATTTTTTATGGCACCAAATATTTTCTTTCTCCTTATAGAATCAGTTATTTCATTCCATAAGTGAATCAAGAAATAGATCTATCTATCATCTATCTCTCTATATATCTATCTATCTATCCATCCATCTATATCTTCTACCTAATCTGTAAATGTCTATGCTATCTACTCTTTTTGATAATATAGTTTTATTTATGATATGAAACCTAGAGGGCCTGAACTCTGAAACTTATAGAATAAGTTTTGATGCCCAGAAAAGTGAATTTTCTGACGACATGTTAAGATTGAATTAGTCAATTCAAAACCATGTCCTGTCACCAAAGAAAAGGCATTGGGGTTTCAACTTTAAAAAAAATGTAAAACATTTTAATTTAACAGTTTAAATGTTTGATTTAAAAATCAGTGTCAGCATAAGCAGTCACTAAAAAGTTAAGTGAACTGGAAAGTTTTCCACCATTAACTGGAATAATCCAATATTATTTCACAAATTAGGAAACTCAGGCCCCAAAAGGCTATGTTAATTTCTAATGTTCCTGTGTCCAATATCTAATGCCAGTTATAATTCCCAACTCTCTATTAGAGCCAATATTATTGTTATTATTTATTTTGTTTATTATTATTTTATTATTATTATTTATTTTTTAATTTTAATTTTTTGGCCAAGCTGTGCAGCAGGTGGGGATCTTAGTTCTGCAACCAGGGATCAAACCCTCACCCCCTGCAGTAGAAGTGTGGAGTATTAAACACTGGACCACAGGGAAGTCCCCCAATGTCCCTTTTTTTAATTAACAAAATGTTCTATAACATTCCCATTCCTATCGAAAATGAAATTTTATATTATATCTATATATAGGTAGATAACTTTTCAAAACTCAAATTAATATCTAAGTATAAATAAATAAATATAAAGTAATTTATAATAAAATAGGACATATTCCAATATGTAAATGTGCAAAAATAAGAGAGAAAACATGAGCAAGTGATCAAGATCTTTTCACTTATGCATAGAATCGTCATGAATGTGACAGCTGTGAAGGCAGACTCATATCAGGTGTGTTGTACTGGATACTCAAGTACTGAGAGCAGTGCTGCCTTCGGTGATGTATTTTCAAAATTGGTAATGAGTTCTTGATAAAATTCTAAACAAAATGAAGTGAAGCCATCCCTCACTTTACATGGAATGTGACTGCCTCCATTGTACATCACTAAGATGGAAAATTGTTTTAAATGAAACATGAAGAAAAGTCTTCTGACAGCAAGTGATCTTTCTACTCTATCTCTAATGCCTCAAACACATGGGATGCTGGGCCTATCAACAACTAGATGGACCATAGCCGAGAAGGAAGAGTGTCTGTTTGTTAGTGGAAGCATTCTGTGAACTTGAATTCTAACAGATGAGCCAGTGGAATATAAGGAACTGACTATATCCATTGTCTGCTGTATAACAGGCGTGCAGTCAGGTATATTACAAATGAGTCCATTGACTACCAAATCCTGTAGGACTGCTGAAAACTCAGGTGTTTTATTGCCTTTGATGTATCTTTGAATTCAAGAGGCACCATTCAATATTCAGATTATTATATCCAGTATTATCTTTGATACATTTCAAGTGTCCTTGGATATTAATAGTTATTCAAATTACAATCTGAACTTAACAACTTTCTAATATTTAAATAATCTTAATAACTTTCTAATGTTTAAGGATAATAAATGAATAAATAGAAATGTGATAAAAAAGGAACGAATAAGACAATATAATTCTATGAATCCATTAAAAATGATGACATGAAATATACCTATTTCATGGGAGATTCAGTATCTATGAAGTGAAAAACATAGACTGAACAAATTAACACACTGTCACCCAGTGAACCTGGACATTGTTGTTTTACTGTATGAAGTTCTAAATCTTATTGAAGCCTTTTGTCTTAACTGGCTTTCTCTGACACCACTCTGACAGAGGAAAGTAAGAGCTCTTGCCTTGTTACTGTCAGGTCGAGGAGGACACCTAGGTCCCTCACCTAGCCTCTGTTGACACCTGAGGCAGAATTGGGACTTCTCTACTTCTGGATGGGGATGTGAGTTCCAGCTCCCCACTGGGTGTCCACTGTCACCACTGTGGAGGTGACCTCATTACCACCAGATGACATGGAAATCCAGATTCTCCTCTGTGCTTCTTCTGACATCACTCCAGTGGGGAGGGAGTGGGTACGGCATTACTGCCAGGTGTGGGTGGAAGTCCAGTCTTCCCACTTGGCCTTTGCTGGTGTGGTGTGGATGGGTCACAGGTTTTTTTTTTTTTTTTTTTTTAACGTGGTATTTGCCTAGAGTAGAGCAGTTACCATCTAAAATTTTCTGCCTTACTAGTTAGAATCTTGCCTGGTCTTTTGGCTTCAGAGAGCAGGCTTCTGTTCTTTTCTGTGCATTTAGCATTTTGGCATTTCTGGGTTGCCAGCTTATTCAGTTCCGAGTCTGGGATATATGAGGCAAAAATAAAACCCGCGGAACTCACCACCGTGTTGTCCCTTAGTCCCAAGGTCTATAGCTGGGCTGCTTTCTCCTGTCCACCTTTCAGTCTTCTTATATTAGTTTTATATATAATTTCCAGGTTTTTTAGCTGTACTTAGTGAGAGGAATCCAGAAAATATGTCTACTCCGTCTTCCCAGAAGCAGAAGTCAGTGTGCTTATAGATTTTTAGAAATTCAGAATAGAAAAAAGGATATGCCTCATATTTATTGTTTTATAAAATATTTTTAAAGATTTAAGCTATGTTCTACAAGTCTCTAAAACAGCAAAATGATTGTCTGTGTATTGACAGTAGATTTAATTGAGGTAAGATTTATTAAATCACACATGATGTGACATGATTTACTAGAATCCAAAGACATTGAAACACTGGTCCTCCATGTGAGAGAAACAAAGGTTGTGGAAATAAAGATGATGAATTTTGTTGTCTAAATTTTATCATCTAACTCTATGATGTGTACACATTATCACTGAGTGAATACAATAAAGTACATATGGTGATTATGACATTGCCAAATACAGGTGCCTGAGTGAGAATAAGAAGGGAGGGGGAAAAAATGTGAAATTGGTGTTAGATTAAATTGTTTTAATTCCTGGCTCTGGTTATAAAGAGATGTGTGATCTTCAGCAATTAAGTGTATCTTTCTGAATCTCAGGCTTTACATATTGAACTAGGTTCAAACTTTTCTTCCAAATTTAACCTTTTATGACTCTACCATTGGTTATGTGGAACTCAACTAGATAAGTCTTTGGATATATCTTTTCACACATTAATATGCATAATAAATGATGCCACATACTGTTTATTTTAACAAACAGTTAAATTTTAACAGTTTTAATAACAAAAGAGAGCATACTCCCTTTCAAGAAGCAGTATGATGTGGCAGAAATTAACAAGGTTAGATTGTAGAACTAGACATGTATTTGAAACTTGCATCCTTGACATATTGTTTAATAAACTTGGGGCATTTTCTTAACCTTTTTGTGCCTTAGTTTCTTCTGTAAAATAGGACTAATAGTTTATGCCTCACAGAGGATATTTTGAAGAGTTAGCTTTTATTATATGCAACCTGTTACCTGAGAATAGCCAACAAATATTAAATCTTATAAAACTCCCCTTGAATAATGAAAATTTAAAAATAAACTAAATTAAAAATTGTATAAAGATATTCACTACACACATATAAATTTATATGAGCATGAATTATATCAATTAGACTAAATCATAAATTACCTCATTGCCTCTTCTATAGGATTACTAGCATCTGAAGAATAGAATTTGTTTTTCATCTTTGTCTCTCCAAAAGCAAGTAGCCCAAAGTCTGGTACATTGCTGTATTCAGCAAATATTTGCTGAAGCAATGAGTAAATGGATGAATAAACTGAAAGAAAAATTATAAAAATGTTTCCCTGAATAAAATGAAAAAGTAAACTACTTAAAAAAAATAGACCAAAATCAAAACTTATCTATTTCAAAGACCTCAGCCATCCAGAATAGTTTTCTGAAACCTGTACAACTGATATTCCTATTTCGTAAGGTAAGAATGTTATTGCAGTAGGGTTAATGGTGTTTATTTTTAACACAATCCCTTTGATTTAAATCCACATACATTTTAGTGTTGGTTCAGCTTGGTTAGTCATGCAAATTAAAGTGTTACTGAAGCTGGATTCTCTCCATAGAGGTGTGTTCCTGGAGGAGAATAATGGTCAGTATCCAGGGCAACTAGTGTATTCACCCAGAAAATAACAGGTGTGCCCTCAGCATGTGATGCTGATACTGATGGATTGATTTAATATTTCTTGGAAGATTTCAATTTGTTAGGCATTAGACAGAATTTTCAAAAGTAGCCACCTGTCCCACCTGCCTCATTGTAGAAATTTAAATACAAAGATAAAAAGAACAGATAGCTAAGGAAAGCCATCCTGCACACACACACGTGTGTGTGTATCTATCCATATCTATATCTATCTAATTCTCTCTCTATATATATATAAATGAGTATAATGCTTACAGATTATTTTTCTTTGCAAACTAAACAGAAGGATAAGCAAATAAAAAAGTTTAAAACATATTTTCTTTGGTAAAATAAATTAGTAGATATGGGAAGAGTAAGAGATTAAAATTTTTTATATTTAAATTCAGGAAATTCTGAATTAACTTACATGAATTTTTTTCTTCTCTGAATTTTGAATTGTTCTTTAGCTGAGTTAATATGTTTCTTATTAGTTTTACATACATGTAAGTCAACATGAATTTATTTAAGCTTGAGACAATATCTGGACTTTTCTTTCTGTGTTTGGCTCTTGAAAACATTTAGAATGCCAGCAAACTGATTAAAACCAATTAACTAATTATTATTTCAACTATCTAAAAAATGATTTAAAGTAGTTTACAATAAAAGCTCGGGTATAATATGACTGTAAATAGATAACAAAAGAGTAAATTTATTCCTGAGCTTCCCAGCAGCCAAGACATTAGGGCAACCTATTAAGTTATACAGTACTTTGATTTAGTGTAATGGGACAAAATTGTTTAGCCAGAAAAATAGATGTTTTCTGTGGCCCTAAGATTTAAAAGATTATTGGAATGAGATCTTGTATTTACATGAGAACCTCTGAGAATATATAAAAGCTAATGAAAATTAAAATGCTTAATAATTTCTACTGGCACATATGAACAAATCCTCAAAAGAAATATGGCTGGCCATCAACATGTAAAATACATTTAATAATTTTCATTTAAGTTGTTCAATTACTAAAAAGACAAGCTAATATATAAAACTAAATGAAGTTAGTAAGATACAGGAGCTGAGTTATTGTGTAATTATTAAAGATCAAGAAATAATAAAAATGGAGGGGAAATGTAAATAATGTTAACTAAAGGTTAACTAAAGACTAAATAATTATTCATACGAAAGGGGGAACTGTTAAAAACAAGCAATACTGCAGATTCTTAGGCTAGTATTTCCACCAAGATTCAAACAGAATCCTATGACCACTAATGTAGCAGCTGCAAATTTGTATAGTCAATAGTTTATCCTGCTAAGATGGTAATTCCAGACATTGAGGGCCAAAGTATCCAGGTGTTTTCCTCCAGAATTAGGCACTGGAGCTGAGCACAAGTGAGGAAAGAAGGGCAAATCACTTCATGTGGTTCTACTAGCCATCTTGAAAAACTGAGTATTCAGCTGACCAGACCTTCTACCTCTGGGGCTGCTGAATGGAAGGAACATTACAGGGCTTGTTAGTTGAACAAAAAATAAACACCCCAGAATAACACTGCCTTGGTCAAGAGAAAAGAGCATACATTTCTTAATTTGTCAATGATATGCTAGAAAAAGTAGAACAATTTCTTAATACCAAATGTACAATAGAATCTCCTGGGGAGCTTTTGTGTAATCCAATACCTGAGCCCTCCCCCACGCTCCACCCCAGGACAATTGAATCAGAATTCCTGGAAGAGGCATGGGTTTTAATTTTAGTTTCCAGTTGATTTTCATGTGTAGTCAAAATTGGGATTTACCATAATAAGCTATTAGAAACATAAAGGAGAGTTTACTCAATGTGTAATTGAATATATGCTAAATGAGAATATCTATATCTGTATGTCTATATCTATATCTATATATTTTAAATCCTAGTCTGGATCTCGTGCTCCTGATTCTGAATTTCTAGGAGAGTTGGCATAAGAATTATCCCAATTTTGGTCTTTACAGTGCCTAGCACATTTTCCCCAAAATATGGAACTCTTATCATTGTTATTGGGTGATACACAGAAACAGCATCAATTTAAAGTTAATGATATAGTGTGAAAAACCATTCTATTCTTAGTGTTTTTTCAATCCTCTGACTTTGGAAGAAAAATTAAGTGTATCACTATATATATTTAACACCCCTGTGATGCTGTTACTGAGAGAGAGAGGGAGAGAGAGACAGAGACAGAAAGGGCAGGGGAGAGAACTCAGACTCAAATTTGGTGGGTAATGGTATTTAATTGTAATTTGATAGCATTGTTTCCATTTCTTTGTAGATATTTTGAGATTTGCATTCTATTTCTTTTAACCAATACTGAATTTCCCTTTATATAATGAGTCAATTTAATGAACAATTCAAGATAAATTATAGTAGAAGTTGTATTCAGATACAGGAAAAAAATGTGAAAACATTTTTCTCCATTCAGATTTGTAAAAAAACAGAGCCTGAAGCAAGAGTTCATATTTTGATTCCTTATTAGACATGCAATCCCAGGAAGTAGTAGTGAGGGAAGAAAAGAATGGTCTGAGAAGGAGGAAGAACATTTATGAAGAGGTGTGCTACAGAGCTGGCTACTTCTTAGTATCAAGTGCAATGGATTTCTTCATCTCCTGAGACCATCTTTAGAGAGACCATATAATCTATTGCACTTTAGTGTAGTCCATTGGCAAGTAGTGTCAAGGAAAGGAGATAAATATATCTGCTGGCCCTTTTCTCTTGCTCAGAGATTTGACCCAGGGTTATTAATTTCCTACCATCCTGGGGAGTGGTCAGAGGCTATAGGCACAGGCATGAAGTGAGAGCACTGTGCCCATATGAAGTTGTTTATCACATTAACTATAACCAAAAAAAGAAAGAAAGGAAGAAACAAAAAGTGGTCATGAATTCTAGAGCCAGCTGTGGCTGAGAGTATCCCGATGTGTTAAGTAAGGCATGTTTAATACAACAGCATTCAAGTGACTAAAGACTGGGAAACATTGTCCTAACAAGGAGTGCTCATTCAGGACAAGGGACAGTGTCCCACAGGCTTTATTCTGACCCTTGAAAATTTTAAATTTGTATAAACAGTACTCTTGTGTGTTTCAGTTGTTTCACAAAGGGTTTTTAATAATAGCTACCATTTAGTGGATGCCTAATTGTTTTAGTCTTCACTTGACATAATTATCACCAAAGCAGCTATTATTATTTCAGTTTTGCCAGTTAAGTAGTTGAAGCCCTGAAAAGTTAGCCAATTTGAGGTCAGAAATTAAACCACGTTCATAAGACACAAGGGTCCAAGTTCTTTCATCTACAGTGTATCATCTTACAAGTCCATGATCTAACCAAAAATGAATGTCCTTGCATATTTGCTACCTTTTTTCTGAACAGTTTTGTCATTAGGAAAGCATTAGCATTTTTTATTGTGTTTTAAATGCACTGATCCTGTTCTTAGACTAGAAGATATACAAACCTAAGATTGGGGGAATATGTTACTTAACAAATAAATGCTTCTCAAACTTTAATATGAATTCAAATCAACTGATAATCTTGTTAAAATGCAGATTCTGATTTAGTAGGTATGGTTTGGAGCCAGAGATTTTATATTCCTTAGAAGCTTCCATGCTTTTAGTAGCAAAGGTGTAAATGTTATTATCTACAAAATGTTTTATTGAGCTATAGATATCTGTAACATACAGTACAAGTAGTGAGGCAATCCTCAAACATTATGTGGCAGAGTTACTCTAAATATATTAAAAATTTTTCAATCCTGAAATTTCTAGAAAGGGAAATAGCAGCATCGATATGGGGCAGGAGGAAGGTAAGGGGTGGCCGTGGAGAAATGGTGTTACCGAACAAAGTTCGTGTGCTTGGTGCACAGTGAGGCCAAACAAACCAAAAGTTCAGAGTTTGGAGCAGAGAATGGTTTATTGCAGGGCCAAGCAAGGAGAACGAGTGGCTCATGCTCAAAAACCCCGAACTCTCTGATGGTTTTGGGGGAGAAGTTTTTGGTTTGTTTTTTATTTTGGTACGTGGGCCTCTCACTGTTGTGGCTTCTCCTGTTGCGGAGCACAGGCTCTGGACGCGCAGGCTCAGCGGCCATGGCTCACGGGCCCAGCCGCTCCACGGCATGTGGAATCTTCCCGGACTGGGGCACGAACCCATGTCCCCTGCATCGGCAGGCGGACTGTCAACGCACTGCGCCACCGGGGAGGCCCGGGGGGAGAAGTTTTTATAGGCAAAATTTGGGGTGGGAGCTGCAGGGTATGTGACTTTCTTCTGATTGGTTGGTGGTAAGGTAGCAGGGCGGTGCTCCAGGAGTCTTGTGCTCAGCCTAAAGTTGCCATCCTCCACTTGGGTGGTGTCTTAGTTCTGCAGAAGAAGTCAAAGATATTGTTTTGTATATCCCTTGAGGAGCACCAGAACCCTGCCCCAAGGCTGCACTGTTGTTTCTTGACTGCTCCTCTCTTGTTTCTGCATTCCCTCCCTTCCCTGATTAGCAGTTGTTTGATCCTGCCCTTTGGAACTCAGGGAAGGTCATGGAGGCTGAATGAAGCCCATTTCCTACAAGCAAGAAATGGGGGACACAGAAAGGCTTTGTATCCAGGAGCCCCACAGGGTCCTGCATGGTTTCAGTGCAGAACAGAATTTGACTACAGATGCTCCTGTGTTGTCAAACAGGCCCAGCTTTATGATGAGATGGATTTAGTGAATGAAGTAATTTTTATCTAGCTCAATAAATGTTCATTGAATGAAAGGAAGACAGACTTAATTATCAATAATTACAATAGAAAAACAAGTCATAGGAAAAGAAATAACGTTACCTTGATTTATCAGTCTAAAGCCATTTAGAAAATTATGCGGAAGAAGCTTTCAATTCTGACTTCAGATCCTCCTACTCTGTCTTCTTATATCAAACTTAAATAGAGGAAGTAAATAAAAGCAACAATGCAAGGTTCATGTCTGTAGCTCAGCTCCTGGAGGGCTCACCCTGCTGATATACTGCTGTAATAAATTACACAACTGGTGTGTTTCTTTTGATTTATTACTGCAATAGATCATGAGTGTGATGACTGACATAAACATGTGTTCTGTAGACAGCTGGGCGTCATGATATTTTATTTCTTTTTCCTCATTTTCAAGTGCTTAGTTTGGAAAGTAAGAAAGAAAACAAATTGACAAATGCAGGAGGATGTTTCTGAAGCAGCTTCCCTACAGACTCTTGAAGTTAATAGCTTTTAAATTGAGAAATCCCAGGGCTCTTCTTGCTTCCAGTCCCTCTCAAAGGACTATTTTAAAAAGATTTTTAAAAAATATGAACTCACATGAATAAGGTTTTGTGAAATCAAGCTGTAGGACTCTTTTTTCTTTTTTTTTTGACATACTGACAGACTTCAGCTTCATTTCCTTATTCTTTGAGCCATTATGAGCTATCATGAAAATTGGAATTACAGACATTTAAAATCAAAGTAATTACCTAATAGGCTGTTATACCCCTACTTTGAAAAGGAAAGTATTTATTCTGTCATGAGTCCAATCATTTTCTTAAACTTAGAATTTTTGCTGAGGTGTAAATTATCTCTTTTTCTTTCACGGTTGAAACCGTGCTTTATCATGGATCCCGAGAGCATTTCTGCAGTTGGACACACTAGGCCTTGTAATAATGTATGTGTCATCTAGTCTCTCTGCAATTTGTATCTATCTGGATAGCTGTGTGAAATGCATGCTATTATTTGATCAGAAGAATTTCTTTGTCCCTCATCAACATTTAATATTACCATTCTTTGTTTTGTCAAGAACTGTGAGGGTTCTGAGATGTTACCTCACTTGCAGAATTATGTACTTATACGTATGAATTTTGTAGAAACACAAGACATTGAGTCAAGGAAAATTGTTCTTTATTGATACTTATAACCAGATCAATAGCCAGAGTAAAAATAAAGAATTGGTGCTTAACATCTAGACTAGCAGCAAAATAATGAGAGCTGATAAAAATCTTTCAAAGTGGGTGGCAAGTTACATCCCATAAACGAAGAATGGAAAGCAATGCATTTTGTTCATTTATAAATAGGACAGAGAGAGCCATCTCCTTTCCCTCCCAACAAGAGTGAGGGGAAAAACAAAAATTTTACTCCTTTGAGACTGAATGGAAATGTTCCTGGTATCTCACCCTAACCTTTTGAAGTGTAAATACATATTTTCAAGGGCCTAAGAGTCTCCAACTTTTAAAGCCCAGAAATGTAACAAAATGTTGGGATTTGTCCCTTTTGGCATTTAGGGGTAGTGGTCAAGTCTTTCTTGTACCTTGCGGCTTAATGCAGGGCCTTGGTTGGGCTGCCATTTGGCCCTCTTGGGGAAATAAATTGTATTTCCCTTTCAGATCACATAAATTAGCTAGAAAACAGCTACTAATTTAATTTTCATGGAACGTGAAAAGTACAATGTTTCTGGGGAAAGTGAAAGCAAACATTCTCTGTATTTATATAGTATACATTTCTGTGTCTCAGGAGGCTTTTTGCAGGAGCACCGAGAAATCCAAGGAAGTTTTATTTTCCCTCAAAGTCATATTATGCAGTTTTCTTATCCACTTTTAAGAGTTTAAGATTCTCCTTTGCCTTTCCTCCTTCTCCCCTTCCTTCTTTTCTTTGTGTCTTTGGCACTATCAAACTCACCGCCCCCCCCCAGCCCAATTCCGTTCTCTTGTCAAAGTAGAGCAGTGAACAAAACGGACAAAATTCTCTGCCCTTATAAGAGATTGTATTCTAGTGAGAAGGCAGACATTAAGCAAGGTAATTACATAAATGTATGGTAAGTTAGGCAGTGATAAATACTTAGAAAAAGTCGTCTTGGGGAAAAAGACGTTGATTATTCGAGAGAGTGATTGGGGAAGATTTCACTGAGAGAATAATTAAAGAGAGCTAGCTAACCAAGGGGTATTTGGTGGAAACTCATTCTAGGCAGAGAGAACTATAAATGCAAAGACCTTGAGGAGGGATTATAGCTGGTGAGTTAAGAGGAGGCCTGGATAGCTGGAGGAAGAGTGAAAGAGGAGAGCAATAAAGTAATGTATTTTCCTATTCAATATTAATTTCTCTTGCCAATCTCACACAGTACTTTGCTTGGTACCATGTTGAATGACCAGCATCAACACATTAGTTGTATTAGAACTGATTAAACTCATCCGCCCTCACCTGAAGAATTGTGGCTTTGTAGATGAGAATGAAAGTGAAGAACTGTGAGGATCTTGGCTGTGATAGAATAGACATCTTTGAGAGAGAAAAATTTAAACCACATAATTACACTCTGTCAACTTGTGTTTTCCTCCATAACAATACCGTCTCTAAAACTTGTTCATTTTTTTGTTTTAATCACCAAAATGATTGTTCACTGGTAATTTTCAAAGATCAAGTTAAGAGGTTAGAAATATTCATCATGAACATTTGAGCTGGCATGACTCTCCAATTTTTATTATAAAGTTTAAAGTCATTATTTTTCTTATTGATGAAGAAATTTTTTTATGATTAAATTTTTAAACATCATTTATTTTGAGTAAGATTATGGAAGGTTAAAATCATCCTTATAAAATAGTTAACCATGTTTATCTTTTAAAATTTTATGTATTTAAGATTTTAAAAATTGATATAATTAGGTTCAGCCACATAATTTTTTTCTGCTAATACAAATGACTAAAAATTTGAAGGATAAGAAATCATTTGGGGCTTCCCTGGTGGCACAGTGGTTGAGAATCAGCCTGCCGATGCAGGGGACACGGGTTCGTGCCCCGGTCCGGGAAGATCCCACATGCCGCGGAGCGGCTGGGCCCGTGAGCCATGGCCGCTGATCCTGCGCGTCCGGAGCCTGTGCTCCGCAACGGGAGAGGCCACAACAGTGAGAGGCCCGCGTACCACACACACACACACACAAAAGAAATCATTTGGATCAAAATCTTGAAAATAAGGAATAAAATGAATCAAGTAAATGTGGACTTAGCAAATCCTAAAGTCTATATTGGACAAGGTTATGAAACACGAATAAAAGGTGTCATCACAGGAATGTTACAAAAATATGACATTACAAAGCTCATTACCTTGAGAGACAGCACTGGAAATTTAAACTAATTCAAATATTGGTGCCTATGGGTCAATGCCAATAGCATCTTATTTCTTACAGCAGTGTACTCTGCTCAGTTTTCAAAATTGCTATCTCAAGAAACCTCTATTTTTTTCAGCAGCAAATCTCTGTTACTCACAGGCTGAGTAGGATGGAACATGGAACTACACTTGTGTGGCAATGTGTGTGACATATTTTGTCCATTCAATACTAATTGCAAAGATATATTATTCAAAACAGGAAACTTTTACACTGAAGAAGAGAAATGCAATAAGTTTAATTAAAAGAAATAAAATACCCTGAGTTAATAAATTGGGGAGACTATGTAGTCTAGAAAAAGCAAACAAACTAATAGAATCCTGTAAGAAAGGAAAGAGAGGCTTCAATGTGTTTATTTTTGGAAGCAAAAGAATGAGGTGAGTAAATAGTATAACTGACGTTCAACTATTGAAGTATCAGTCTAAAACTGAACTGGGCTAAACCACGGTCAGTCCCTTCAGGTATAGACCATGTTTAGGGTAATGATATTGTCTAGGAGGAAGAAATTCCCCCCCTACCCTTCTACATTCTTCTGGCTGGTCTAAGAATTAAATTGACGTGAGACAGATTAACAGGAGAAAATCAAACAAACGTTTAATGACATGTATACATTTGAGAGACCCGGGAATATTAACTTGCTAAAATGGCTGAAACCCTCATCTTAAGTATCATTTTCAGCTAAAGACAAAAAAAGGATGTTGGGGGGTAGTAGTTTGAGAATTTAAAGGGGCGGAAGGCAATTGACCTGGAGATGGAAAAGCAAATGTTTGGTAAACAAATGTTTGCTGGGCCATACAGAGACAATAAGAAACAAAGAGGAATTTTAACAGAATTTGTTAGGTCCTTCTCTGTCTAAACACTTAGTTCATGCTATCATTATCTATGGTGATAGCTCCCTTCCTGGAACAGGTCTTCTGTCTGCCTTCTTTAGACAGTTAAGGGGAAGGTCAAATACTTTTCCTGAGTCTTTTGGACCTTGAGTGTTTTCAGCTCAAAATAATTGACATGCCAAAGAGGCATTTTGGGGTGGCAAATTTTGCTCCCCTACAATATTATAATGAAAAAAGTCACAAACCATTGAACTAAACAATAACCAGGGATAGTGTGATATGAGTGTTAACTAATTCTTCCCTGGGGAATTTTGGGACAGGAAGTAGGAAGAGTGTGTTTAGTAGCAAATGGATGCTCTTAGAAGTTCATCTTAGAATATAAATGGTGATAAAATTGTTTTGAAAATGTGACCTCAAGAATGATTGGATTCTGACAGTCTTGTATGTTTTGATGGCATGGTTACATTTTGTGAATTTATACTCAGAAAAGTATGAGTAACCACCATCTGGAAATAGAATACTTCCTTCTTATAACATTTTTGGGTTGGCTTGCATTACTAGCAGTTGTGTTAGTTGTTAGTTAGTTGTTAGTTAGTTAGTTAGTTGTGTCCTTTCTCTGACTCATATTTTCACAAAGAAAGCAAAAGAGTAGGAAAGAAAGCTTGGGAGTCAATGTATTCTCTGCAAAACTTACAGTGAAATTGTTTTGGGGAACAAAGTATAGAGTTAGAAGTTGTCCCCCAAGCGTCTCAGCTATAGCAATTAGCACAAACACTCAAGTAAACACAGACATGGGCCCAGAGGCTTTTAAGTCCTGGAAGCATTTCCCTGGGACATCTGCAGCATCAAAAATATGGGGACTTAAAACAGAAGTTTTCACTTACTGTTGGTTTAACAGAGAGACATCATTTCAAAGGATCAAGAGTACCATGATCAAGAGCCTTGTTCATCTTGTGATGCTTCCCTTAAAGTCCCCTTCCTATGCCAAACAGACTCTTTGATTCTTTTTAGCCTTCTTCTTGGGCTAAAATCCTTTTCCTTTACCCTTTCCCTTGCTTTCTTAATGAAATGCACACAGAATATTGAAAGTAATCAATTATGAAATACTTGGAACTAAAAGTAAGGTGTACTTAAATATGAGATATCATAGCATGGTTAACATAAATGCAGTTAATCTTATGGAAAACAAACTTTACATGAATCAATAATACAACATACACAGCATGTTAGTTTACTTAAATTAATCATGTCTATATGGACTGCTCATGTCTGAGAAATCAGGAAGACATCATAAGGCTCTATGTCTGTCTAAAAAGAGTTAGAATTTAGTTTGGATAATATAGCTGCTAGAGCTAGAAGATCTTTTAGAGATTTTCCAAACAAGTCCTCTCATGTCAGAGATTCAAAATTTGCTCATAGCTGTAGAGCTAATTCATACCTATACTCCTCAGAATCTATATAGTTTAGAACGTTCCTTTATTTCATTACAGAATAAGCAATGTTCTATGTTATAAAAGCATCCCAGGGCCAAATATAGGACTTATCCATCCATAGCTAAGCATCAGGGCTAAAGTGAAAAGCTGAAAGTTAAGTTAGAAAGTGTCAACATGATAATTTGCCAGAAGTATTTAGAGAAAGTTCTATTTTATTTATATACAAGCTACCATCTAAATTTTTCTGAGTACTGAATGTTTCCTTTTTATTATGTCCACATCTAATGCCTCAGAATGTATCCATTGAGAAATATTGCTTATTTAATGACTTTTTCCAATGACTTACGATTGGTATTAACATTTGGGTGATACTAAAGTCACAAGTTAGTTATCCAAATTCAGTAAAAGGGAGAAAGTTTTATTACCTAACACAAATGCCAAGAGGTGATTTATATACTGAACAGTTCAGAGCACGTCCTTGAACAATTGTAAATGCTTATTTTTTGTCATCTTTCTGTGCTGCCAAATTGTAATGCTTAATGATTCAATTTAAATGAACTAAAATGAATCCTTTTGGAAAAACATAATACCTGCCTGGTACAAGGGAGCTGATTACATTGCCTTCATTTACAGAGAACTTATTCATAACTCATTGACACCCTCTCATTACTAAGTTATGGCAAATGACATGAAAATAAACAAACAATGACTTGAGCAATAATGTTGAATGAGAACAGAGCATGGCATTTCATAGAATATTTAAATGTTATATATAGTTTTAAATTCTTGATTAAATCAATTACAGGGAAGTAGATGCAAAGTGTCAGAGTTTGGAATGTAGATAAATGCATATTAACATGTAGAGAGAGTAAAGCATTGAATTTTAAATTAACTACAAAAAATGGAAATCATTCCCTTCATCCCCACATTTTTCTTCTTTTCTATTATAAAAGATCTCACTTACAGGCCATAAGAGGCATTAGTAGTAAAGCTATTTAAAATGTGCATCATAAGTAATTATTTTTACTCTAATCTGTCCTTAGGCAAAATACTTCCAGGTGTGATAATTTGTTAGCCCAAAAGCCTCTGGGTTGAAATGCCTGCTTGAAAAATCACAAGAGTGAGAACTAGTCAATTGGGTAATCATTTTTTATAGCAGAAACTGGTTATTCCGAAACCCTTTCAACAATGCACTGACTTGGAAGCCATTGATTTAGTGGCTTCATGTAGATTTTGTTGTATTTTGTTTTCTGAAAGACAACTTTCCAGGACTGGGAGATTGACCTCTTATTCTCTACCCTTTCTTCTATGGAGTGACCTTCATTAAATCTAAAAGTATCCTATCTGGAACAGAACAAGAACCTAGCAGTTTTTATATTTTTTGTTTGAAGTTTGTTAAATCTTCAATTTCAAGTGTTTTACTATCACATGGCTTAAATTATGCTGTGGGTCATACTATAGTTATTAAAAATTTCAATTAAAATGATATATATAAAACAATTAAATTTGTATATAAAAGATAATTGAATATACATATACACAACAAAGAATTAGAAGGAAATGGAGTATGTTTGTCATATTTTTCCAGCTACTTTTACCTCACTTAGAATCTGGGGTGAAAAAAAAAACTGTTCTCTTCTTGGTGCCTTAGTTTTTCCTCTGAAAATTAAAACACACAAATCATAGAGTAATACTGTCATTTTATATTGCATCAGCTTACACCAATGTTTCTTGAAATATGCACTTTTAAAAATATATGACTAGGTCTTTCAGGATAGCAGTGTTTCTGAAACATTTACTATTACTAGTTTTAAGTTAGATCAAACTTTGATCCTTCCTACATTGCAGTCCGGTTTCCATTTGAGATATTTCTTCTGATCTTGCATGATAAAGAAGACTCTCAGAATCTGTTTTGGCTTATGGTTACCAGAGGGAGAAAGGGGCGGGGATAAATTGGGAGATTGGGATTGACATATACATACTACTATACATAAAACAGATAACTAATAAGGACCTGCTGTATAGCACAGGGAACTCTTCTCAATACTCTGTAATGACCTATATGGAAAAAGAATCTAAAAAAGAGTGGCCATATATATATGTATAACTAATTCACTTTGCTGTAAGCAGACAGTAACACATTTTAAAACTATATTCCAATAAAAATTAAATTAAATTTTAAAAATATGATAAGAATCTATGTTTTGGTCTGCTTTCTATTTTTAAAGTATATGTATGGGAAGAAATACCTGTGATTCTGCATGTATTTATATTTCCATCATCAAAAATTTTAATGTTTGAAGAAGAGCCATTGATGACTAGAATAAAAATATCTTAATTTTTATGCTGTAGAAGTTAGGTATTTTGTAGGTCAGCAAGATCTCTTAGTAGTGAACATGAAGCAGTTTTCACTGACTTTTTTTGCTCCTAGCATGGAATACAAATCATTATACCGACTACATGAGTAGTCATATTTTTAGTGTTTGCGCTTTGAATTTCATACACAGTGGTACAGAAAACGAACTTGATAATGTGTTTGAAAATTCCTCCTATAACATTTGGAAATAGCATTTGTATTATTTATTTGATTAAAACGGTATGAAATTCTAACAGAAAATCTCTCTTAACAGTCTAGCATGCTTCATGTGTAAGCTGATATATATTGCTGAAGGATTACTAATTTGTTCCCAGGTTACAACAAAAGTTTGGAGAAAACTTTGAATGATTTAGGTTCATTACAAATTGGTACAATAGAAAATCTTAATTCATAAAAATCAAAGGATATAAGAAGAGTTTATGTTGTAATGTGATATTATGTTCATCTACGCAAAGCTTTATTACCTAAGTCCAGTCATGCTTTAAATTTGCTTATTCTTTAATGCTCTTTAATGAATACAGAATGAGCTAACTCTATGTTACTGACTCTGAAAAACAAATTATTGGTATGACATCCAAAACAGCCTTCTGTCTATTGGTATCCTCTCCACTCCTCTTTCCTCTTAAGTTTTACACTTTTATTACTAATGAAGAAGCATCATATTGTTACTAGTGCATCAAAAACAACAGACCACAGGCTTTGGGCTGTCCAATTCAATCCATTCATCTTTCTCACTCTTTCTGTTTTTTGATACATTATGGGTGAAGCATGTACTTTGATTTAAGAGACATTTGCCCTGGATTCAGATATGACAAGTGGTCACGATAGTTTCAAACTCTGAATGTTTTGTTTTGAACGTAGTTCCAGATACACTCAAGAAGGTAAGCACCACTCTTACTATTAAAACACCACCGAAAGTCCTGTAAAATGCAGGCATGATGAATCAATCTTCTCATTAAATCTTTTTAATAAAAACATTCCATTTTCTGAGTAACACCCTGTTCTATAGGTTTAAATCAATAAAGTGATAATAGTAGACAGGCAAGTGGTTGCTACATTAGGAAGACACTAACCTGCTTCCCAAAGTGGAGCTGTATGATTGTGAACTCTCAGAACAGTGCTGCTTTTCAGATTAGTTTTGACTTCTAAAATAATATTTCATTGGAAAACTTGAAAAAATGATCATGACCGACAAAAGGATAAAGTATTTACATAGCTTGACCTCTTTAAGTAATAGCTGAATACAATAGGAAAAAATGAGTTTTATTTCATGGACTCCTTCACTATTAACAACCTCTAAGACCACTCCACCTATTCCCTTAATAATTATCTTTGGAGTCTTTATTATCCTCCATCTGTCATCTTACATCTGTGTGTGTGTGTATGTGTGTGTGTGTAATATTTAGGGAGTCATGGATTGGATATAGGATACTTTGTATTCTAAACTTGATTTTGGAACTTACTTGGTGTTTAACCTTTAAGAAATCACTTAAATGCTTTGAAATTTGCTGGTGTTAAAAATAGATACCATCTTATCTCATGGGATAGTTATAAAGATAACACACATTTAAGTTACTTCACTTACATTTTTATTTATTTTATTTTACTTTTAAAAGTAACAATTCTCAAAAGGCTACAAGAAGTAGAGGTAATAGTATAGTGTATTCCACAGATCAGTCACCTAGCTTCAATAATTCTCGATGTATGTAAGTTTTATTTCTTAAATACCCCACCCCCCTCTTCTAGTCTATGGATTATTTTGAACCAAATCTTAGCCATTAAAATATTCTATTTGTATTTTAGTATGTAACCCTAAATGATAGGAAATGATATTTTGTTTTTTAGTTTTTATAAACAAAATAACCTTATTGTATCTTAAGAATAACACTTCTTTAATTCAGCAAATTACCCAGTCAAAATGTTTGCAAGTTTTTGGGATAATCAACAGAATCTAATTGAGTTTTAATTTACATAAGATAAAGTCACTAAATATAAGTATACAGTTTGACTACTTTTGAAAAATCTGTAGGATCATATAATTACCATCACAAGATATATATAACACATTTCTATTACTCCACAATTTTTCCTCATGCATTTTTACTGTCTGGGGCATCTGATAGGTACATGTTTAATTTTTAAGAAACATTTAAAGGGTTTTCCAAAGTGATTGTATCATCTTACTGCTGCAAGCATTATATGAGAGTTCTAGTCTCACCAACATTGGAGTGAATATTAGTGTCTCTTTGTGGTTTTAATTTGCATTTTCCTGTACTAATAATGTTGAGCCTCTTTTCATGTTGTTACTAGACACATGTCTATTTTCTTTGTGAAATAGTTGTAAATGGTAAAATCATCTTTTACTGATTTTTATGTATTTGGATTTTTTGCCATCTTATGAAGTCCTGGGTTTAAAAATTTGCTTTGGATTCAAGTACTTTGCCTGATAAATTCAATGTGTATATTTTCTCCTAGTCTATGGTTTGCCTTTTTCTTTTTTTAATCATGTATTTGAAGGGAAAAATGTTTTAATTATGAAGAATTTGAATTTATCAATTATTTCTTTTATGGTTCATGCTTTTGCATTTATCTAAGAAATTTTTGCCCATTTCAAGATCAAAATGATTTTGCTCTGTTTTCTTCCAGAAGTTTTATAATTTAAGGGGAAACAATTCAGATTTTCACCGCTAAGTATTAAGATGCCTTGTAAGTAGTTCATTGATACCCTTAATCAGTTTGAGGAAATTACCTTCTATTTCTAATTTGTTAATTGTTTTATCATGAATGGGTGTTGATTTTTGTCAAATTACATATTAATTACTTTTTTTTTTTTTTTTTGTGGTACGCGGGCCTCTCACTGTTGTGGCCTCTCCCGTTGTGGAGCACAGGCTCCGGACGCGCAGGCCCAGGAGCCCAGCCGCTCCGCGGCATGTGGGATCTTCCCGGACCGGGGCACGAACCCGTATCCCCTGCATCGGCAGGCGGATTCTCAACCACTGCGCCACCAGGGAAGCCCATTAATTACTTTTTGAATATGAAAGCAACCTGGCATTAGTGAGAAGAACCATACTTGATCATCACGTATAGTTGTTTTTACATGAAGTTACGTTTGAATTACTACTTTTTTTCTGTTTAAAGTATTTTCATTGGCCTCCATAAGAAATATTGATCTGTAATTTTTTTTTCTTCTTGTATTGTTTTTGTTAGATTTAGGTGTAGAGTTATTCTAGTCTCATGAAATGAACTGGAAAGTGTTTCTTCCTCTTTTATATTCTGATAAAGTTTGTGTAGGTGTTTTTTCTTTCTTGACTCTATGAGAGAATTCACCATTGGAATGATTTGGGCCTGGAGGTCTTCCTCCCTCCCTCTCTCCCTCCTTCTCTCCTTCCTTCCTTCTTTCTTTCCTTTTTGTACATACACACTCACATACATGTATATATCCATTACGCTAAATTGGCTTTTTAAAAAGGCCACCCTTTCCTCATGGAATTAACTTTGTATTTTTGTCAAAAATGATGTAAATATAATGAATAGGCTATTTGGGGTTCCTTTCATTTCCATATAAATTTTAGAATCAGTCTGAGATTTTTCAACCAACGGCCTTGCTGGGATTTTGATTGGGATTTCACTGTACTTATAGATAAATTATGGGAGAATTGATATCTTAATAGTAATGAATCTTGTGATTGATATGTATGGTATACTTTGACTTATTTAGGTCTTCTTTAATTCTCTCATTAATGTTTGTCAGTTTTCAGTGTACAGGTCTTGTACGTATTTTGTTAAATATATTTTAAGTATTTCATATTATTATGTAATTATTTTAACTTTTTATTTTTGAAATAATTTCAGACTTACACAAAATTAAAAAATAATATAGAGTTCCCTTACACCCTTCACCAATAATAAAATTATTACCATAACACAATTATGATTGATATAAAACTATTAATT